>NC_138138.1:50619690-51180389 GCF_964188305.1 Podarcis bocagei | reverse complement strand
AAGACAGGGAGGGAATCTGCCTCTATTGGCATATTTAGCACAACTCTAGCGGCAAATGGAACGGGACAGGAGCCACACAGAGCAATAGAAACATCACTTCTTAAGTGTATGGCAGGTTCGTCTCCCAATGCCTTGCCCGGGATCTCTAGGTGGCGCTGTGGGTAAAACCTCAGCACCTAGGACTTGCCGATCGCATGGTCGACGGTTCAAATCCCCGCGGCGGGGTGCGCTCCCGTCGTTCGGTCCCAGCGCCTGCCAACCTAGCAGTTCGAAAGCACCCCCGGGTGCAACTAGATAAATAGGGACCGCTTACCAAGCGGGAAGGCAAACGGCGTTTCCATGTGCTGCGCTGGCTCGCCAGAGCAGCTTCGTCACGCTGGCCACGTGACCCAGAAGTGTCTTGGGACAGCGCTGGCTCCCGGCCTCTAGAGTGAGATGAGCGCACAACCCTAGAGGCTGTCAAGACTGGCCCGTACGGGCAGGGGTACCTTTACCTTTAGTGGCAAATGGAACGGGACAGGAGCCACACAGAGCAATAGAAACATCACTTCTTAAGGTTCCTCTCCCAATGCCTTGCCCGGGATCTCTAGAACCATACAATTGTGGATTGGAAGCGTCCCCCAAGGGTGTCCAACCCCCACAGTGCAGGAATCTTTTGCCCAACGCTGGGCTCGAACCCACGTCCCTGAGGTTAAGAGTCTCATTCTCTACAGACTTCTGGCTCTGCAGTTCCGGAGCAGGAGTGTGGAGTCCTTTTTCTGCCTGGAGACCACATTCCATCCTGGGCAACCTTCTGGGATGGAGTTGTGGGTGGGGGGGAAAGAAAAAGACGGTAGAGCAATGGGTGCAAATTGGGACGCGGGTGGCACTGTGGTCTAACCCACAGAGCCTAGGGCTTGCAGATCAGAAGGTCGGCGGTTCGAATCCCCACCACGGGGTGAGCTCCCGTTGCTCGTTCCCTGCTTCCAACCTAGCAGTTCAAAAGCACGTCAAAGTGCAAGTAGATAAATAGGTACGGCTCCGGCGGGAAGGTAAACGGTGTTTCCGTGCGCTGCTCTGGTTCGCCAGAAGCGGCTTAGTCATGCTGGCCACATGACCTGGAAGCTGTACGCTGGCTCCCTCGGCCAATAAAGCGAGATGAGCGCCACAACCCCAGAGTCGTTTGCGACTGGACTTAACTGTCAGGGGTCCCTTTACCTTTACCTTACGGGAGGCTAGTTTCAACACACCCACACACCTCTCTCTCCTCCAACCAGGCAAGCAAAAGGCATTAATGACACATGCCATCCAGGCAAAGATACTCAAGGAGGTTGCAAAACGGTGTAGGGCGTGGCCCCTGGACCTGAGACTTCCCACCCTTGTTTTAGAGAGACACTATGGGATGTGTGGCGACATAAACTAAGCTTGGATGGGACCCCAGCCAAATGAAGGGCACAAAGGAGGCCCATTTCTAACGCGGCTGACACCTCCCCTCTCTCTTTCCCTTCGCCAGGAGTGATGGACAATGCTCTGGTCATGCACCAGCTCCGCTGTAACGGAGTCCTGGAGGGGATCCGGATCTGCCGGAAGGGATTCCCCAACCGGATCCTTTACGGGGACTTCAGGCAAAGGTGAATCTGCTTTCGAGGTCACACTGGGTGGAGCGTGGCCCTTCCCTGTATTGTGCCTGTCGCAAACTGTAACATTTGCTACCTTCCCCGCCATTGAAAAATGCCTTTCATAACAGTACTGTTCTCGTGAGGGCAAATGGCTCTCTTTGGAGGTCATGAAACGGCCTGGTCATTGATGGCGGACAACGGACAGCGACGTGCAATTAATTAGCCAGTAAAAATATCTGGAGCACAAGTCGTATTTACACACCAGCATGGTAGCTTTGCTCAGTCCGATGATTCTTTAAAAGGTTTTGGAGGAGATGGAATTGCAATCTAGAATTCTGGCGTTCGCTTAGGACTAGACGGCCTCCTGAGCAGGGGCAGATTTAGGTCAGATGAGGCCCTCAGCTACTGAAGGGAATGGGGCCCTTTATATGTCCAGCTGTCCTTTGTCAACAACAAATTGTCGCTGTTTTTTGTTTGTGTTGAATATATGAAATCAATCAGTAGGCATAAGACTCCTACCCTTAGTCTATGCTGCCTGATCATCAGTCTACAAGCACTTTTAAAGTGCTTGTAGTTAGATAACAGGTACAACAGCTTGACCTACATTCAACTGTGCTGCACTCCAGTCTGCAGCTGCATGCTACATGTGGCCATGCAACCAGTCTGTGCAGAATGTAGGCACCCTATACAGTGGTGCCTCGCAAGACGGAAAGAATCCGTTCTGTGATTCTCTTCGTCTTGCGGTTTTTTTGTCTTGCGAAGCAAGCCCATTGACGGATTAGAGGATTAGCGCTATTAGCGCTAATAGCGGCTTTTAGCGGCTTATCAGCTTATCGGATCAGCTGATAAGCGGCTTAGCGGCTTAGAAAAAGGGGGGGAGGGGAAAAAACCAGCAGGAACTCGCAAGACCTTTTCGTCTTGCAAAGCAAGCCCATAGGAGATTCGTTTTGCGAAGCACCTCCAAAACGGAAAACTCTTTTGTCTAGCGAGTTTTCCGTCTTGCGAGGCATTCGTCTTGCGGGGCACCACTGTATATAGAAATAAGCAAACCAGTGATATTTTAGGGAGCAGGCTAGCAGGCGGGGCCCATTACTTACATCATAGGAGCCTACACAACACAAAACACTGTTGCTGTATGTAAGTTTTCCCCCCTTTAATTTTTTTTTGGGCCCCCCAGAGAGTGGGGCCCTAAGCTATAGCTTGTTTAGCTTATATGTAAATCCGGCACTGCTCCCAGGCACTTGCTTCTGCGCCCCAACCATATAGCCAAATACTATAAGTAATGTTTAAGAAGAATAGTACATTACAACATGCTTTAATGGGACTGCTTTATTTTCTGTTTTCATTATGGGTGCTTATTTATTGTTTGTACCATTGGCCTTTATACTTGTAAACTGCTTAGAAGGCTATTTAGGAACTAATAAATTGATTAACAACAACAGTGACGGTTAAAAAAATAATAATAATCGTTCACTGACCCAAATTGAAAATAGGCCTACAGGTCAATTAAGAAATATGCCGTCCTGGTTTTACGCCCCTGTACTTTCTTCCCATCAGAAGAATCTTACAGCTTTGGCAGGGGAATCTAACAGCATATTTCCCTCCCCACCAGGTACCGCATCCTGAACCCAGCTGCCATCCCCGAGGGACAGTTCATCGACAGCCGGAAGGGAGCAGAGAAACTCTTGGGCTCCTTAGATATCGACCACAACCAGTACAAGTTTGGCCACACTAAGGTGAGAGGGTGGAGCCTTTGCAGCCGCTTCCAGACAGCCTGTTTATTCAGCATCCATCCTGATTAACTTTCACATAACTTATGTGGTCATTAGACAATATCCAGTATTTATTGAGCATTTGTTCTGATTTGTTTTCATGGAGCGGTTATATCACAGTAATTTGCTTGTGGGGTGTCTATGCATTTCCTTTCATATTTTGTTCAAACACCCTTTTCGGTGTGTTTCCCAGTCAGTTTCTGAACTGCAAGACGTTCACATGGGTTTGTTGCACTAAGCAAGCAATCTGCGATAAAACTTCATACCGCTGGGGTGATTGACACCCGTCAGTCCGACAGGGAAGTGTTGTCTGCATTGAGACTCAGATGTATAGAGCTGAACTCAAAATGCTTGTTTACATAGCTGTTGTACTACCAACCTGACTGTATGCTTGTGAAACATGGACTACTTATAAACGCCATCTCCAACTCCTCAAAAGATTCCATCAACAGTGTCTCCGAAAAATTTTACACATCTCTTGGGAAGACAGGCAAACTAATGCCAATGTACTGGAAGAAGCAAAGATCACCAGTGTCAAAGCAATGATTCTTCAACATCAACTTCGTCGGACTGGTCATGTTGTGCGGATGCCTGATTATCATCATCCAAAGCAACTACTCTATTACGAACTTAAAAATGGAAAGCGTAATGCTTGCAGTCACCAAAAGATGTTTAAAGACTGTCTTTAAAAATGTAGTATAAACACCAACAATTGGGAAACGCTGGCCTGCAAGTGGAGAATTGGAGAACAGCCTTTACCAAAGGTGTCCTGGGCTTTGAAGACACTCGAACTCAGGACGCAAGGGAGAAACGTGCTAAGAGGAAGGCACAATTGGCAAACCCTCACTGTGATCAACTCCTGCCCAGAAACCCATGTCCCCACTGTGGAAGGACGTGTGGATCCAGAATTGGCCTCCACAGTCACTTACAGACTCATTGTTAAGACTGTGTTTATGGAAGACAATCTTACTCGGCTACGAGTGATAGAAGAAGGAGGAGGAGGAGGAGGAGGAGGACTGGTACTCATCTAGTGCCCTTGTGGGCAATATTGTATGATAGATAGATGACAGATATAGATAGAGGCTTAGCCAGAGGTGCTCATGTCAACATTCCTACCACCTTTCCCTCTCCTTCCAGGTGTTTTTCAAGGCTGGGCTGCTGGGCCAATTGGAGGAAATGCGAGATGAACGCCTTTCCCGCATCATCACCCGCATCCAAGCGCAGGCCAGGGGTCAGCTCATGCGCATCGAGTTTAAGAAGATTATGGAGCGTCGGTGAGCGCTGTGATTATCCCTTCTTAACTTGCAGGTTGGGTGGGAGTAGGAATCAATTTCCACAGTATCTGGAAGAGGGAGATTCACAATAACAAGATTTCCACAGGGGTACCTGTTATTCCATTTCAACAAACGTGCTGTAGGCACTTTCCGAATGCGCTTTCAGAGCTTTTGGTTCGCAGGGAATCTTAGTCAGCTTTGGCTATTGAATGAGCATTTGTCCCGATTTGTTTACTGGTGCTCAGATGGCGTTGCATCAAAGCAAGCGCATTACCCCATCATTTTCCTTATCGCAGAAAAAAGAAGTCTGGTCTTTAGGGACAGGCAGGCTTGTATCCTCAAACGACTGTAATTGTGCAGCCGAAATTTAGCAGCATGGGACGGAACCCCATCTGAAAATAGGGACAGCCTGCAAGCACCTTCTGCGGTCACAAGAAGAGCTGCTCTTGATGGTTGTCGGAAATGCTGGTGGGCAGTTGCTTTGCTGGGCAACCTGCCTGTTTAAAATTTATTTGGCTAGTACTTACACAGTACTTATTTATTTGCACTTATAGTCTGTCCTTTGCCATATGGTTCCCAGGGCAAGTTACAAGCACACACAATTAAAATAAGCAAGAACGTACAATTAGAATCATTTTAAAAATCATTTTATATTGCATTTTATACCATAAACTGTCCGGTGAAGGGCAGTACAGAAATTTAATAAAATTAATAAATGAAGTGAAAAAGAGAAGAAGAAAAAAACCTGTGGAACTCTACAACAATGACCACCAAGACCTCACGAATTGCAGTTTCTTTTCTTCTCCTTGCCTGGAACCTCGTTTTCAAAACCAAAAAGCAATCCGTATCAGAATAAATAAATGAAAGCATTGGCGCAGAATACAGTGCACAGCAATGGAAGAGAAGGCAAGGCAGCCAATTGGTCAAAAACCTGGAGGGTAAAGAGTTGCAATTTTGACCAATCACTGAAAACCACAGGGACATAGAGGGCTGCCTTACCCCCAAGTTGGAATATTGAGTCCCCTAGCTCAGCATTGCCCACTGCAACAGGCAGAGTCCCTCCAGGGTTTCTGGCAGGGAGGTGGGGGAGACGCTTTCTCCCGCTTAGGGGCTAAATCCCCCGTTTCCTTATCCTCCTTTCCCCAGGGATGCGTTGCTGGTGATTCAGTGGAACATCCGGGCCTTCATGGGGGTGAAGAACTGGCCTTGGATGAAGCTGTTCTTCAAAATCAAGCCTCTGCTCAAGAGCGCAGAGACCGAGAAGGAGATGCAGGTAATGCTTCTCGGATTACGGCTGAAATTTATCCAGAACTGCTAAGGGTTAAACAAACAAACAAAAAATTAAGGGCTGCCACACTGAGTCCATCCAAAAACACCTGGAAGGCCATCGAGTGCCCCCGGCTATCCCGGATTTGCTCACAGGGGTTCATAGCAGGCAGTTTATGCACTCCACAAATATATGAACACCTTGCACAACAGTGTAATTAATGCAGAATTGGCCCTGTTACATGTTTGACACGATGCTCATTCCACATTTGTAAGAAACTGACATCAGGCCTTTGCTGTTACTCCTTCCGGTGCCTCCTGGAAATATTTTGGTTTAGGCAAGCCTATCCGGATGTGTAGGGTGTTGACGCTTTAATTGTAAGTTTTAGCTGATCGGTTTTAATAAATTTTTTGGAAGGTTTTCAATTTATTTAAAAACTATTTGCTGATAGTTTCATTTTTTAAATTCTGCTTGTAACCTGCTCCGAGGTCACTGGGGTTTTATTTTACAATCAAGTGGAATATAATTTTTTATGAAATAAATACACAAACAGTGAAGGCCAGGTTGAACCCTTTGCATGCTAGTCTTCTACAAAGAAGGGCCGTTATTTTCCGGTTGCGAAACCGCTCAAGCACCCAACCTCACACCTTCAATCTGAAGTTGAAAAAGGTCTCGAAGCAGCTTTGTTCTACCAGCTTTGAAATATCCCTTCCCAATATATAAACCTGCCATTTGCTTTTCCCTTTAAGCAGCTACCGCTGGCTGGCCGGTTGAGTCCATCAGTCTTGTTTTCTTCTCCACAGACAATGAAGGAAGAATTTGGGCGGCTGAAGGAAGCCCTGGAGAAATCGGAGACTCGGAGGAAGGAGCTGGAGGAAAAGATGGTCTCCCTGTTGCAGGAGAAGAATGATCTCCAACTGCAAGTTCAAGCTGTGAGTGACTTTATAAAGCCACCGGGACAAACCGCAAGGTCCTGGAGAGAGAGAGAGAGTCCTTGGTTGCTTCCATGTGACCTGCTCATTGAGCATATTTCTAGATTTGTTTGCATAAGGTTTGTGGGGAGGTTAGACGACGTTGGTGATCTGTTGTGCATTGATTCTGGTTTGCTTGCAGAGAGAGTCGCTGCTGCTGCATTGAGTAAGCATCAGCTCACATTTTGAAATTTGTTTCCTCATCTCTCTCCTTATCGCTCTTGTTACACGACGAATCAACTTTAATGGCGAAACCTGAATTGACCGGTATATGACTGAATCACACCCAAAGTTGGCAAGAAGCTGCGATCTAGCCCCACTGATGGGCCCTGCAGATTTCTTACCACTGCCCTGGCTGCCAGCAGCTCTGCAGGATTCAGATGGGGGTCCTTCCCTGTCGTACCTGGAGATGCCAGGGTCTGAATCTGGGATCTTCTGAATGCAAACCATCAGCTCTGCCACCGAGCTACTGACACCAAAAGATCCCATTTGGCAGCAATACTTGACTCTGTAATTAACAACCTCTATTTTTACCTTCCTGGTAGATGGTAAAAAGGTAAAAGGCAAATGACCCCTGGACGGTTAAGTCCAGTCAAAGGCGACTATGGGGTTGCGGCACTCATCTCTCTTCAGGCCAAGGGAGCCAGCGTTTGTCCACAGACAGCTTTCCGGGTTGTGTGGCCAGCAGGACTAAACCGCTTCTGGCGCAACGGGACACCGTGACGGAAACCAGGGTGCACGGAAATGTCGTTTACCTTCCCGCCACAGCAGTAACTATTTATCTACTTGCACTGGCGTGCTTTCGAACTGCTAGATTGGCAGGAGCTGCGAATGGGAGCTCACCCCGTTGTGGGGATTTGAACCGCTGACCCTCTGATCGGCAAGCGCAAGAGCAGGGGTCAGCAAACTTTTTCAGCAGGGGGCCGGTCCACTGTCCCTCAGACCTTGTGGGGGGCCAGACTGTATTTTGGAAAAAAATATGAACTAATTCCTATGCCCCACAAATAACCCAGAGATGCATTTTAAATAAAAGCACACACTCTACTCCTGTAAAAACTCACTGATTCTTGGACCGTCTGCGGGCCGGATTTAGAAGGCGATTGTGCCATATCCAGCCCTTGGGCCTTAGTTTGCCTACCCATGCCCAAGAGGCTCAGTGGTTTAGACCACAGCGCCACCTGGGGGGTGGACAGTGTGGATGACATTCATCCTTCCCACCTAATTGCATTGGCCTCTATAGAAACAAGCTGTTTGAGGAAAGGGTCGTAGCTCAGCGGTAGAACATTTGCTTAGCAAGCAGAAAATATCAAGTTCAATTCCAGCATCTCCAGGTAGGGCTAGAAATTTCCCCCTGTCTGAAACCCTGGATAGCCACTGCCAGTCAGGGTGGAAATGACTGAGTTATATGAGCCAATAATCTGACTCAGTATAAGACAGCTCCCTATGTTTCTGTGAAATGGGCGCATATGGAATTGACAAAACGGTTCGGGATACTGGGCAGATATGAAGCAAAGGTCAACGTGCACTGTTGCTATCTCTTAAGAAGACAGAAAGGTACGTTGGGATCAAAACAGCCTTTTACATTATCAAAAAGTCCTAACGTATTTGTTTTATTTTTATTTAATAAATTTGTATGCCGCCCTCTACCCATAGATAGTTCACAACATAAAATCACAATAAAAGCACTTTTGACCTTTCACGTCTCATCTCTTTGCAGCACCTCCTTGTTCCCGTTTACTCCGTCCTCCTCAAATGCCTAAAGAGATGCTCGCTTTTCCGAAAAAAACCCTTCTTTCCTTCCTCTCCTCTCGCAGGAACAAGATAATCTGAACGATGCCGAGGAACGGTGCGACCAGCTGATCAAGAACAAGATTCAGCTGGAGGCCAAGGTGAAGGAGATGACTGAAAGGATGGAGGACGAGGAGGAGATGAACGCCGAGCTGACGGCCAAGAAGCGGAAGCTGGAGGACGAGTGTTCGGAGCTCAAGAAGGACATTGATGACCTGGAGCTGACCCTGGCCAAAGTGGAGAAGGAGAAACACGCCACAGAGAACAAGGTGCGCTTAGAGCGGCAGCGAGGCAAGTTCCCTATGTGAACCTGCCCAGGTGATAAGGTCCTTAGGTGAGCACCTTCTCCCAGCCCCTTCGACGTCAGTGGCACAGCTGGTGGGGACACAAGAGAGGGCCTTTTCGGTGGTGGCTCCCTGTTCTGAACTGCAGGTCCAAAGGAGGACTTGTGGGAGTGGTTGGGTGCAGGGAGACCAAAGAAGGATGTCAAAAACATCGGAATGGCCAGTTCCAGAGAAGGTGTCGACTTAGGCAAAGCAGCCTGCCGTTTCTCCTAGACTTTGCAGACACCGCAGCAAGGAGATGGCTTTGCCCGCACCCAAACAAACCTCAATACAGCAGAGCAGCACCCGACTAGATGAGGTCATAGGTGGCAAATACCCAAACCTGTCAGGATGCTTTCAGCAGCTCCCGGCTGGTTGCCCAGGAAAGTATAAAGACAAGGAAAAGTTTCTTACCATCCTTTTTCATTTCAATATTTACAGAGAGGCTATAGAACCAGCCTCTTGGATAATGGTGTTGTCCTGAGTGAATCTCCACCCTCCCTCTCTCCTGCTTCCTTATTCGTCTTCTACGGGTGCTGCTACGTGCCCTCTGCCTTCAAGCTCTTTGCTCTCCTACTTTTAAGGCTCACCGGGTTCTGGGAGATGGAGGGTCTGGATGCTTTCTAACTGCCTCTCCAGTTCTGCCCCTCTCCCATTATTTTCCAGCTTTCCCCCTCATCTGCCTCTGAGCTGTGACCTCCCTCAAACCCCTGTTGTAAACCTACACTGTCCTCCTCTTCCTCCTCCTTGGAAGGGTCAGGATGGAGAGGCAGTCTCCCCTATTCCACCTCTGGCCAGTCCCTGACAAAACCTTACAGATAGTTCTCCTTTCTTGGCTCAGAGCCCAGCCCCGAGTTCCGCAGATAAGGATTGCATCAAAGCAGGCCAATTAGTGTATGAATATAAACATATGTGAGCCCATTGCTGCAACCACTACCAATTAATTGTAGGGTTTTCTTGACTACCAAGATGCTTCCGGAACGGTTCACCTTTGGTTCAACACACTCCCATATTGTGGAATTCCCTCCCAAGAGGGACTACTGCAATGCGCTCTACATGGGGCTACCTTTGAAGGTGACCCAGAAACTGCAATTAATCCAGAAAGCGGCACCTAGACTGGTGACTGGGAGTGGCCGCCGGGACCACATAACACCGGTCCTGAGAGATCTGCATTGGCTCCCAGTACGTTTCCAAGCACAATTCAAAGTGTTGGTGCTGACCTTGAAAGCCCTAAATGGCTTCGGCCCAATATACCTGAAGGACCGTCTCCACCCCCATCGTTCAGCCCGGACACTGAGATCCAGCGCCGAGGGCCTTCTGGCGGTTCCCTCGTTGTGAGAAGTGAGGTTACAGGGAACCAGACAGAGGGCCTTCTTGGTAGTGGCGCCCTCCCTGTGGAACGCCCTCCCTTCAGATGTGAAGGAAATAAGCAGCTATCTTATCTTTAAGAGACATCTGAAGGCAGCCCTGTTTAGGGAAGTTTTTAATATTTAATGCTGTATTGTTTTTAACACTTGATTTGGAGCCGCCCAGAGTGGCTGGGGAAACTCAGCCAGATGGGTGGGATATAAATAAATTACTATTACTATTATTATTATTATTATTATTATTATTATTATTATTATTATTATTATTATTATTATTATTATTATTTATAAGTTAGGTCAGAGCTTCTCCCCACATGCTCCTGGGACCCCCATATGTAGATTCAAAGTTGTCCCTTCCCCACAACTCCTGACATCTCTGGGGTTTGGCCTTCCTTCCCACCAGGTGAAAAATCTCACGGAGGAGATGGCCGGTCTGGATGAGATCATCGCCAAGCTGACCAAGGAGAAGAAATCCTTGCAAGAGGCGCACCAGCAAGCTCTGGATGACCTGCAGGTCGAAGAAGACAAAGTCAACACGCTCACCAAAGCCAAGCTGAAGCTGGAGCAGCAGGCGGACGATGTGAGTCAACAGCAGAGACTGGAGAGTCTCGTGAATATGAGCATATAATAAGCTGTTCTCAGAGCTGGAGCCTTCCAAGTGCTGCTGGACTCCAAATCCCATCAGCCCTGACCATTGGCTGCACTGGCTGCTGAGGCTGATGGGAGATGTAGCCCAGCAACATCCAGAAGGACACAAATCCTCCATCCTTGCGTCCAACCAAAGATCTCTTGTTCTGGCAGATCTTCTTGGTGGGAGAGAGGGGCTTTCCCCACCTTTAGCTATCACAGTTTCTCTGTCACAGGGGTGGGGGACATTTTATTAATTTTTTTCAATATAATTTTTATTACATTTCCTGTTTTACAATTTAGAATATTCATTTAAACAACCTTAAAATATCAAAACCGTCCCTTCTTCTCTTTCCGTGGTTCATTTTGCAAAACATAAATCCCTGCATATTTTATATAAACTAAACCATTCAGTATTCTATTATGACATCCATCAAAACTTAATTTATGCTCTTGTATTTATCTTAACGTTGCCAGTGTTTTCAAGTGTACACAATTACCACCATTTTTTCCAGTAAACATTATCCAATCTTCTTCAAACGTATGTTCTTCTCGTTCTCTTATTCTGTATGTTAGGTCGGCAAGCTGCGCATATTCTGTCAGCTTAAGTTGCCATTCTTTTTCAGTTGGGACCCGGGGGTAGGGGACAATTTACGTCCTGTGGGCCATGTTAACAATTTCCCCAAGGCCGTGTGCCAGCAGTGGATGGGGACAGAGGTCAAATTGGGTGGGTTAATAGGTGTGCTTTCACTCTGCCTCCACGACTGGCAGGCAACAGAGCTTCTGAATGCCAGTTGCTGGAAACCACAGGAGAAGCGGGGCTCTTGTTCTCTGGCCCTGCTAGCCATCAGGGTATCTGTTGGGCTGCTGAGAGACTGGGGCGCTGGACTAAGTGGGCTGTTGTCCTGATCTAGGAGGGCTCCCTCTTTCCATACTCCATCCAGGCAAATGTGTCCCACCTCCCCAAAAAAGGTTGGCCAACCTTTGATCTAGTAAAAGGTAAAGGTAAAGGGACCCCTGACCATTAGGTTCAGTTGTGGATGACTCTGGGGTTGCGGCGCTCATCTCGCTTTATTGGCCGAGGGAGCCAGCGTACAGCTTCAGGATCGTGTGGCCAGCATGACTGGCGAACCAGAGCAGCGCACGGAAATGCCTTTACCTTCCCGCTGGAGCAGTACCTATTTATCTACTTGCTCTGGTGTGCTTTCGAACTGCTAGGTTGGCAGGAGCAGGGACCGAGCAATGGGAACTCACCCTGTTGCGGGGATTCAAACCGCCGACCTTCTGATCGGCAAGCCCTAGGCTCTGTGGTTTAACCCACAGCGCCACCCGCGTCCCATCTAGTAGACTCCCCCAAATGAATTCTGCAGTCCAAAGCACAAGAAACCACCTGTGAGTAACACCCGTTTCTTCTTGTTGTTGTTCTTGTCTGCCTCTTTCCAACCAGCTGGAAGGCTCCCTGGAACAGGAGAGGAAGATCCGTATGGACTTGGAACGGGCCAAGAGGAAGCTGGAAGGGGACTTGAAGCTGACCCAGGAGAACATCATGGACCTGGAGAACGACAAGCAACAGCTGGAGGATAAACTGAAAAAGTAGGGGACGTGCCTCATCTTAGCACGCTTTGCAGGAGCCTCGGGAAACAGGAGAGAGAGGAGAGGCCACCCCTCTCTGCCCGCCACTACCAAACTCTTTTCACTGTTTTCACCCTTTATTCTTGGGTAGCATATTCGTGGAGGAGGGGGCTATGGATGGCTAGTAGCCCTGACGGCTGAGCTGTGCCTTCATAGCTGGAGGCAGTAGTAGCAGTAGTAGCAGTAGTAGTAGTAGTAGTAGTAGTAGTAATAATAATAATAATAATAATAATAATAATAATAATAATAATAATAATAATAATAATATAGTATTTATACTCCGCCCATCTGGCTGAGTTTCCCCAGCCACCCTGGGCAGCTCCCAACAGAATATTAAAAACAAAATAAAATATCAAACATTAAAAACTTCCCTAAACAGGGCTGCCTTCAGATTTCTTCTAAAAGTCAGGTAGTTGCTTGTTGCCTTGACATCTGGTGGGAGGGTGTTCCACAGGGAAGGCGCCACTACCGAGAAGGCCCTCTCCCTGGTTCCCTGTAGCCTCACTTCTCGCAGTGAGGGAACCGCCAGAAGGCCCTTGGAGCTGGACCTCCGTAATCTTTCCAAATACCATTTGCTGGAGAGGAGAGGAGAGGAGAGGACTCTTGTGTTCAGGTTGTGCTTGTTGGCTTCCCACTGGGATATCTAGCTGGTCACTGCAAGAACAGGATGCTAGACTAGGTGGCGCATTGGCCTGATCCAGCAGCCTCTTCTTTATACAGTGGTACCCCGCAAGACGAACGCCTCGCGAGACGAAAAACTCGCAAAACGAAAGGTTTTTTCGTTTTCGAGTTGCCTCGCAAGACGAATTTCCCTATGGGCTTGCTTCGCAAAACGAAGCTTGCCCCGGGGACAGCGGGTCTTCTCTTTTGAAGCAAGGGGCTGCGGGGAGATAGCGATCTCCCTGCAGCCCCTTGCTGCAAAAGACGTCCGGGGGAAGCGGGGAAGCGAAGCACTATCGCTATCTCCCCCCAGCCCCTTGCTTCAGAAGAGGTCCGGGGGCAGCGGGAAGCGAAGCGCTTCTTCCCCGCTTCCCCCGGACGTCTTTTGCAGCAAGGGGCTGCGGGGAGATCGCTTCTCCCGGTGCTCCGAAGCCGGGCGGGGGGCAGGGGACACCTCCCGCCGCCGCGGGGACACCTTTTGAAGGCAGGCGGGGGGGAGCAAAGACTTTCGCCCCCCCGCCCGCCTTCAGAAGAGGTCCAGGACCTCTTCTGAAGGCTGGCGGGGGGCAAAAGTCTTTGTCCCCCCTGCCTGCCTTCCCAGGGGCTTTTAAATCGCCCCGGACAGCGGAGAAGTCCTCCGCTGTCTGGGGCGATTTTAAAATGCCGCCCGCCAGCATTTTAAGATTGCCCGGACAGCGGAGAAGTCCTCCGCTGTCCCGGGGTTTTTTAAAATGCTGGGGGTGGGAAGAAAAGCCCTTGTCCCCCCCCCCCAGCCTTCAGAAGAGGTCCGGGGACAGCCTGTCCCCGGACCTGGTCCGAAGGCGGTTTCCCTAGGAACGCATTAATTGATTTTCAATGCATTCCTATGGGAAACCGTGCATCGCAAGACGAAAAAACCGCAAGACGAAGAGACTTGCGGAACGAATTAATTTCGTCTTGCGAGGCACCACTGTATACTTATAAATATCTAAAACAAACGCATGTGATCTGTGTCCAGTTCTGCCCACCAGGGATTAAGGAGGGTGTTGTTGACACTATTGCAACATGCCTGGAGACCCAAGGTGGAAGAGCCCAGGTCTAGACCAAAGGGCCTCATTCTGGTGGTGGCACAGGGAATGATGCAGTGGTTGGTCAGGCGAAAATCATGCAGAACGGGGGGGGGGGGAGAGAGATAGATAATTTATTACAGTCAAAGACCAGCTCACATAACATAACACAATAAAAACAGCATTCATAAAGATAAAATATACAATTGGAGCAGATTGCAGCAATAGCTCATGAGTTAAAATTGAGATATAGCCACTTCCGCCTTCAAAAGGAGGTGGTGTTGCGAGCTTCACGCCCCCACCATGCACGCGCGATTGCGGGAATCCCCGGCTGCGTCATCCCCTGGACAGCCAATCGGCTGGCTTGGGGGGCGTGGCCTACCCTATTTAATGCAGGCATAGCCGGGGATCTCCCTCTTTTGCCGCCTCCAGCTGCTCCAGCTGAAGGGCAACTTCAGCATTTCCCTAGTAAGCTATTTTATTCTAGAGGATTATTTGTATTCTAGAGGATTATCTAACGTATGAATGGGGTGGGGGGAGGGAATGGGAGGATGGTGGTGTTTACGTCCCCAAATGCCTTTTTCAGGAAGGAGTTTGACATCAACCAGCAGAACAGCAAGATTGAAGATGAGCAGGCCCTGGCTTCACAGCTGCAGAAGAAGTTGAAGGAACTGCAGGTGGGTGCCCTGCTTAGACCTTCAGCTTTCAGGTGTCTCTCTGCTCTAGAAATGCCCAGGGATGGACTTTCCCTCTTTCCCCAGCTCTTGGCTTTATGTTCTAGAACCACCTTCTGACCTAGAACCAACCCCCTGTGAGTTTGGCCCTGGGACAAGCCACATGCCATGCAAAGGTTCTTGCCCTTGAGCCAATATGCTGGGTGGATTGAGGGACCCGTCTTCTTTTTTTCTGTGGTCCAGGCACGGATCGAGGAGCTGGAAGAGGAGCTGGAGGCGGAGCGAGCATCCCGGGCCAAGGTGGAGAAGCAGCGCTCCGACCTCTCGCGGGAGCTGGAGGAGATCAGCGAGCGGCTGGAGGAGGCCGGCGGGGCCACCACCGTGCAGGTGGAGCTGAACAAGAAGCGGGAGGCGGAATTCCAGAAGATGCGCCGCGACCTGGAGGAGGCCACTCTCCACCACGAGGCCACGGCGGCCACGCTCCGCAAGAAGCACGCCGACTCGGTGGCTGAGCTGGGGGAGCAGATAGACAACCTTCAGCGCGTGAAACAGAAGCTGGAGAAGGAGAAGAGCGAGTTGAAGTTGGAGCTGGACGACGTGGGCTCCAATATGGAGCAGCTGCTGAAAGCCAAGGTGCTGTATGGATGGAGGAGCAGCTGAAGTTAGCTCAAAGGGGTACCTGGATACCTGGAGGAGAGGGGGAGAGGGGGAAGCTGGGAAGGTATTATCCTGACACCTTCTAGAGATCAAGCTGAGCCAAGGGGCATCCTACAGGGATGTCCTTTGGTGGACTGTCTCCAAATGACATATTGTCCAGAGCACTGTGTACAAATCCAGCATATTCCTTTAAACTGAGGGGCTCAGTTAAGCCTGATTAAGACTAAAAAGGCAGCATGTGGCCTGTTTGCTTGAAGGTTTTGGCACACCTTCCTCATGTTGCTGCCTTGCTGGCCTCTAGAGCTGTCCTCCTCGGTCCTCTCTCACTTTCCTTGCTTTTCGCCCCTTCCACCTCTTCCCCTCTCGGCCGGCAGGTGAATTTGGAGAAGATGTGTCGCACCGTGGAGGACCAGGCTGCAGATTACCGGGCCAAGTTTGAGGAGACCCAGAGGACCCTCAACGACACCAACACACAGCGGGCCAAACTCCAGACGGAAAATGGTATAACACACATTGTTTTCCCACTGGCTTTCTGTTTATTTACTTTCCTAGATGGAACAAAATCCAGGGCTGCCCTGCCCTTAGGCATAGTGAGCACCTCAGGTGTTAGATATTTGGTGGCATTCCTCTTTGTTGCCCCTCACTTTTTCTTGGGGCCCCTAACCTGGCCATGGCTTTAGGTGCCATGGAGGTGGTTCAGCCAGTGTTCATCCTCCAGTCCATTTGGTTTCCGTATGTGGAATGGAGAGTGGGCAGCCATCTTGGCCGTCTCCTCAGGCCATGAAATGTCTTGGGCCCCGGACGGAGTGCATCAACTTTGCAGAAGCAAACATGCTGTCTTCCCTGCCCCTCAGGAGAACTTGCCCGCCAACTCGAAGAGAAGGAGGCACTCATTTCTCAGCTCACTCGAGGGAAGCAGTCGTACACCCAGCAAATGGAGGACTTGAAGAGGCAGCTGGAAGAGGAGGCCAAGGTAAAAGAGCCATGAGAACTGTAGGTCTGAGGCAGAGGGACGCTGAGAGAAAGCAGACGAGAGAATTGCAGGAACTGTGGGTCAGGGATCGGAGTCTGAGGGAAAATCAGTGGAATATAAGAATCAGGGGGATTCAGGATTCAGAGGTTGCAGTGGGAGAAGGCATGAAGCAGGTGTGGAGAGAGATCAACCAAATTTTCTCATGTCCGTCCTTCACTCAGGCCAAGAATGCTCTGGCCCATGCGCTGCAGTCGGCCCGCCATGACTGCGACCTTCTGAGGGAGCAGTATGAGGAAGAAGTAGAGGCCAAAGCGGAGCTCCAGCGCTCTCTGTCCAAGGCCAACTCCGAGGTGGCACAGTGGAGGACCAAGTACGAAACCGACGCCATCCAGAGGACGGAGGAGCTGGAGGAGGCCAAGTAAGTGAGAAAGTCTGGAATGGATGTCTACCTCAGCCCATTTGAGCAGCAGGAGGCTCAGACCAAAGAAAGAGGCCTGGCCTGACCGCTCTGATAGCCACACAGCCTCCTCTGGCCTATCAGGGGATTGGGCAGCTGCAGAAGCAGGTGGCCGGTTTTCTTTCCTACTCCTTCCTTTGGCCGGCACTCGAGATGGGGATGTGGGCCCCCTCGGCAGCCTTTGGGGTCTGCTGTGGGCCTGACTCTCACACACCACCACTGCCCCCCCTCCAGCCCTGCCCATCCCCTTCCCCCCAAAGCCCCACGGACATCGCTCTTTGGTTCCTCTAACGGCGAAGCTTTTGGCTCGGGTTATATTTTAAAATGGCAGCGTATAAGACGAGCAAAAAGCTTGTTGGTTGGAGGAGAAATCCCCCACTTAAACAAAACAAAACAAAAAAGGCACTAAGGTAGGTTGAGGTAGGAGGAGCTGTGGTGTTGGTGACCGGGGTGGGGGGTACATTCACTGTGCCCAACGAGGCCAAAAGAGCAGAGCTGGGGGTACGACACACAAGTTGTGGGCCTCGCCTGTGCAGCCACACTCTGCCCCCCTATGTTGACTGCTGTCCCAGGTAGAGCAGGGGTGGGGGACCCTCATGGGCCCCCCAGCAGCCTCTGTTCCTCCTCTCTCTCTGTGTGTATAAAACCCTCTGACTTCTGTATGGCTGGAGTGCAGCCTACAGTACAAAGGTAAGAATTGAAGCCATTGGCCCGTCTACTTTTGCCTCTGTCCCTAATCATTGGCATTCGGCCCTCGGAAGGTTGGCCACAAAGGAATGTGGCCCCTGGACTAGGAAAAGAAAGGTCGCCCACCCCTGAGGTAAGACCATTGAGATTACTTCCCGGAGTGCCCATTGTGGAGGACCATTTTCTCTCTGCTGTTCCTCCTCTCCCTCATCCGTAGACTGAGGAAGCAAGCCAGCCCCTGCTGCGGTAATAATTGATTCACTTTCCCCCCACCCACCCACAAACTTGCATATCAGGAAGAAGCTGGCGCAGCGCCTGCAAGACGCCGAGGAGGCGGTGGAGGCCGTGAACGCCAAGTGCTCCTCGCTGGAGAAGACCAAGCACCGCCTGCAGAACGAGATCGAAGACCTCATGGTGGACGTGGAGCGCTCAAACGCGGCCGCAGCTGCCCTGGACAAGAAGCAGAGGAACTTCGACAAGGCGAGTGACTCAGCTGGGAGAAAGGGAAATGGGCGCAATTCAGAGTGAAACAAGGGTCATGTCCTCCAGCTCAAGTTAGAGTTGTTGTTTGCCCTCTTTCCCCTCCATCCCCTCAGATCCTCTCGGAGTGGAAGCAGAAATACGAGGAGACCCAGGCAGAGCTGGAGGCCTCTCAGAAGGAGTCCCGGGCGCTCAGCACTGAGCTCTTCAAGCTGAAGAACGCCTACGAGGAGTCTCTGGAGCACCTGGAGACCTTGAGGAGGGAGAACAAGAACTTACAGGGTGAGTTAGCGTGAGGACGAGGCCTTCAGCGAAGCCTTGCTGCTTCGCAACCTATCCCTCGCTTGAGCTTATCCTTCTCTCCGGTCTGAGCCAAGTCTCCCGCTCCCTCCTCTCTCCCCACAGAGGAGATTTCCGACCTCACTGAGCAGTTGGGCGAGGGGGGCAAGAGCATGCACGAACTAGAGAAGGTCCGGAAGCAGCTGGAGGCTGAGAAGATGGAGTTGCAGGCAGCTCTGGAAGAGGCTGAGGTGATACCAGACGCTGTTCTCCCTAAACCACCAACCTTTGCCCCTCCTTGTCCACCTATCTCTGCTTCTACTTCTTTTCTCTGCACCTCCTCTTCACTTCCGTCCCCCTCCCCTATTTTAAATCACTTTAATCACCACAGTTTCCCCGCACAAGGAACCCTGGCAGTTAAGAAATTCTTGCTAGCCCAACGGTCTGCTCCGCCATGAGGCAGGCTGGGAGGGGGCAGTTTGGGGCACCATGAAAGGAAAGCAAACAACCAGTTATTTAATTTATCATTGTTGTTTTATGGCAAGAGGCACCACTTGAAGTCTGGACCTCTGGGGGCCAAATAAGCTTTTCCTAATATTTCCTGCTCAGAGCTATGGGCCTTTATCTCTCCCTCCCTCCCTCCAGCCCAGAAATATCTGGAAACAGAGGTTCTGCACAAACAGTATAGCGCTATATTATTTTAATAGTGCCCACCGCATAACCAAGATCATCCATCATGTTTACAAAAACCTCTCACAGCACAAAGATCCCCTGCAACATTAATTAAACTCTTCCTCCATTCTGGTTCTGTCCGTTCCCCCCCCCCCCCACATTCTGTACATCCTGACTGTGGGATAAGTGATGAATTGCCCCTTATTTCGGCAACTTCTGCTCCTCGTGTGGGGTGTGAGAACTATAATTGCCAGTTTATTTGTGTTGATATTTTTTTTCTTTATGTCTGTATAAACAGCATTTGTTGGGTAGGGTAGGGTAGGGAACAGAAGCCAACAAGGAGCAATTCATCACTTATCTTCAGCCACATCCCAAAAGAAACCGTAAAACGAGCAGAGCTTGCAAACAGGAAGTGTTTAATTAAAGGCACAGTAGTCCTTAAAGGTTTCAACATTGCTTTGCTCCTCTGTACTGGGCAGGCTGGCATTTCAATTGCTTTCCATTGGCGCAAATCAGGTCAGGGGAAAACCCAAGACAAAAACACTGGAATGCAATGACTTGACATCAACATTGTCTTGAGGACTTTCCCGTAAAAATAATGAGCAATTCTGGAGAACAGGCCCAAAATAGAAACAACTGTGTAACTGTTGACATGATAGAGCCTTGGCCCACCAGAAAGCATCTGCCCTATCTGATAGAGTTTGAGTTGAGGAAGAAGCAGGATTTTGACCTCCAGTCTTGTCTCCTCCGATTCTCCTTCCACTTCTCCCCTCATCCATTTGTCCTCTCACTCTACACCATCATTTCCTGACCTTCCAGGCCTCTCTGGAGCACGAGGAAGGCAAGATCCTGCGGGCCCAGCTGGAGTTCAACCAGATCAAGGCCGACATCGAGCGCAAGCTGGCCGAGAAGGACGAGGAGATGGAGCAGGCCAAGCGCAACCACTTGAGGATGGTGGACTCGCTCCAGGCCTCCCTCGACGCCGAGACCCGCAGCCGCAACGAGGCGCTGAGGGTCAAGAAGAAGATGGAGGGCGACCTCAACGAGATGGAGATCCAGCTCAGCCAAGCCAACCGGGTGGCAGCTGAGGCCCAGAAACACCTCAAGATTGCCCACACCCACCTCAAGGTAACAAGGCATGAGGCCTTTGTCCCCTGCCTCAGTGGACCACAGCCTGAGGGGCTGGGAGGGGAGGTTCACACAGCCCCACACAAAAGGGTAGGGAGGTATTTATGAGGAGGCTTATACCTGCCGTGGGAAGAAAGAGGCTTACTTTAATAATAATAATAATATTTATACCCCGCCCATCTGGCTGAGTTTCCCCAGCCACTCTGGGCTGCTCCCAATCAAGTGTTGAAAACAGTACAGCATTAAATATTAAAAACTTCCCTAAACAGGGCTGTCTTCAGATGTCTTTTAAAGATAGGATAGCTGCTTATTTCCTTCACATCTGAAGGGAGGGTGTTCCACAGGGCAGGCGCCACTACCGAGAAGGCCCTCTGCCCGGTTCCCTGTAGCTGCACTTCTCACAGTGAGGGAACCGCTAGAAGGCCCTCGGTGCTGGATCTCAGTGTCCGGGCTGAACGGGGTGGGCGCCACTACCGAGAAGGCCCTCTGCCCGGTTCCCTGTAGCTGCACTTCTCACAGTGAGGGAACCGCTAGAAGGCCCTCGGTGCTGGATCTCAGTGTCCGGGCTGAACGATGGGGGTGGAGACGCTCCTTCAGGTATACAGGACCGAGGCTCTTTAGGGCTTTAAAGGTCAGCACCAACACTTTGAATTGTGCTCGGAAATTGTAATTGTACTTACAGCTTGAAACAATATAAGTGTGTGTGTGTGTGTGTGTGGTTGCCCAGGACAGCCAGATCCAACTGGATGACACCCTGCGAGCCAACGAAGACCTGAAGGAGAACATTGCCATAGTAGAGAGGCGGAACTCCCTGCTGCAGGCCGAGCTCGAAGAGCTACGCAGCGTGGTGGAGCAAACGGAGCGCGGCCGGAAACTCGCCGAGCAGGAGTTGATCGAGGCCAGCGAGCGGGTGCAGCTCCTCCACTCCCAGGTGAAGAGGGGATGACCCTGATTTCATATGTAAAAACTGTTACGATATAGAAGCAATGCAGCCGCGAGCTGCAGCTAGCTGGAAAGCAAAACATGATGGGAATGTTGGGACTGTTCCGTGGGAAACAGAGGGACAGTCTATTCACAGTGCGAAGCACCGGAATTAGCTCAGAGTGTAATATGAGCTGTACAGGAAGTACAGGAGGAGTTTTGTCTCTTGGCTGTTGGAGTTTGAAGAGAGCAGTCGTGTTTTCTGTAACGCTGCAAAGACAGAAATAAAGGCATGTAAATACGTTTCTGTCTATCTCTTTCCCCTCCCTGGAGGGGGGGCAGGAAAGAGTGGTGTGTTCTTCTCACGCTGAGAAGGATCGCCGATCGCGACCTAGCCTGTATCCTGCCGGGAAATGCAGACAGGGAGGTCAACCGGAGATCAAGCCGGGTGCCTGGAGAGTGGCCAGTTTTCTCCTGATAAAGGCTTGATTCCCAACAAACAACAAACAAACACTAATTTGAGGGGGCTGATACCTTCCCTTTGCAGAACGACAGGGTGCTGTTACTTTCAAAGGCCAGGCGAGTCCCACAGTCTTGTGAACTTGGGTGCTCTTGTCATCGTGAGAGCCTGTCCTTGCTTCATGTTCTGGACTACAGAATTCCTCTGCCTGAACCGAGACAATATTTTCTGGAGTGTAGAGTCCCTGCCTATCCCCACTCTTCCATCTCCTCCTCTTTGACTCCCCATTGGGGTTTCCTGCCCCAGTCCTTCTCTCACCCTTCCACTGGCCAACTCCATTCCTGCCTGTCACTCTCTCTCCCCTCCTCCCATCTTCTCATCTCCTTCATTGCCTCCATCTTTCACCCCTCAATTTAGCCTGCTTCCAGTGATAGCATCTTCTCCTGCCCCTTCGTCCTCATCTTCCTCTAGCTTGCAGCCTGCTTCTGAAGCTCAGCCAGCTGACACTTTGTCCTCCATCTGGGTCTGCTGCTCTGTGTCTTCCTTGTCATGCCTCTTCCCTCCCACTCCACCCAGATCACCTTCCAGTTGGTTTGAGGGACTGATGAAGCCACAGAGGGGCAGCTCCTGACTCCCAATTTCACATACCCAAGTAATGGGATCTGAGCTGAATTGACCAGGAATGACTACTAGCCACTGTCGGAGTTGATGTGCCTCTGAATCTGCCCATTTTTAGGAATCACCAGTAGGTTGAGCTAATGTCCTGCTTGCTGGCTTCTTATAATGGGCATCTGGTCAGCCGCTGTGAGAACAGAATGATGGACCAGGTGGACATTTGGCCTAATATGTTCCATGACGCTACTCCACCTTCTCTCATTCTGACTCGCCCATCTCCCCTCAGAACACCAGCCTCATCAACCAGAAGAAGAAGATGGAGACTGACCTGTCCCAGCTTCAGTCAGAGGTGGAGGAGGCCATTCAGGAGTGCAGGAACGCTGAGGAGAAGGCCAAGAAGGCCATCACTGATGTGAGTACAAATCAGATCATGGAAAGGTGGGATCCACAACCGGCGACCCTAAAGTTTGGTTCTGCCCCTTCCCTTTCACCAATTGTCTGTCCTCGCAAGTATTGACCCTCTAGCCATCTATCTTGTTCTGCTGGGATTTGCACAAGTCCAGTCAAGTTCAGGACCACAGACAGCTCCCAGTGGGTCCTGTTGGCTGAGCCATGAAAGATGATGTTGTCTCAGCAAAGGACCGCCAACACCTGAAGGCTGAAGGGTCAGGGGTTTGGTGTAGCAGCGCCTGTTTAAGAGAGGAGTATGGGCTCCTGTCCCCTTCACCTCCTCCCCTCGGGATTTTTAAGGCCAGCGTTGGGTTTGCCTGACTGAGGTAATTCTCTGCGTTCTCTCTGCTTCCTCCAGGCAGCCATGATGGCGGAGGAGCTGAAGAAGGAGCAGGACACCAGCGCTCACCTGGAGAGGATGAAGAAGAACATGGAGCAGACCATCAAGGACCTGCAGCTGCGGCTGGACGAGGCGGAGCAGCTGGCCCTGAAGGGCGGCAAGAAGCAGCTGCAGAAGCTGGAGGCCCGAGTGCGGGAGCTGGAGAACGAGCTGGAGATGGAGCAGAAGCGCAACGGCGAGACCGTCAAGGGCATGCGCAAGTGCGAGAGGCGCATCAAGGAGCTCACCTACCAGGTGCGGGGGCTCAGGTGGCGTCCGTCCAGATGAGCTGGGGACGCTGCGAGGCTAAAACCAATTATATGGTGATCAAGGTGCATTGTATCTTCTCTGAGCATAGAAGAGACCAGTGTGGAAAATACAATGGTCACAGGAGAGGCATAGATCAGAACCGGGAACCTTTCTCAGCTGGAGGGCTGTATTCCATTATAAGGAACATTTTTTGGCGGGAGGGTCACCTGCCAGGGGTGGGCAGGGGCAGCGGCCGGAACTCTCACCTTTTGCACTAGAGCAGGGGTCAGCAACCTTTTTCAGCCGTGGACCAGTCCACCGTCCGTCAGATCTTGTGGGGAGCCGGACTATATTTTGAAAAAAAATATGAACGAATTCCTGTGCCCCACAAATAACCCAGAGATGCATTTTAAACACAAGCACACATTCTACTCATGTAAAAACACGCTGATTCCCAGAGAAGGCGATTGGGCTGCATCCGGCCCACGGGCCTTAGGTTCCCTACCCCTGCAGAGGTTACATTGCAAAGGTCAGAGGTTTCCACACATACATCTCTGTGCCCTCTCTTCCTCCAGGAAAACAAGAAGCATTATTAGAGATCAAGGAGACATCTCCGCCTGGCCAAAGCCCTCAAGGGGTGTGGCTTAGAGAGGGACATAGCTAAGGAAGAGTCTCAAGGGTCAGATAGAGAGTTCTGGAGGCCACATCTGGATCCTCCCCCTTGTGGCAGAGGATCAGCAGGCTGGCTGTAGCCAGGTTTCATTTACCGTATTTTTTGCACGATAACACTCACTTTTTTCCTCCTAGAAAGCAAGGGGAAATGTCTGTGCGTGTTATGGAGGGAATGCCTACGGGTGGCATGCCTACAGATTTTCCTCCTCTAAAAACTACGTACGTGTTATGGTCGGGTGCGTGTTATAGAGCGAAAAATACGGTATCTGTTTACATTGTTAGAGACAATATAAATTCACATCTCGCCATTGCTTTATTACCTAATACTTTTGTTGTGGTTTTAGGACTACATGAACTGCTTTGGTGTTTTCATTGTAAACAGAAAGCAGTATACAAATGAAGTTTTGCAGAAATTCAAAATTTGGCCAAATTTCTTTATTTAAAAAAACCCACTGCTGTTGTTTCTTTTTTTTAAATCCTATAGATACTTTTAAAAGAAAGCAAATCTAAGGCTAGTGGATGAATGCTAGAACCATAACACAAAGTATTCACTGGTGACATTTGATCCCATCTTGCAGTTTTGATTGTTTTAAAATTCCTAAATTAACTGATTTCCATAGTTTGGAAAGTCAAGGGAAATTCTGATCAGGAGACTTTGCAAAGTGCAAGCACATCTGAGTCAGGCTAGAGGTTCGCTGCATATGTATGCACACCAAAGATGATTTTACCCAGTGTTTTTTTCTGGGGGGGACGCAGGGGGATGCATATCCCTAAACATTTTGTAAATCTTTGTACTTTTGTTCATTTACTGTATTTATTTTTCTCAATTTGAACTATAAAATGGTGATTTTCTTGAGTCAAAATGAGAGTACCCCTAAACATTTTTTAAGAAAAAAAAGCACTGATTTTACCTATAGAAAGTTACACATAGGGTTGGTTCAGCTGTAACTCCAAACTGTGATTTATGCCATCATTTACACACCAAACCTGCGTTCTAGGTTTACAGGCAAAATGGCTGTTTGTGCAGTTTCTTCTTTGAGAATCTCCTTACTCTATCCTAAACAGTGACCTCCAAGGGCAGGAGGAGCACTATTCCAAATCTCATTTTGTAAACTCAGATGTAATCCCAAGACACAGCCTGCCCAAATTGCGGTTTGCAAACCAGCTTCAAAACTTGATTTCGGATCCTGGTTTGGTGGCTACTTGCAAACTATGGTTTGTCAGATGGCATTAGTTTAAACCATGGTTTGGTGTTGCAAGCGAACCAATTTATGGAGAAAGAGTTGTTGTGGATGCCAGGTGACGGTTTCTCCCCCATTTTCCTTCCCATTTCTCCTCATCTGCAGACTGAGGAGGACAAGAAGAACTTGCTGAGGCTCCAGGATCTGGTGGACAAGTTGCAGCTGAAGGTCAAAGCCTACAAGAGACAGGCAGAGGAAGCGGTGAGTTCCTAGCTTCTCTCCACAGTTATCGGCCAGCCTTGTCAAAAACAATGGCTGCAGAGACCCAATAGCCACTAGGTCAAATTACAGCACCTTCCACAGTGCCTGGGATACGGGTGGCACTGTGGGTTAAACCACAGAGCCTAGGACTTGCCAATCAGAAGGTCGGCAGTTCGAATCCCCGCGACGGGGTGAGCTCCCGTTGCTCGGTCCTTGCTCCTGCCAACCTAGGACTTCCAAAGCACGTCAAATTGCATGTAGATAAATAGGTACCACTCCAGCGGGAAGGTAAACAGCGTTTCCGTGCGCTGCTCTGGTTCGCCAGAAGCGGCTTAGTCATGCTGGCCACATGACCCGGAAGCTGTACGCCAGCTCCCTCGGCCAATAAAGCGAGATGAGGGCCGCAACCCCAGAGTCGGTCAGGACTGGACCTAATGGTCAGGGGACCCACAGCGCCTACTCCTTGGCAAATCAAGAAAAGCTTTGCTAAACCTGAGCTGCCAGGATGCTTAGATTGAACTAAGGTTGCCTGATGCTTTGCGAGATACAGTTTGCTAGACTGTATAAACAGCCGGCCTTATGGTGCGTGAGCTCCTTTGCAGGATAAAACTTCCCTGACCCTGAGCAACTAGTGGCTCTCATTTTAAGTCTTCTGAACAAACTTTGCAAGACCTTAGCTGGCTTTTCATGATCAAGTTCTACAGCTCAGGTCGGGTGGAAGGTGAAGAAATGATGCAGGTTGCGGTATTTCGGCGGAGGTAAAGGACGCACGCGGTTAATCTGGAAATCTCAAACAGTCTGGTGAATTACCATATTTTTCGCTCCATAAGACACACTTTTCCCCTCCTAAAAAGTAAGGGGAAATGTGTGTGCGTCTTACGGAGCGAATGCAGGTGGGAGGCTCTGCTCAGCGCTCCCTTTAAAGAGCCGCGCAGAGCATGTGTGCGGTCTTGGGGGCTTTTCGCAAGGTGGGAGAAGGAACTGATAGGCTGCCCTCTGTCCCTTCCCACACTTCCCGGAAAAGCCAGCAAGAGCCGCTCCCAGGCTCTGCTCAGCGCTCCCTTGTAAGGGCTCCCTTTTGTCTCATCCCGCTTTGCTGGGAAGCCAGCAGAAGAAGAGGCGCTGCGCAGCTATCGCTCTTGCTCTGCAGGCTTCTCAGCAAAGTGGGAGGAGGGACGGAAGGGTTTAAAGCAAGAAAAGTAAGAGCCGCTTACATGCTCTGCGCATAATTTTTTTTTTCTTTCCCCCTCTAAAAACTAGGTGCGTCTTATGGTCGGGTGCGTCTTATGGAGCGAAAAATACAGTAACCACATGCCTTTTCCCCAGTTCCATCTCTCTTACAAGTGGATCAGTAAATACCTTCTGTTCTCCTCCCCAATGCTTGCAGTGGGTCACGCAGGTCTGATGAACACCACCCACCGTGGTGTCCTTAAGAACATAAGGAGATCCTGCTGGATCCTACTGGATCCGCAACTGGCACTCAGAAGCATTACTGCCTATGACGTTATTGCCCTCCCCTCCTTGAATTTGCCTAATCCTCTTTCAAAGCCATCGAAGCCGGGGGCCATTGCTGCCTACCCTTTCTCCTTTGCCAGGCGGAATTTCATAAACTTCTATGTCAGCTCTTCCCAATGTGCTTTCTCCAAGGTGTGGCCCGAGGGCCGCATGTGGCCCTCAAAGCCTTTTTTGGCACAGTTGACACCCAGCCCTCATGCTGCCTGCCCAAAGCCACTGCAACCTTCCCTTATCGAGGAG
Source organism: Podarcis bocagei (assembly GCF_964188305.1). Lineage (NCBI taxonomy): Eukaryota > Metazoa > Chordata > Lepidosauria > Squamata > Lacertidae > Podarcis > Podarcis bocagei. Next base: position 51,153,114 of record NC_138138.1, on the reverse strand, counting down.
TCTGTGTTAAGTTGTGGGAGAACATATCAGACGACACAGCGATTCTTCAAACAGCTCTTGTTTATTCAGAGGCCAGAACAGAACTGAACTGAAGGGTTCAGTCAGCCTCCTTATATAGAGCTCCACTACAATGCAACTGTAACAACTTTCTAAAACTATCCAATCACTGAACGTCACTTTCAATCCCTTATTTGCATAACTATCTACAGTATCCCCCTGCTGGCCCAGGGTGAGAACTTCAGTACATAACAGTCTGGATCATTCTGCCTGCCCTTTCCTGAGCTTTCCCACCTTCTCTTCCCCTCTACCCCCTGGCCCACCCGCAGGAGGAGCAGGCCAACAGCAACCTAGCCAAGTTCCGGAAGGTTCAGCACGAGCTGGATGAGGCCGAGGAGCGGGCGGACATCGCCGAGTCCCAAGTCAACAAGCTGAAGGCCAAGACCCGCGATGTGGGAGGGAAGGTGAGTGTTGTGGCTGGCTGAGGGCGGCAGGTGGGCTCTGGGGAGAGACCCCAGCTTGCCCTTTGTCCTGTTCACACATTACGTTCAGCCAGGCCGCAATCTGTGTACACAAACAACTGAGTTGTGCACGTGACGTGCAATGCATGTACAGTCTGTGTACACAATTTATTATCATTCCGTTATTAATCATTCCGTTATTATAAAGGCTAGGCTGAGGGGCAGAGACTGACCCAAAGTCACCCAGTGAGCTTCACGGCCGAGCGGGGATTTCGAACCCTCATCTTCCAGGGCCTAGTCTGATGCTCTAACCTCCACAGCTCACTGCACTGCACAAATCAACGCGTGTACGCCCTTTCAGACAAACACTTGTGCATGTGTAGAGGCAGCTTGTACCTGGGTTCAGCATATTGTGTGAACAAGCCTTTGGCGGTTTTTCCCCCCATTCCAGTAAATCAGGCTGCGCATTTGCACTTAAGCTCCACACCCTGCACATTTGCCCCCATCCCTCCCTCCCAAAATTCACAAAGGTAAAGTCACTTTTACTCAGAGTAGATCCACTAAAATTAACAGTTAGTCGTGGTAATTCATTTCAACAGGTCGTCTCTGAGTCAAAAATGTTAACGTATTGGAGAGCTGCTCCAAAATGTTAGGAGGTAGTTTTTGGTATGTTGGTGATGGCATTGGCATGAGCCAATAGACCCCCCTGCTTAAATCTAGCTTTTCTCCAATACAATGAAAGGTTCCAGAATTGTTTAGGAGGTTTTTCCTTAGGACAGGAATACATATGCATGTTTTCATGGCAGCAAAGGTGATTTCAGAGCACATCTCCTACCCTTTTAAATGTTGCATCCTGCTCCTGTCTCCCTTCTTTTATTTCTGTGCTCATCATACTCTCCTCCTTTTAATTTTCCCCCCTTCATCCTTTCCTTCTGTGTTTCTCTCTTCCAGAAACTTCATGATGAAGAGTGAGGAGGTTTTCAGATCCTCGGTTGAACTGAAGGGCTTTATCTCCAGCCCCTTTCACTGAATAAGATGTAGCATTAATATAATCCAATTAATAAAGTTGAACAGCATATTTAATCCTGGCATTGCCGTCCTCATCATGTGCTGCCCAGCTGCTGAACAGAGAGAATAGAGTTGTTGCACTGTGCCTTTGACAGCCTGGCAACAGGCAGAAATTAAACATGAATAGATTTTTAACATCACCTATTGAATGGCTGCCAGCCATGGAGCTATTGAAAAAGCACAAGACCCTTCCCAGGGGGAAAAAAGAGGGCAACTTTTAACACAAAGCTGCCCGTCTCTCTCTCTCTCTCTCTCTCTCTCTCTCTCTCTCTCTCTCTCTCTCTCTGCTTCTTATGTTGCTGTTTAAAGAAGACTTTCATTATCCTATTAATGTGAAAATCTGGTTTTCCAAAACAACTGTGATAGCTTGAATTTTTCTCAATAGCTTCCTCTGGCTCATACTGGTGTCAGTTGTTCCCTCTTGTGGTCAAACTGAACATTGACAGGAGAGGTCCCTGCCAAGGTTTCTCTGAGACTGATATCCCCACACTCAGAAGTTAGAGCAGGGGTCAGCAAACTTTTTCAGCAGGGGGCTGGTCCACCGTCCCTCAGACCTTGTGGGGAGCCGGACTATATTTTGAAAAAACCACAAAAACAAACGAATTCCTATGCCCCACAAATAACCCAGAGATGCATGTTAAATAAAAGGGCACATTTTACTCATGTAAAAACACGCTGATTCCTGGACCGTCTGCGGGCCGGATTGAGAAGGCGATTGGGCCAGATCCGGCCCCCGGGCCTTAGTTTGCCTACCCATGAGTTAGAGTGTGAACATATGTGGGGCCTCCTACAGGCAATGGTTTCCAACTTAATACATGGACCTGTCCGCCTTTTCATCCTGCCTTTGCGTTATCTCATTTCATCTCTACCAAGAGACTATCCCCTCCACAATGCTCTGCTTCTCTTTTTCCTAGCCGTCACCCTCCTTCCGCGCCTCTTTCTCAGCTCACACTTTTGGCACACTCCCTCAGATTCGCACATCTCCACGCCTCCCTGTGTGCCACCCGCAAATCCAGGCGCTTGCGATCAGAGACAAAAGCCCAAGATTTTGTGTGCACCCACACTCGTGGGACGTGCTCCTTGCGCAGTCGTAAGAGCATCAGAAGAGTCCTGCTGCAGGATCCGGCCTGCAACCCATCCAACCCGAAATCCTGTATTCACAGCAGCGACCAGAAGCCCACAAACGGGACCTGAGCGCAGCAGCCGTACGTTCATGCGCTCACACTTGCCCATGTCCACCCCCACTCGTGCATGCGTGGGCACATAAGAGGCTAGCGTACCATATTAAAAGCACCTTTTAATTTCGTCTCCTCGTCAAGTTAAATACAAAAGGGAAGGGGGGGGGAAACACCCAGGAGCTCAGCCACCCAGGATCCACGTTCCAGTTTGATGGGGGGTGGGATTCAGCAAAGAGGGTCTGTTGTGGGGTGGGCCTTTGCTCCCACAGAAGCAGTGAGCAGCAGCCCCCTGCCCCCTGGGGAAGAAGGTAGAAGCATTGTCTTCCGAGCGAGGAAGAAGGGGTCAAGGAAGCTGCAGAAAGGCTGTGGGGCAGGGAGCGAGGGATGTAGGGCAGCAGCTGTGTGTTGATCGCAGGGACTCTCAGCCCAGATCTGGGTCTACAAGAGAGAAAGAGCGTTCACAAGGTCAGTTGCATCTCTGGGTCAGAGGAGTCAAGCCTGCCGTGAGGACGGCAAGTTGTACATTGTTTTCTTCGTCATCTGTGGATCTGCCTTTCCTCTCTGTCCCTCCCTCGGCCAAAGCTCAATGCTGCTAGCCCTACTCAGAGTAAACCGGGTGAAGGAAGGGTGAAGCACCTGGGGGCTTTTTAAGTTCTGATAAAAGGAGATTAGGAGGCAACATGGTGGAAGTTTAGCAAAAATTGTTGCATTGCAGGTGCCAAGCGAGAGAGAGAAAGAGAGAGAGAGAGAGAGAGAGAGAGAGAGAGAGAGAGAGAGAGAGAGAACGCAGGCATGCACACTCTGCTTTTCCAAATGATCTAGCTACCGTATTTTTTCCTCTATAAGACTCACTTTTTCCCTCCTAATAAGTAAGGGGAAATGTGTGTATGTCTTATTGAGCGAATGCAGGCTGCGCAGCTATCCCAGAAGCCAGAACAGCAAGAGGGATTCCTGCTTTCGCTGCGCAGCGATCCCTCTTGCTGTTCTGGCTTCTGAGATTCAGAATATTTTTTTTCTTGTTTTCCTCCTCCAAAAACTAGGTGCGTCTTGTGGTTTGGTGCGTCTTATAGAGCGAAATATACAATAAATGCTGCATCAGGCAGGACTGACCTGAGCCTTAAAAGCACATAGAGCTGAAAGAGGAAATGGGACAGAGCGTCACTCTTCCAACTTCCTCCTTCAACTCTATGTAATCCTAGGTAACCACCACCATGAGCAAGGGGGCAGTGAGGATGGGCTCAGGGGTGTCATGGGCACCAGGGGAAGAACTCAAGAGCACCGCTGTGCCCACGAGCACACTGTTGGAGACCCCTGACATGCTGCCTCTCGGTTGATCCACCCGCTCCACTTCCTTCCCACTCCCCTGTTTCCGCTGTGTCAAACGTTAGACTGTAAGCTCAGCGGGGCAGGGACCTGCCCTCTTAAATTCGGTATAAAATGCCAGGCACGTTGAGGATCGTTCCATTCACCGCTGCAGGGAGGCCCCCGTTTTTCTGGCCCAGACTTCATCCATGCCACCATTGCACCCACCCCTTGGCAGCACCCTCTCCCCGGCGCCACTCACCTTGGTCTGCCCCCATTTCTGCCCTGTATGTTTTGTAGGCATCGAAACAGAAGACAGCAATGAGAATCAGGCTGAAGACCTGCGAAGGGACCAAGAATTGGGAACAGATTGGGGGAAGGTGGATTTTTTGGGGGGGAGGTACCCCTCAAGCACCCCACATTTGGAAGGATATCTTAGGTCCAGCCAGGTCTCTGACAGAACCCACACAGTCCTGCCTTGCAGTGGGTTGGCTGTCTATATGCCACGCCCCTTGGGGAGGGGCTCCGATAAGGGGCGTGGCCAGAAAGGGGAGTTTTTAGGGAGAGGGTTGATAACTCACAAAGGCGGACACGGCAGATCCCTCGTGGCTGGCAGCAATGACGGCAAAGGCCACTACCGTGAAGACTATTGCGGCGCTGATGCAGCGAAGGAAATCCTGTGGCGGGAGGAGAGAGGAGGCGAGAAGACCAGTTGAAACCAGTACAGTGGTACCTCAGGTTACAGACACTTCAGGTTACAGACCCTGCTAACCTAGAAATAGTACCTTGGGTTAAGAACTTTGCTTCAGGATGAGAACAGAAATCGTGCAGCAGCGGCGCAGCGGCAGCAGGAGGCCCCATTAGCTAAAGTGGTGCTTCAGGTTGAGAACAGTTTCAGGTTAAGAACGGACCTCCGGAATGAATTAAGTACCTGACCCGAGGTACCACTGTATCAGAAAGCGTGCAAATGGCAAAATCCAATCCAGGAAGGCAGACAAAGCTACAGTCCTGCCGCAGCACGAGAAGGAAATCTGGCACAGGGGAAGGCATGTCAACACGCTTCGGTGTTGCTCAGTCGGCTCCAATGCCTCTTTCGGCAAGAGATTGGCCGCGGGGAGCATGACTAAGTGCTGCAAAGGAGATTATGGGGAAAGCATGGCTACCCACCAGGCAGGGCCAGTTGACGCGAGTCAGGCGCTCGTAGTAGTGCGTCGCCCGCAGTCCCAAGAACGCCAGTGTCACCAGCACTTCCAGGAGGGCTGCACCCATATAGGCGGAAATGGAAGCTGTGAGCAGCAGGAAGACCAGGAAGCAGAGGCCCTGGAGGAAGGGGGCAAGTGGGAGGCAAAAGGAGAAGTGTGACGTGCTTTCCCAAAGGGGCTCACTTTCATATATATAAAATATAATCCTACTCTTTTGAGATGGACTCTACACACACACACACACACACACACACACACACACACACACTCCTTCCCAGCAATTCATGATCCCAGATGGCATAATTCGTAGCCTGATTTCATCTTCACACACACACAAAAATCCCACACCCTTGCTCTGGATTTACGATCTCTCCTCTTAGCTCTGCGCTCAGTGTTGCAGATTTGGAACTTTTCCTTTGGAAAAAAACCAGCAGAAACTACAGTGGTACCTCGGGTTACATACACTTCAGGTTACATACACTTCGGGTTACATACACTTCAGGTTAGAGATGCTTCAGGTTACAGACTCCGCTAACCCAGAAATATTACCTCGGGTTAAGAACTTTGCTTCAGGATGAGAACAGAAATCGCGCAGCAGCGGTGCAGCGGCAGCGGGAGGCCCCATTAGCTAAAGTGGTGCTTCAGGTTAAGAACAGCTTCAGGTTAAGAACGGACCTCCAGAACAAATTACCGTATTTTTCGCTCTATAACACGCACCCGACCATAACACGCACGTAGTTTTTAGAGGAGGAAAATCCGTAGGCATGCCACCCATAGGCATTTCCTCCATAACATGCACAGACATTTCCCCTTACTTTCTAGGAGGAAAAAAGTGAGTGTTATGGTGCAAAAAATACGGTAAATACTTAACCCGAGGTACCACTGTACTCCCACCACTTCCATCCTTCTAATATACCTTTCAGGTGAACCGCCCCCCCTGCTTTGAGTGACATCTCCCCCATGAAGATTTCTGGAGAACTCAAAAGCGGACCCCACTGCTATGGTCTCCACTCCACCGGAGGTTTTTAAGCAGAGGTTGTGTGGGTCTCTGTCAGGGATGTTTTAGCTGAGATCCCTGTACTGCAAGGGGGTTGAGCTAGATGCAATTCTGTGATTCTACATTTTGGCAGCTCTCCCCTCACCCAAAAGTGCCCCCCCCCCCAAAAAAATTGATTCCCCCCCAAAAAATATTTGAATTGAAATTTAATATCTGTAACAGCAAACGAGTTTCAGAAAAAAAGAAAAGAAAGAAAAAGAAAAAGAAAAAATGTTTTGGGGTTTTTTGAAAAAAGAAAAGTTGTCATAATTGTCAGTAAGAAGTATTGGAACTAGCTATGTGATTTACTGAGCTGATAATAAAAGATACCAAGAGGGAATGGGAGTGTGGTCCATATTTAGAAAGGGGTCCATGATCAAAATCAAAGCAATTCAATTTTTTAAAGAGGGTTTTAAAAAAGAAACTTTGAATGTATGGGATCCAGACACTCTCATAGACCTGTGCTTTCGTTTTTTGGATTCTATAGATCAATATATATAATAATGATAATAATGTATATATGATTTATACACAAAGATAATCAACCTGTGCTCAAGGCCAGTGGAAAATCAGTGGTTTTGTTCAAAGCAAAAACTTGTCCCCCTCTCATTTCTCCATCCACCCCACAGCACAGACTTTTGGAATAAAATCTCCCAGAAGCCCTTTCCCCCCACAGTCCCTGCCTTAAAACCACCGTCTTCCCTACCCCAGCTCTGGGCTATGCATTTTGGACCCCCACCCACCCAAGTCTCCATCAGAGAGGAGAACCCCCTCCCAAAGAATGGAGGGGGAGCAAAAAAAGGCATTCACAGGTATTAGCAGGGAGGGAATGAAAATTAAGCCAGCCAGATGGAAGGATTGAAAGACAAACAGAGGAGAAAGGAAAAGGTCTGCGAAGGAGGAATTAAGAAAAGCAGAGGTTTCTGCACTGCAAGGGGTTGCACTAGAGGAGACTTCTAACTCTCCAATTCTTTAGTTTTATGGAAAAAAAGAGGGGAACGATTAGGGGAAAACGGGGAAGAAAAAAAAGGCAAAGTCCTTAAAAGGAAGGGATGAATCAAATGAATGAAGAAAGGCAGAAGGAAAGGAAAGCAAGGAGCAGTGGCGTAGCGTGGGGGGTGCAGGGGGGCCGGCCGCACCGGGCGCAACATCTGGGAGTTAGGGTTAGGGGGCGCAAATCCACGGGTTAGGGGGCGCAAATTACTTGCCTTGCCCCGGGTGCTGACAACCCACGCTACGCCACTGGCAAGGAGAGAGGGGCCACCAGGATAGGGCCCCACTCAAAAGAACGAGCCGGACCATACCCCACCCCCCACTAATAAAACCCCCCAGCAGGATTGGCAGACCCACTTCTGAATTAGCTAAGTGAAACATGATCCCTGAGCAGTTCAGAGAGGGGCTTCCCCCAGAAGACCATTTTAAATCCAGACTCCGGAGTTTAAAAAATATTAGTTCATGGCACCACCGACTTAGAGGATGGAGAGAAAGTGTTGGGTGAAAAGAGGGGGGGGGTAGAAACAGGGGGGGAGCAGGGAAGAAGAAGGAGGAGGAGGGTGCGGTGGGTGGGGGTCTTCCGTTACCAGCTCTGCCTCCATCACCACCCCCTTGGGGGAGCGCAGGAATTCCTTGTCGAGGGAGAAGCCCCGCAGCCCCCCAGGTCCCTCCTGGGGCTCGCCCATCCTGCTGGCTGCCTCTGGCCGGAGGGAGGGCGCTGCTGGGGGAAGAGGGTCGGGGGGGGGGAAGACCCAAGGAAAAAAAGAGGGGGGGGAGAGAGATGAAAGACGGAGCCTGTTTCTCTCCACCTGGCACCCAGCCGGATTTCCACGCCGGGGAGGCGGGGAGGAAGCCCGAAGAAAGGGGGCTGGAGGGAGAAGAGGAGGAAAAATGAAATGAAGGGAGAGGGATGGAGAGAGACGAAAGAGTCCGCCCCGTCCAGGCTCCAGAAGGGAGACTCTGCCTCCTGGCCCCCGAGTGCCTCTCCGGCCCCCAGGACCACCAGGGGTGGCCGTGGCGCGGGTGAGGGGGTCTCTGGGCACACCTGCCCACTCAGCCCCACCCCCCACCCCATGGCCGGACAAGGAGGGGGATTGTCTCTCGAGGGCCAGGAACGGGCTGCCCCGGGGAGAACAAGGGCCGCATTGTCTGGGGGGACGGGAGGCCGGAGGGCAGAAGTGAATGGACCGCATTCTCTCCGCCGCGACCCGTTCAGATGCTTTGCAAGAGCGTGGGAGGAAAAGAAAGAAGTGTGGGGCGCGGGGGGGGGGCGTGGACGGGCCCGGGGCTGCAGTGACGAGAAAAGGCCGCCAGGGGGCGGTGGAGAGCAGGGGCGGCGCCTCGGGCACTGGGGAAAGGGACTGGCGCTTTTCCGCCAGTAGGGGTCGCTGGGTGAAGAGGGCAGGGCGCGTCCCGCTGTCTTGGAAAGGTTTTCTTGGGAGTTGCGGGAAACCAATGATGTCTCCTGGCAAATAGAAGGGGAAGAAATGGAGGCAGTGAGAGGTGTTACTTTATTGGGCTCCATGATCACTGCAGATGGTGACAGCAGCCATGAAATTAAAAGACGCCTGCTTCTTGGGAGAAAAGCAATGACAAACCTAGACAGCATCTTAAAAAGCAGAGACGTCACCTTGCCGACAAAGGTCCATATAGTTAAAGCTATGGTTTTCCCAGTATTGAAGTATGGAAGTGAGAGCTGGACCATAAAGAAGGCGGATCGCTGAAGAATGGTTGCTTTTGAATTCTGGTGCTGGAGGAGACTCTTGAGAGTCCCATGGACTGCAAGAAGAACAAACCTATCCATTCTGAAGGAAACCAGCCCTGAGTGCTCACTGGAAGGACAGATCCTGAAGCTGAGGCTCCAAGACTTTGGCCACCTCATGAGAAGAGAAGACTCCCTGGAAAAGACCCTGATGTTGGGAAAGATGGAGGGCACAAGGAGAAGGGGACGACGGAGGGCGAGATGGCTGGACAGTGTTCTCGAAGCTACCAGCATGAGTTTGACCAAACTGCGGGAGGCAGTGGAAGACAGGAGGGCCTGGCGTACTCTGGTCCAGGGGGTCACGAAGAGTGGGGCATGACTAAACAACTAAACAACAATGCTGTCTTTAAGGTTCTCTGATTCAGAAAGCCAGGCGCAGTGGATTGGGGGCAAGGGCACAAATGGGGCAGGAGTGATCAAGAAGAATCACAGAACTGTTGGAAGGGGCCCGACTCTAATCCAGCTGTCCCATCCGGGATTCGAACCTGCAACCCTGGTATTATCAGCACCGTGCTCTAACTAACTTGAGCCATCCAGGCAAATGTTAGTGTTGGGAGGCATGGACTCAAAAAGGTTGAAAATCACTGCCTTGCTGTTTTCTATTTCCAGGATTCCCTTCGCTCTGATGTGTGATGGAGGTGTTCCTGGGTGGGGCAGGTGGGGCAGAGCCCCCTTCACCCCCCACTTGCCAGAGGTTTTTCTCCTGTCTCCCAGGGACACCCGTGTCACTTTGTTTCGGAAGGAAATCCCAGCCGGCTTTCCATGGCTACTGCAGGAGATTTGCATCTCACTCCGCGGTTTAGACGGGCAGGAAAATACCTGCGATAATACGCTGGGTAACCATGGCAAAGTAAACAGAGTGGGAATCCCAAGAACGGGAATGCTATGGATGTGAATTATGGGGCACTGGGGGATAGAGAGCTCTCCTTTTCCCTGGGCCCAAGCAGCCTCGGATTCCACCTTCCAAAATCTCCATGCCAGAAGTCAAAATTCCATCTGAGAATATGTACAGTAACCAACACAGGCAAGGCTTCTTTGAGCATGTGCAGAGTGCCACCACCCCATCACTGTGTAGCTACAACTCACACACAAAGGGAGGCAGTCCCAGGAAGGTTCTCACACCTTTCCTTGCCAGGAAAATGTTGGCACTAATACGGGGGAATTTGGTGTCTGTAATATCCAGCTCACCATCTCTCTCACTGAAGCCAGATAAGCCACACTGACCTTGGGAGGTAGCATCGCCCAGTGGTTAGAGAGCGGGATCCCATCTCCTGCCGCCCTGGCTGGACTTCTGAGCCTGGATCTTGTGTGCAGCAGGAGGAAATGCAACAGGTGATGCGTTCTCTTTCCTGTGTACTGTCTTGCATCACCTGTGACATCTCTGTCCGTTCGACAGCTGCTCCCTGCACCAGATTCTTGCCCCAAATGAAGCTGAGTGACATTGAAACCTGGCAAATTCACGGCACAAGCTGGTTCTCTGTGCTCTTGGGTGGTGGCAAGTATGATGACATCACGCGGCAGACACCGTGACATCATCGTTGCAGGTAGCAGTGTGGATCCATTAAGCCTTAAGTATATTCCCAAAGGAAAAGTAGTGTAACAGCGTCATTCGGGAATCATGCAAAAAATCTAAGGCGGGAGTAGTCAGCACACTTTGGCGAGAGAGGAAAGCGGAGGGAGAGGAAAATATATTCCTCCGGATAAGTCTGGGACTCTCACGGAAAGGCCACCGACGTATCAGCCGCAGGGAATCACAGAATCATAGAAGGGCTGAGTTGGAAGGGACCCAGTGGATCATCGAGCCCAGGGGTCCTCAAACTACGGACTGCGGGCTGCATCCGGCCCACAAGGTTCCTGAACCCGGCCCTCTAACACAGCCTTTCTCAACTTGTGGGTCCCCAGATGTTGTTGAACTACAACTCCCATCACCCCTAGCTAGCAAGGCCAGAGCTCAGGGATGATGGGAGTTGTAGTCCAACAACATTTGGGGACCCACAAGTTGAGAACTGCTGCTAATGGGTCTACGCATGTTTCCATCCTCCCTCCCCACACTGCGTGGAGGAGACTAGAGGAGGGAGGCAGAAAGGAAAGGAAGGAAGAAGCCGGTCAGCGATGTCACAGGCGCCGTCGCGAGGAGCCCTTCTCTGCCGTTCGGAGAAGGAAGAGAGGCAGCGGCGAGGCCTGAGATCAAAACGCGCACCCACGCTCACCCGCCCGTTCTTTCGCCTCAGAGGAGCACCTGGCTGGGCTTGTGGTGGCCGCACTCCCAGGGTGAGGGAGACTGGGGGCGCCTAGCCTAGCCTGTGCTGGGAGGGACAGCTTTTGCTTTTACCTCAGTCGAGGCTACATTCTCATTTCTCTCTCTTTTTTCCTCTCTCTCTCTCTCTGTGCAGCGGTTTATTAGTATTTTGCAAAGTAGCAAACCAGACGACTGAATATCGCAAGAAATCAAACAAGGTTATACTCAAGCATAGACAATTTTCTCCTCATTGACATTGTGAGGTATTTCCCCCTTCTTCATGCAGCTGAGAAAGACCAGGGGAGACTCTTTGGTAATCTTGCACCACTTGCTACGACTAGCAGTGACAAATATGGAACCGGATATTGACCATCTCATTAGCCAAAAGCAGGCCCATACTCCCCATTGAAATACTTCTAAGTTTATGTTGATTCACACCGTTCTTCATTTTAAATATTGTATTGTTTTTCCTGTTTTTGGTGCACCACAAATAAAATATGTGCAGTGTGCATAGGAATTCGTTCATATTTTTTTCAAACTATAGTCCGGCCCCCAACGGTGTCTGAGGGACAGTGAACTGGCCCCCTGTTTAAAAAGTTTGAGGACCCCTGATCTAGCCCAACCACCCGCAAAGGGAGGGGGAGTCCTGTTTCCTCTGGATGACAAAGGCAAGACACATTCTGCTTTCTTTGGAATGTTTTATTGATTTTTTTAAAAAAATAAGGCAAGATGGTTAAGTTTCTTGGAGACAACAGGCAAGAGACAGCGGATTTTAGTGCAAGCATTCAAATAGTTGAGAAATGATCCTGACCTATAAATGTGGGCGTTGCTGGCTATAGGGATGAGCAGAGGGTCACACACGCAAGCCAGAATAGGGAATGGCAAGGCTTACCAGGGAATACTCTTCTGTAACAAGTTGCTCCGGCAACAATTCATGCGTGAACATTTCCCCCGTGGCCATTTCCTTTGCCTCTCGCTAACTTTACTCTCTAATGTCACTTAAGAGTTGCCAGCTTTTTCTGTGGACTCAGCTCCCTATGTCTTTAGAAGTATCCGGCCAGATGTAGCGATATTTAGTGGGTGGCCAACTTTTTTCCCTTGCGAATGCTCCTCTACGTCTAACAGAAAATTCGCAGCTAAGCACACGTTAGAAGGCAGAGGAGCGTTTGCAGGAGAAAAAGTTGACTCCCGACTTTTGGCAGAGTGGGCAAACTGCAGTAAGAGAGAGAAAAGGATTTACTTAATCTGTGTTTATCGGTAATAGAATCCAATATTCCCCAATTGGTATATTTGAGTGTGTTAGAACAAGCCCTTTCGCTTTCTCCCTGCATGGTCTACACTACAAAGCCCAACCATCCCTAGGATATGCTGTCCTGACAGCCCCCCAAAGGGCCCAGAGGGGGCTGGGATTCTGCAACAGCGCCAGAAATGACATCCCCGATCCCTGTTCCTTATTGATGCTCTTCCAGCTGCTCCTCAGTGACCTTTGGGGGAAGCCAAAGTTTTGAACCCGATTTCAACCGGTCAGTTGAGGGTGCTTTTCCTTTTCACTGCAATTAATTCTGAAGTTAGAAATGAGCAAAGAGACAGTGAGGTTCTGGTGTACCCAAGTCCTATGGGTGGACATGCGGGTGGCAACCTGTAAGGGAAATGAACTCTGCACATGTTCAGAGGCTCCCTCCCTCTGAATCCCATCCACGGTCTTGCTCTGGGGATCCCCTTCCCGCTTCGAAGCCTCACTGTGTGGCCACACAGGTGCAGGCCACGGGCAAAGGATATTTCTGCCGCTCAAGGTAGAAGGACTTGTTGACATTCCCACAAGGCCTCCGATAGTAGACGGTCATGTCAGCAAAGATCTGGACGGACTTCCCGTTTCCCTCCTTATGGACGAAGCTCTTTTGGGTGGCATTTTCCACAGGGTGCCTCAGGGAGACGCAGGAATCTTGGCAGATACACTGGGCACTCCAGAGGAGTCGAGGGTAGCGGGAGTCCTCAATGTCTTCCCTGGGGGAGGCAAGAGAAAGGACAGGTCATTATGACTGGATGGTGGTCTGATGGGGGAGTGCACTGGGATGCCGGTTGTGGAGTGAAAGGGAAAATAAATAAAATAAAATAAAATGTGTGGGATGAGGAGCTTTGGGGGACTAATGCTGGGTTAGATTAGCCTTCCCCAAGCTGGTGGCCTCCAGATATCTTGGAAAGGAACTCCAGTCACCCCTGACACTGGTCTGACTGGAAGGGACCCTGAGGAGCAACCAATCCCTCAAGGCAGGAATATTCGGGGATCGAAGCTGCAACCTTGGCCCCCTCAGCCCCCTCAGCCCCCTGCTCTAACCAGCTGAGCCCTCTGGGAAATCTAGAGCGCACTGTTGGTGGTGCCTGGCAGGGCCAAAGGGATGCCTCTTTATTTCCAGTCAGTGGTGCAGCAATAAAAGTGCGAGCACATTCGTAAAGCTAAGCAGGGTCCAGTATGGTTTCAAATTGGATGGGAGACCACACTTGGAGATTCCTCCACTGTAGGGGGCGGGGTGGACTAGAGGACCCTGGGGTCCCTTCCGACTCTCCGATTCTATGAAACTGGGACGGATGAGGGGGCAGAGGAATAAAAGGTATGATTCTTCTCTCTTACACATATCGCCAAGGAGAACTGGAGGCCATGTTCTTTACACCAGGAATCGAGCGGCAGTCGTCAGAGGAAGACACGGACCGGGAGGAACGGGAGGAACGGGAGGAACGGGCAGACTGGGAGGAATGGTCAGTGAGTTTCTTCACGACTTCATTGAGTGTCGTCTCTTCACAACAGTTCAAGGAGGACATGCATTGGAAGGCCTGGCTGGCCACAAACGTCGAGAGCAGGAAGCACATCGCAGTCTAGGAGAAGGAGGGAAGGAAGGAAGGAAGGAAGGAAGGAAGGAAGGAAGGAAGGAAGGAAGGAAGGAAGGAAGGAAGGAAGGGCAAGAGGGGGCAGGGTCACATCTGGTCATGGTGGAACAGCCCAAAGAGGACTGTTCAAAGCATTCATTTGCCTTACAGAGAAATCTAGTAGCCCATTTCCCACTCCCTTTTCCTCACAGCCTTCCTAAGTTGGAGTAAAGCCTTATTTCGCCAGGGAATCGTTTTGCCCGCGTCCCCAGGACCGAGGAAAGAACAAAAGAAGTACCAGGAAAGTTCAGGTTAAGAACTTAATTTGTTCCGGAGGTCCATTCTTAACCTGAAACTGTTCTTAACCTGAAGCACCACTTTTGCTAATGGGGCCTCCTGCTGCTGCTGGAGCAAGATTTCTGTTCCCATCCTGAAGCAAAGTTCTTAACCCAAGGTACTATTTCTGGGTTAGCGGAGTCTGTAACCTGAAGCGTATGTAACCTGAGGTACCACTGTATTCTATTCCCAGAATGACGTGGGCAGGGATCTCTCCAAAAACCTGCCTGCAAAATTGGCAGAATCAAGTGGTACAGCCTTTCCTGGACTGTGTCATTTCAACCATTTTTGTAAAATAAAATAATTTTAAACACTTACCATTTATGCTCTAATGATAAGTATATTATATAGTAGATGATATATTTTATATATAGCAATGCAATATATCTACAGTATACAGATATAGATACACACTTAAAATTTAAGCTGTGTTTTATGTGCATTTTCCCCACACACACCACTCGGAGCTCTTTGACGAAGCTGCTTGTCATTCTTGCTAAGTAAATGCATGAGGAAACTTGGAATTTTCCCCATGAGAGGGATGGAAGGAAAAAGACAACAGCTGCAACTTCCTTGCACATCAAAATCTAGCATACCAGGAACAAGGCTGGCTTAGTCCTATTTTCCTGACATGTTTCTTTTTTTACATTTAGGGTGCTCACCCCTTAGTGGGGGGTGGGTAGGAATTCAGACTCACAGCCCAGCCATTTGTCCCCCAGTTGGAAATCTCATGTGCCAAAGTCAGGACAATGCTTGCCCTTCGGACAAAGTGGCCTTTGCTCTCCCCCCTCTTTGTCTAGCTCACCTCAATGAGCCAGGGAGCAAAGTGGGGGAGCCCCACAGAATCGCTAGACCGAGTGAACTGAGGGTGGAAATTCATTCCCGTCTCCAAAATACAGGAATCAATATGGCTGCCGTGTCCCTAGTCCCACCTCACGCCTACCAAGTTTCCAGACGGACAGAAATTAAACAGATGAGGAGTCAATGAATAATACAGAGCACAACGAAGGATCAATAATCAGATTCCATTTAGATCGGGTGGGGGAGACCCAGTTCGTGCGGCTAGACTACAACACCCATCATCCCTGACCCCTGGTCCTGCTTCCTAGGGATGATGGGAGTTGTAGTCCAACAACAGTGGAGATCCAAGTTTGAGAAACGCTAGACTGGGAGTCATCGCAGAAAGGAAACTTGAGAAAGGTGGGCAAGACGATAAATCAATGGGTTGTCCTCCGGGTATATTTAAAGCTACCACACTCACCAGTCCCAGCCAGCTTGGCTCATATGAGGAATGATGGGGAGGAGGCATTAAAAATAATTCCCCGCACTCCACAAGATGGTTGAAGCCATGGTCTGACGTGGCTTTGACAGGGGGATCAGGCAAAACAGTGGCAGAAGACGGAAGGCCCTTGGACAGGTCTCAGCCTTAAGGACAAAAATGGAACCTCCAAGACCAGCAGCACTCTACCTCTGCATAGCAGTTACTGGCAAGGAAGAGCGGGAGGGGGCTGGGACTGCGAGTGCCTCAGAAAAATCATCTGGTTGCCCCCTCTCAGAAGCCGAACGGATCTCCGCTTGGATCCCAGAAGACCCTGCTTAGGTTCTTATGAGAGAGGCTTGAAGGTTTTGAGGATGGGGGCTATTCATCTGTTATTATGCTTGGAAGTCAACAGCACAATTCCTAGCCCCCCAAACATCTCTGGGAACTAGCAGCAGAACCCAAAGGGCCTCCCCATGGACCCTGCTTCAGCCTTCCCCCTTCCCTCCGTGTAAGGAGCAGGATTGGTGCCCTTACCAGCTGAGTCTTCTCCATGTCAGATCTCCGGGAGCAGGACCTCGTGTCTGTAGACGGCTCAGGGAACTGCTGTCACTCTGAGCCTCGGGATTCCTATTTTATCGCCGGCGAGATTCCATTCATTTATTCCATGCAAATTTTGGAATAATAAAAAAAGAACTGAACGCCTGTTTCCTGAACGTATAATCAATGTCTCTTTTGTTTACCTTATGCTGGATGGGTAATAGAAGGTGCCCCCCAGGATCAAGGGACTCAGGCCCAGTGAGATATTAGCACCTGAGAAAATTGAATTTTCCTTCCTTCCTTCCTTTCTTCCTTTCTTCCTTCCAAGACGGGATCAGCTTTTCAATAGCAGGACTTTCTCACATATTCATAACTTGCTTTGACTTTTTACAGATTAAATCTTCTGGTCCAGACATTTGACCCACAAGCACCCAAGAGTTTGTGCCATGAACTAGATAAGGATGGAGAATTTCTCGCTTGGAGCGTCATCTCTAGAACAAACACACCTTGCAGTTTCTCTGAGAAGACCAGAGGAGCCCTCTTGGATCAGGACCGATTGCCCAGCGTCCGTCTGTTGTGCTCAGGTCCTGTTTGCCTGCTTCCTCCGGGGCATGTGATTGGCCAGTGGGAGAACAAGATGATGGAGCAGACAGGTAATAGGCCTCATCCAGACGGACTCATCTTATTGAACTCTGAATCCAGAGTCTTTCTCCTGAGAGCAGACACTACTCAAGAAAACCCAAGATGAGCCATGAGAGTGCAAGTTCTTCCCTGCCAGCTCTTCCCTGGCACCTGGCATTCAGAGAAGATAGACTGCCCCTGACCATGGAGGTTCTCTCTGTTGCTCCACAGCTTGCTGCAAGGCTCTCCCTCAAAGGGCTGTTGCACCACCACTGAGCATTGGGGGCTGAGAATGTTTAATGCCCCCCTCTCTTCTTGGAAGCGCCTGGAGTCATGGACTGGGGAATAGCTTCATGGGTCAAGAGCGAGCCAGCAGTAGATCACAGCCTGCACATTGCAGTTAACTCTTTATTAGCAAAACTATTTTCCGCAGAGGGGTGTCAGGCCTCATGAGCGCAGCAACTCCTCCTCTCTGGCAGGTCTTTCCTCCAAGAAGCAGTGCTGAGACTGAGGGCTCCTGCCTCCCCACAGCTGCCCCTCCTCTCCAGGGTTCCCCCCCAAAAAACAATCAGAGACTGCACCAGCGTGAAGCCAACCTCTCCTCCGCCCTTTTCATGCCTCTACTGGCTCCTGGAGACCAGGTGGAGGGGAGCTTGTTGCAGGAGGCGGAGGAGACATCTAGGACTCTGTTCCAGTCTGACCCCTCTCTGCCTCGTGGCCTCCCTCCTCTCCTGCTTCAGCTTCTGCCAGACTCTCCCCACTTGCAAAACCCTGTTGCCTCTTCCGTCCCTGACACCTTCCCCCGCCCCACAGTCTTCTCCCTCTGAGCACCCATCTTCCTCCGACTGCTGATCCTCAGGCTCTGAGCCATCTTCCGTTGGGGGTCCCCCAGCTGGTCCCTCCCACCATTCCTCTGGGGCCACAAGTCCATGACAATGGGGCTGGCCCCCCACCTGGGCCAGAGGAGGGGGCCCAGCAACCTGGAAGTGTGTCGCTAGCCTTGACCTTCGCCCAGGTCCTCTGGGTCCCTGGCATCTCAGTTCCCAGGGGTGGCAGCACCCCAGCCAGACCCCACAGCCTCCGGAAGGATCGAGATGCTGAGCTCGGGAGCCGAGCTGCCCCCCCCCCCCCGTCCACCTGCTCGGTCCAGAGTCCACTCCCTCCTGGTTCTGGCAGAGAGCCCAGGCCGTGTGGTCAAGGTGTGGTCCTGGCGGAGGGATGTCCCCTCAGGCAAGCAGTTTGATGTGTGGGCAGCCATGTTGATCTTTGGCCTGGGCTCTCCTGGTGGTTATGAAAATTCGGGAAGCTATTTTGTTTTTCTAGGATTCCCTCCTCCAAAGCTGCTTCTCAGAAGGCTGCTGGCCCTTCCCTGAAAGATAAGGCGGCTGTCCCTGAGTCACTCAGTCAAATGAGGAGCTGCGGCAGGGAGGCTTGACCCCCGTGAGACACCGTCGCTGCACATCACCCCAAAGCGGCTACAGTTGGGGGGTACCTTCTTTGTACACCACAGCTGAACCCCAGGACCTTCCTTTTCTGATCTCCAGGGCTCAGCGGCGACTCCTTTTTTCCTCTGCCCTCAGTGAGGCTTTTCCTCTGCTGCCTTTCTCCTTTGCTCAAAGCCACGAGAGGCTGCAAAACACAGGGGAACCTTCCTCAGTCAGAACAGGGCTGCATCGTTCGTTGCATATTAAAATGCCGTCATGTTGGAAACGTATAGAAATATTAGTAAATTTCAGTGGCGTGCAGGAGTAGTGAATGGCAGCAGCAGAAGGGCACAGAGCGTGCAGACATCCAGGCCCTGCAGGGATGGTGTGCAATGTTGGAAAACCCCCACACACACTTCTGGGGCCCAGCAAGTGGGGCTCACAAAGGAGGGATGCAGGAGAAAGGTTCAGCTATTCTGGAGGACCAGGAACGCCATGCAGGGACGCAGCACAACATCCCTGCCACGCGAGGGCGAAAGCATCTTGCAAGGGAAGCAGATTTGCTGGGAGAAACACAGCAAGAGGGAACTGGGGGTGGGGGGGTTAAGGCCCGGGAAGAGGAGAGGGCTGCTAAAAGGCAAATCTCACTTTCTTGGGGTAGGGGGACTGCCAGCAACAATGCTTTTGCTTCTTGCTCTGCTAATGCACAGAGCCATTTCCCTTGTTCCCTTGAGGATCCGTACTTAGGCCATTTCCTCACCTGGAAGGTAGCCTGGCTATTCCGGGAATTGAACCTGTGCTGGATCTGGGAATTAGAAGGGGGTTCAGGCACACAGCGTACCCCTGCCCTGCCCAAACTCACAATCATACATACTGCCCAGTCCCCTGTCTCTCTGCCTCCTCCTCACCGCCCCATAATTCCTCTCTGTCCAGCCCTCATTCAAATTATGTCCTAGTTGAAGCTGGAGGAAAATATTTACGTTAACAACCACACGACCCATTTTTTTATGTGTCACCAAGGCATTTCTGCAGAAAGGGTGGATCAGGTGAGGGGGAGACCTTTCCCCCAGGTACACCTACTTGCCAGAGGTTTCCCTCTGTCTCCCAGGGACACCTGTCTCGCTTTGTTTCGGAGATAAATCCCAGCCGGCTTTCCATGGCTATTGCAGGAGATTTGCATCTCTGAGGTTTTGACCGGCAGGAAAATGCCTGCGATCATACGATGGGTAACCATAGCAAAGTAAACAGAGTGGGAATCCCAAGAACAGGGATATTAGGGATGGGTGGATCACGGGGAATGAAGCTGGGGGAGCAGAGATCTCTAATTTTCTTCGGGTTTAAGCAGCCTCAAGTCTCACCCCTCGGATCTCTCAAATCTCCGCCCTGGAATGTGTGCATCAATACCCGAGGTAAGGCCTCAATGGACATGTTCAGAGTGCCACCCCCCTTCACTCATAACCCCCGCACAAATGAAAGTTTTTCCAGGAAGGATTTGATACCCTTCCTTACTTTGCATGCACAACCACTGGTTCTGGAGAACTCAGGGTGAGAATGACCCAGATCAGCCCCCGGCTCCGTGGCTCTGAGGTTTCCCAAAGACGCTGCCCGTACCTCGAGGGTTAGAGAGCAGGATACCACCTTTTCCCCTTTGCCAGGCTTCTGCCACTCGATCTACTCAGCAGCAGGCAGAAATCCAACGGGGAATTTGCTTTTTGGTGCAGATAGGATGCCCAGAACAGCTGCCCTGCAGAAATATCGTAAAAAATGGTGTTCAGCAAGGCAGTGGCAGCCAAACACTTCACCTGTTGAATTTCTTCCTGCTCACAGTTGACCGGGGCACAAAGGCCTTGAACCGGGTTTGTGTGTGGAATGTGGTGCCATGCTCTCTTGCCACTAGGCCAGGCTATTCCTTTAGGGAGCCAGTGTGGTGTAGTGGTTAAGAGCGGTAGACTCGTAATCTGGGGAACCGGGTTCGCGTCTCCGCTCCTCCACCTGCAGCTGCTGGGTGACCTTGGGCCAGTCACGCTTCTTTGAAGTCTCTCAGCCCTACTCACCTCACAGAGTGTTTGTTGTGGGGGAGGAAGGGAAAGGAGAATGTTAGCCGCTTTGAGACTCCCTAGGGTAGTGATAAAGCGGGATATCAAATCCAAACTCTTCTTCTTCTTCTTAGGTATGTGCGGCATCTTCGGCTGTGGGAGCACACACTTGGCAATGCCAAGCCTGGAGTTGTTTTCCAAAATCGGTGGTTATATTTGAAATGTAGGTATAGGTATAGAATCCTTCCTGGAGCTGCCGATCCTTGTTTGTGGGTCATGTGACTACTCAGTGCTGTGGGGGTTCACTGCACATGCTCTTGAAGACCCTACCTGTGTCACAACTGTACGTATTATAAGGATGGACATTTAACTTTGAAACACTCTCCTGTGGTGAGGTTTGGTAGGTCGAACCAGAGGCTGTTGAGACCCAGAAAAAATGAGAACATACCTTCCAAGTGCCTCCCCACAAAAAACAGGGCACCTCGTTTTTTCGTGCCACATCTCAGTGGGGAAGATTGCTTCTGTGCGTTCAAGTATGGAGGCTCATCTCAGATTCCCAGGCAGCCAGAATTTACTCAGGGATGCATTACAGGACAGAACCCAAGAGTCTGTGAGAACATTTCCAGTGGGGGAAACACTATAGGCAAACATACCGTATGTCATCTTATGACTCATTCACGCCCCTCTGCTTTGCCCCAAGGAGAAGCGCTCTTCAGCACTCAATCAGAGCAAACGGTAGTTTGGGTTTTGTCCGAATTGATGTTTGCTCCGATTTAGCACTAAGGAGTGGATTTTCCCTGGGAAAGGAGCAAGGCAAGGGCGAAAGCAAAAGTGTAGGTGAGCCCTTAGCTGTTCAGCTTCTACCCAAAATCATGGGTGGGCTGGATGCCAAGGGGGGGTGGCAGGGACCAGCTGCAGAACCCCCAGGGAAAGAAGGCTCAGAGCCAGGGGGTTGATGGTGTTGGGATGACGAGGAGTGGCCAGAGGGCGAAGAGGGAGCAGACCGGGAGGAAGAGGTAACAGGGTTTTGTGAGCAGGAAGAGTCGGTGGCAGAAAGCAGTCCAGAGAAGAAGAAGAAGAAGAAGAGTTGGATTTGATATCCCGCTTTATCACTACCCTAAGGAGTCTCAAAGCGGCTAACATTCTCCTTTCCCTTCCTCCCCCACAACAAACACTCTGTGAGGTGAGTGGGGCTGAGAGACTTCAGAGAAGCGTGACTGGCCCAAGGTCACCCAGCAGCTGCAGGTGGAGGAGCGGAGACGCGAACCCGGTTCCCCAGATTACAAGTCTATCGCTCTTAACCACTACACCACAGAAGAGGAGGCTGGAGAGGAGCAAGGCTCAAGAGACAGAGATGCTGAAGAAACCAGGGCGACCAGCTCCACTCCCTCCTGGTCTCCAAAAGCAGGAGAGGCATGAAGAGAGCGAAGCAGAGCCAGAGCCCTTGACGGAGTCTCAGATTGCTTGGGAAGGACTCAGGAGCGGAGGAGGGAAGGCGGAGACTTTCGGCCCTTGCAACTGCGTCATTGGGGCAAGATCTACTGCGAAGAGAAGCTGAGCTCACCAGGCCTGGCCTCCTGAGCTGTTTATTTATTTCAATAAAGAGTTAACTTCACTAAAGCCATGTGTGCTACCCATGACCTGCTTCTGACACCCAAACACCCCAGGACGTCACCATCTCTCCGCCGGCCACAGCCCATGAGGTACAATTTGCTCAACCTATTTTTTTCTACATCTTCATGTATGCCACAACGGCCGCGAGAGTTTTAATAGCACAAGGATGGAAGACTGAAGAAACCTCAACTAAAGAATCACGGCAAGAAAAATTGATGGACTATGCAGAACTGGCAAAATGACATACAAGCTGCGGGACAAGGATAACGGTGACTTTAAGGATGAATGGGAACCCTTTACAAAGTATCTGAAGACGCAACAAAGCGAACTGGATTCCTTGGCTGGTTTTGAATAAACATTCACAAACTTTTTATTGATAATTATCAGCTAAATAGTTTGAGGATCTCTACAACTGTGTAACATGCAGAAAACAGCATTTTTAGAGAAATCAAAGACTGGAACTGTGGGAAGTCGCGGTTGGTGGTGGGTGGGCTTGGAGGAGAGAGGAAAAATGGGGGAAAATAAGGATGATATGTTTTTGGATAATATATTTTGTTTTGTTGTTGTTGTTGTTTAGTCGTGTCCGACTCTTCGTGACCCCCTGGACCAGAGTACGCCAGGTACTCCTTTCTTCCACTGCCTCCCGCAGTTTGGTCAGACTCATGTTTGTAGCTTCGAGAACACTGTCCCACCATCCTGTCCTCTGTCGTCCCCTTCTCCTTGTGCCCTCTATCTTTCCCAACATCAGGGTCTTTTCCAGGGAGTCTTCTCTTCTCATGAGGGGGCCAAAGTCTTGGAGCCTCAGCTTCAGGATCTGTCCTTCCAGTGAGCACTCAGGGCTGATTTCCTTAAGAATGGACAGAATGGATAGGTTTGATCTTCTTGCAGTCCATGGGACTCTCAAGAGTCTCCTCCAGCACCATATTTTGTTTTATTTTTGAATAAAAAAGTAATCTAAAAAAAAAAATCCCCCTGTTTTTTTACTGTACGTGTCTGGACTCTCCTTGAACCTTAATTGGAGTCATTTCCCACTAACGCTGGTCAGTTCTTACCAGCCTTGTGGTCGGGTCGCATTCCTGCGTACGTGACACAGTCCTCACTCGCCAATAATGGGCCGAAAGGTGATTCCACCTTAACTCTGGGAGGCTCCTTTGGCCGAGGGAATCCCGGAAAAAGGAAACAGCGTGCAGGATTTCCATAACCACAAGGAACCCCTTTCCCAAAAACCAATGTGAAAATGAGGAGCGATACGCCCACCCCTGACCGCCACCCGCCCACCGGTTCCTGGGATCCCCACTCTGCTTACTTCGCCATGGTTACCCAGCGTATTATCAGCCAACCGCACAGGTATTTCCCTGCCCAGCTCAACTACAGAGTGAGATGCAAATCGGCAGCAGCCGTGGAAAGCTGGCTGGGATTTCTCTCCGAAACAAAGCAATCGGGCGACGTGTCCCTGGGAGACAGGACGGAAGCCTCCATCAGGGGGGAAAGGGGAGGAGGAAAAGTTTCTTCCCCGAAAAGCTCGCGCCACCCTTTCTCCAGAAACACCTTTGGCGAGGCAGAAGAAAATGGGAAGGACAATTGTTCAGCAGCAGCTTTCCGACGACGACCTGCGGATTGAACCCCAGAGATGGACGGATAAGGATTACGTGGCGTTGGTGAGGAGCGACAGGGTTGAACAAAACTCTTGCTCCTATCCTCACACCCGCAATAGAAATATTACATAACCTGATGTTGACTTGGACTGGATATATAATGCGCACAAATGCATCTATGAGTGTACAGTCTGGATAATGTCAGAAATGTGGTAATTGTTGACATTTACCAGTGTTTGGACTGTTGCATATGCATGTGTGTGTGTGCGCCCCTGCATATCCTCCAAGTGTCCCTATTTTCCGGAGTCAGTCCAAGATTTACAGAAGCCATCCCAGTTTCCAGTTTGATCCCAGTACATCCCGCTTTTCCTTCGGACGTCACTATTTTCATTGGATAAATGTTGCAGGGTATGGAGTTAAGCAACCAGCGAGCCAAGGAAATCAGTAACCATACAACCTTTAGAAGACAACTGAAGGCAGCCCTGCATAGGGGAGTTTCTTTAATGTTTAATGTTTTATTAGGTTTTTATTTTTTACGTATGTTCAAAGCCGCCCAGGGTGGCTGGAACTATTATTCCATTATGGAATCGGACACCCCTATTTTCATCAGAGAAATGTCCCTGTGCACAGTACCCTCATTTGGAAACACCCATCCCAGCTGGCTCTCCACTCAAATACAAGACTCTTCCAGCATTCTGCATTTTCTCACCCCATCCTTCACCATCAGCAAGCTCTGCTTATGCAAGTCACGTTGCAGAGGAGCCTGCGAGTGCAGAAAAGTTGGCAACCCTGTTTTTCTCAAGGACCAGTCTCCACAACTCAGCCCTTTCCATGCACGTGCGGATGCCAGAGGACTCACTTCTGGGGAGCATTAGCAGAGCAAGAAGCAAAATCATTCTCGTTGGCAGTCCCCCTACCCTAAGAAAGTGAGATTTGCCTTTTTGCAGCCCTCTCCTCTTCCCGGGCCTTAACCCCCCACCCCCAGTTCCCTCTTGCTGTGTTTCTCCCAGCAAATCTGCTTCCCTCGCAAGATGCTTTCACCCTCGCGTGGCAGGGATGTTGTGCTGCGTCCCTGCATGGCATTCCTGGTCCTCCAGAATATCTGAACCTTTCTCCTGCATCCCTCCTGTGTGAGCCCCACTTGCTGGGCCCCAGAAGTGTCGGAGAGATGTTTCCAACATTGCATGCCATCCCTGCAGGGCCTGGAAGTCTGCAACCTCTCTGCCCTTCTGCCGCTGCCAGGCCATTGATGATTCCTGCACGCCACTGAAATTTACTAATATTTCTATACGTTTCCAACATGACGGCATTTTAATATGCAACGAGCGATGCAGTCCTGTTCTGACTGAGGAAGGTTCCCCTGTGTTTTGCAGCCTCTCGTGGCTTTGAGCAAAGAAGAAAGGCAGCAGAGGAAAAGCCTCACTGAGGGCAGAGGAAAAAAAGGAGTCACCGCTGAGCCCTGGAGATCAGAAAAGGGAGGTCCTGGGGTTCAGCTGTGGTGTACAAAGAAGGTACCCCCCAATTGTAGCCGCTTTGGGGCGACTGTGTCTCACGGGGGTCAACCCTCCCTGCCGCAGCTCCTCATTTGACTGAGTGACTCAGGGACAGCCGCCTTATCTTTCAGGGAAGGGCCAGCAGCCTTCTGAGAAGCAGCTTTGGAGGAGGGAATCCTAGAAAAACAAAATAGCTTCCCGAATTTTCATAACCACCAGGAGAGCCCAGGCCAAAGATCAACATGGCTGCCCACACATCAAACTGCTTGCCTGAGGGGACATCCCTCCGCCAGGACCACACCTTGACCACACGGCCTGGGCTCTCTTCCAGAACCAGGAGGGGGTGGACTCTGGACCGAGCAGGTGGACGGGGGGGGGGGGGCAGCTCGGCTCCTGAGCTCAGCATCTAGATCCTTCCGGAGGCTGTGGGGTCTGGCTGGGGTGCTGCCACCCCTGGGAACTGAGATGCCAGGGACCCAGAGGACCTGGGCGAAGGTCAAGGCTAGTGACACACTTCCAGGTTGCAGGGCCCCCTCCTCTGGCCCAGGTGGGGGGCCAACCCCATTGTCAGGGACTGGGTGGCCCCAGAGGAATGGTGGGAGGAACCAGCTGGGGGACCCCAAGGGAAGAGGGCTCAGAGCCTGAGGATCAGCGGTCGGAGGAAGATGGGTGCTCAGAGGGAGAAGACTGTGGGGCGGGGGGGGGAGGTGTCAGGGACGGAAGAGGCAACAGGGTTTAGCGAGTGGGGAGAGTCTGGCAGAAGCTGAAGCAGGAGAGGAGGGAGGCCACGAGGCAGAGAGGGGTCAGACTGGAACAGAGTCCTGGATGTCTCCTCCGCCTCCTGCAACAAACTCCCCTCCACCTGGTCTCCAGGAGCCAGTAGAGGCATGAAAAGGGCGGAGGAGAGGTTGGCTTCACGCTGGCGCAGTCTCTCATTGCTAGGGGCAAACCCTGGAGAGGAGGGGCAGCTGTGGGGAGGCAGGAGCCCTCCGTCTCATCACTGCTTCATGGAGGAAAGACCTGCCAGAGAGGAGGAGTTGCTGCGCTCATGGGGCCTGACACCCCTCTGCAGAACATAGTTTTGCTAATGAAGAGTTAACTGGAACAAGCTCATTGTGATCTACTGCTGGCTCACTCTTGACCCCATGAAGCTATTCCCCAGTCCATGACTCCATGTGCTTCCAAGAAGAGAGGGGGCATTAAATGTTCTCAGCCCCCATTGCTCAGTGCTGGTGCAACAGTCCTTTGAGGGAGAGCCTTGCAGCAAGCTGTGGTGCAACAGAGAGAACTTCCATGGTCAGGGGCAGTCTATCTTCTCTGAATACCAGGTGCCTGGGAGGAGCCGGCAGGGAAGAACTCGCACTCTCATGGCTCATCTTGGGTTTTCTTGAGTAGTGTCTGCTCTCAGGAGAAAGACTCTGGATTCAGAGTTCAATAAGACGAGTCCGTCTGGATGAGGCCGATGGCCTGTCTGCTCCATCATCCTGTTCTCACACTGGCCAATCAGATGCCCAGAGGGAAGCAGGAAAACAGGACCTGAGCACAACGGACGGACGCTGGGCAATCGGTCCTGATCCAAGAGGGCTCCTCTGGTCTTCTCAGAGAAACTGCAAGGTGTGTTTGTTCTAGAGATGATGCTCCAAGCGAGAATTTCTCCATCCTTATCTAGTTCATGGCACAAACTCTTGGGTGCTTGTGAGTCAAATGTCTGGACCAGAAGACTTAATCTGTAAAAAGTCAAAGCAAGTTATGAATAGGTGAGAAAGTCCTGCTATTTAAAAGCTGATCCCATCTTGGAAGGAAGAAAGGAAGGAAGGAAGGAAGGAAGGAAGGAAGGAAGGAAGGCAAATTCAAATTTCTTCAGGTGCTAATATCTCACTGGGTCTGAGTCCCTTGATCCTGGGGGGCACCTTCTATTACCCATCCAGCATAAGGTAAACAAAAGAGACATTGATTATACGTTCAGGAAACAGGCGCTCAGTTCTTTTTTTTATTATTCCAAAATTTGCATGGAATAAATGAATGGAATCTTGCAGGCGATAAAATAGGGATCCTGAGGCTCAGAGTGACAGCAGTTCCCTGAGCCGTCTACAAGGTCCTGCTCCCGGAGATCTGACATGGAGAAGACTCAGCTGGTAAGTGCACCAATCCTGCTCCTTACACGGAGGGAAGGGGGAAGGCTGAAGCGGGGTCCATAGGGAATCCCTTTGGGTTCTGCTGCTGTTCCAAGGGATGGGGGGGGGCTATGAACTGTGCTGTTGACTGTAGCTGTAAATATACCCGGAGGGCAACCCCTTGATTTATCATCTTGCCCACCTTTCTCAAGTTTCCTTTCTGCGATGACTCCCAGTCTAGCGTTTCTCAAACGTGGGTCTCCAGTGTTGTTGGACTACAACTCCCATCATCCCTAGGAAGCAGGACCAGGGGTCAGGGATGATGGGTGCTGTAGTCTAGCCGCACAAACTGGGTCTCCCCCACCCGAATCTGATTCTGAATCTGATCTGAATCTAAATGGAATCTCATTATTGATCATTCATTGTGCTCTATATTATTCATTGACTCATCATCTGTTTAATTTCTGTCTATCTGGAAACTTGATAGGCGTGAGGTGGCACTAGGGACACAGCAGCCATATTGATCCCTGTATTTTGGTTGAAATGACACAGTCCAGGAAAGACTGTACCACTTGATTCTGCCGATTTTGCAGGCAGGTTTTTGGAGAGATCCCTGCCTATGTTATTCTGGGAATAGAATACAGTGGTACCTTGGGTTACATACACTACAGGTTACAGATTCCACTAACCAAGAAACAGTGCCTTGGGTTAAGAACTTTGCTTCAGGATGAGAACAGAAATCATGCTCCAGCAGAGCGGTGGCAGCAGGCGGCCCCATTAGCTAAAGTGGTGCTTCAGGTTAAGAACAGTTTCAGGTTAAGAACGGACCTCTGGAACGAATTAAGTTCTTAACCCGAGGTACCACTGTACTCCAACTTAGGAAGGCTGCGAGGAAAAGGGAGTGGGAAATGGGCTACTAGATTTCTCTGTAATGCAAAATAATATTTGGAGCAGTCCTGTTTGGGCTGTTCCACCATGACCGCTGTGACCGCTGCCCCCTCTTGCCTTTCCTTCCTTCCTTCCTTCCTTCCTTCCTTCCTTCCTTCCTTCCTTCCTTCCTTCCTTCCTTCCTTCCTTCCCTCCTTCTCCTAGGCTGCGATGTGCTTCCTGCTCTCGACGTTTGTGGCCAGCCAGGCCTTCCAATGCATGTCCTCCTTGAACTGTTGTGAAGAGACGACACTCAATGAAGTCGTGAAGAAGCTCACCGCCCACTCCTCCCAGTCCTCCCAGTCCGCCCGTTCCTCCCGTTCCTCCCGGTCCACGTCTTCCTCTGACGACTGCCGCTCGATTCCTGGTGTAAAGAACATGGCCTCCAGTTCTCCTTGGCGATATGTGTAAGAGAGAACAATCGTACCTTTTATTCCTTTGCCTCCTCATCCGTCCCATTTTCATAGAATCGGAGAGTCGGAAGGGACCCCCAGGGTCTTCTAGTCCACCCCACCCCCTGCAATGCAGGAATCTCCAAGTGTGGTCTCCCATCCAATTTGAAACCATACTGGACCCTGCTTAGCTTTACGAATGTGCTCGCACTTTTATTGCTGCACCACTGACTGGAAATAAAGAGGCATCCCTTTGGCCCTGCCAGGCACCACCAACAGTGCCCCCTAGATTTCCCAGAGGGCTCAGCTGGTTAGAGCAGGGGGCTGAGGGGGCCGAGGTTGCAGCTTCAATCCCCGAATATTCCTGCCTTGAGGGATTGGTTGCTCCTCAGGGTCCCTTCCAGTCAGACCAGTTTCAGGGGTGACTGGAGTTCCTTTCCAAGATATCTGGAGGGCACCAGGTTGGGGAAGGCTAATCTAACCCAGCATTAGTCCCCCAAAGCCCTCATCCCACACATTTTATTATTTTATTTTATTTTATTTTTATTTTATTTCTCCTTTGTTCCGCAACCAGCATCCCAGTGCATTCCCCCATCAGACCACTATCCTTTCCTAAATGGCTCAAAGACAGACCTATCCTTTCTCTTGCCTCCCCCAGGGAAGACATTGAGGACTCCCGCTACCCTCGACTCCTCTGGAGTGCCCAGTGTATCTGCCAAGATTCCTGCGTCTCCTTGAGGCACCCTGTGGAAAATGCCACCCAAAAGAGCTTCGTCCATAAGGAGGGAAACGGGGTGTCGGTCCAAGTCTTTGCTGACATGACCGTCTACTATCGGAGGCCTTGTGCGAATGTCAACAAGTCCTTCTACCTTGAGAGGCGGAAATATCCTTTGCCCGTGGCCTGCACCTGTGTGGCCACACAGTGAGGCTTCGAAGCGGGAAGGGGATCCCCAGAGCAAGACCGTGGATGGGATTCAGAGGGAGGGAGCCTCTGAACATGTGCAGAGTTCATTTCCCTCACAGGCTGCCACCCACAGGACCTGGGTACACCAGAACCTCGCTGTCTCTTTGCTCAATTCTAACTTCAGAATTAATTGCAGTGAAAAGGAAAAGCACCCTCAACTGACCGGTTGAAATCGGATTCAAAACTTTGGCTTCCCCCAAAGGTCGCTGAGGACCAGCTGGAACAGCCTCAGTAAGGAACAGGGATCGGGGATGGCGTTTCTTGCACTGTTGCAGAATCCCAGCCCCCTCTGGGCCCTTTGGGGGGCTGTCTGGACAGCGTATCCTAGAGATGGTTGGGCTCTGTAGTGTAGACCATGCAGGGAGAAAGCGAAAGGGCTTGTTCCAACACACTCAGATATACCAATTGGGGAATATTGGATTCTATTACCAATAAACACAGATTAAGTAAATCCTTTTCTCTCTCTTACTGCAGTTTGCCCACTGTGCCAAAAGTCGGGAGTCAACTTTTTCTCCTGCAAATGCTCCTCTGCCTTCTAACGTGTGCTTAGCTGCGAATTTTCTGTTAGACGTAGAGGAGCATTCGCAAGGGAAAAAAGTTGGCCACCCACTAAATATCGCTACATCTGGCCGGATACTTCTAAAGACATAGGGAGCTGAGTCCACAGAAAAAGCTGGCAACTCTTAAGTGACATTAGAGAGTAAAGTTAGTGAGAGGCAAAGGAAATGTCCACGGGGGAAATGTTCACGCATGAATTGTTGCCGGAGCAACTTGTTACAGAAGAGTATTCCCTGGTAAGCCTTGCCATCCCCTATTCTGGCTTGCGTGTGTGACCCTCTGCTCATCCCTATAGCCAGCAACGCCCACATTTATAGGTCAGGATCATTTCTCAACTATTTGAATGCTTGCACTAAAATCCGCTGTCTCTTGTCTGCTGTCTCAAAGAAACTTAACCATCTTGCCTTATTTTTTCTAAAAAAATTCAATAAAACATTCCAAAGAAAGCAGAATGTGTCTTGCCGTTTTAATCCAGAGAAAACAGGACTCCCCCTCCCTTTGCGGGTGGTTGGGCTCGATGATCCACTGGGTCACTTCCAATTTAGCCCTTCTACGATTCTGTGATTCCCTGCGGCTGATACGTTGATGGCCCCCACCCCTCTGCTGCCGACTCTCCCTTGCCTTGAGAGTCCCAGACTTATCCCGAGGAATATCTTTTCCTCTCCCTCCTCTTTCCTCTCTCGCCAAAGTGTGCTGACTCCTCCTGCCTTAGATTTTTTGCATGATTCCCGAATGACACTGTTACACTACTTTTCCTTTGAGACTATACTTAAGGCTTAATGGAGCCACACTGCTACCTGCAACGATGATGTCATGGTGCCTGCCGCGTGATGTCATCATACTTGCCACCACCCAAGAGCACAGAAAACCAGCTTGTGCCGTGAATTTGCCAGGTTTCAATGTCACTCAGCTTCGTTTGGGGCAAGAATCTGGTGCAGGGAGCAGCTGTCGAACGGACAGAGATGTCACAGGTGATGCAAGACAGTACACAGGAAAGAGAACGCATCACCTGTTGCATTTCCTCCTGCTGCACACAAGATCCAGGCTCAGAAGTCCAGCCAGGGCAGCAGGAGATGGGATCCCGCTCTCTAACCACTGGGCGATGCTACCTCCCAAGGTCTGTGTGGCTTATCTGGCTTCAATGAGAGAGATGGTGAGCTGGATATTACAGACACCAAACTCCCCCGTATTAGTGCCAACATTTTCCAGGCAAGAAAAGGTGTGAGAACCTTCCTGGGACTTCCTTGCCTCCTTTTGTGTGTGAGTTGTAGCTACACAGTGATGGGGTGGTGGCACTCTGCACATGCTCAAAGAGGCCTTGCCTGTGTTGGTTACTGTACATATTCTTGGATGGAACTTTGACTTCCGGGATTGAGATTTTGGAAGGTGGAATCCGAGGCTGCTTGGGCCCAGGGAAAAGGAGAGCCCACTATCCCCCCGTGGCCCATAATTCACATCCATAGCATTCCCCTTCTTGGGATTCCCACTCTGTTTACTTTGCCATGGTTACCCAGCGTATTATCGCAGGTATTTTCCTGCCCGTCTAAACCGCGGAGTGAGATGCAAATCTCCTGCAGTAGCCATGGAAAGACGGCTGGGATTTCCTTCCGAAACAAAGTGACACGGGTGTCCCTGGGAGACAGGAGAAAAACCTCTGGTAGGTGGGGGGTGAAGGGGGCTCTGCCCCACCTGCCCCACCCAGGAACACCTCCATGACACATCAGAGTGAAGGGAATCCTGGAGAAGGAAAACAGCGACCATAAGGACAAAAGAAGACTCTGTCTCTCTACATGTCTTTTCTGCTATTTGTATTTTTATAATGTCTGTCACTCTGACCACATTGCCTGCCTGTCTGCCAGAATCAGATCCAGGGGGTGGGTTTGGGACAGAGCAGGAGAGTTCGAGGAAGCCTGGAAGATCAGGAATGGGAACCAGGTGGAGTGTGGACTCTGGACCGAGCAGGTGGACGGAGGGGGGGGGCAGCTGGGCTCCTGAGCTCACCATCTAGAGATTTCCGGTTCTTTGGGATCTCACTGGTGTGGTTGGGGGAGATACCTGCCCATTATTTGTGACTTGTATCAATATATTGAATATATTTTTTAGCTCTTGGGAGTAAAAAATGTGGCCTAAAAATGCAGTCAAAACAAAATAAAAAAAATCCTTCCAGTAGCACCTTAAAAGGTAAAGGGTAAAGGAACCCCTGACCATTAGGTCCAGTTGTGGACAACTCTGGGGTTGCAGCGCTCATCTCGCTTTATTGGCCGAGGGAGCCAACGTACAGCTTCCGGGTCATGTGGCCAGCATGACCAAGCCGCTTCTGGCGAACCAGAGCAGCGCACGGAAACGCCGTTTACCTTCCCACCGGAGCGGTATCTATTTATCTACTTGCACTTTGAGGAACTGCTAGGTTGGCAGGAGCAGGGACCGAGCAACAGGAGCACACCCCATCGCAGGAATTTGAACCACGACCTTCTGATCAGCAAGTCCTAGGCTCTGTGGTTTAACCCACAGCGCCACCCGCGTCCCAAGTAGTACCTTAGAGACCAACTAAGTTTGTTATTTGTATGAGCTTTCATATGCATGCACACTGAAACAGAAATCACCAGACCCTTATATATAGTGAGAAGTTGGGGAGGGGATTACTCAGAAGGGTGGTGGGAATGGGTGATTGGCTGATAGGTGTGGTAAACCTGTTGACGACTGTTAAGGACTGCAATTGGTCTTACAGGAAAAAGGAAAGGGTGAAATGGCTAAAAATAGCTTATGTATAATGAGATAAGACTCCAATTTCTCTATTCTAATCACCCATTCCTACCACCCTTCTGAGTAATAACTCTCTCCACCCTCTCACTACAAATAAGGGTCTGGTGACTTCTGTTTCAGTGTATCTGAAGAAGTGTGCATGCTCACGAAAGCTCATAACAATAACAAACTTAGTTGGGCTCTAAGGTGCTATTGGAAGGAATTTTTAAATTTTGTTTAGACTACGGCAGACCACCATGGCTACCTACCTGTAACTAAAAATGCAGTTTATCAACAAACAACACTTATAATCATCCTTGGTATCTTTGAGGCAACCCACTGCAATTATTATTCCATTATTATTTATTAAATTTATATCCCGCTCTTCCTTTCAAAGGAGTCCAGAGCAGCCGACACACAAAGCGATTACAACATCTAATTCCAAGACAGATGCAGACTTGGGAAAGGTTGGTAATAAAAAGGATGGTTGGGAGGTCAAAGCTAAACCAGATAAGCATAGAGGCCACGTTGAGCAAGAGCGCGGGTCTCAGGATAGCCAAAAATGCCCGGCTGCCCTTGAGAGTGAGTGATCATTGTGCGTTTATCTCACAGGCATTGTAGCTCTGTAGAGAATTGTCCCCAGTCTGGATCTCATGCAAATCTCGTCTCTTTTGAACTCACTGTTTACAATTCTGGCCCCCAACCCCTCCCGTCGGTGTGCATGCGCTCACGTGTTTGCGTGTGCCAGTCAAGGATAACAGTTCACATTGTGGGCTTCAGTCTGTGAAACAGGGCCGGCTCTGCTGTTTGGCAAGAGGGTCGGGTGGGGAACAGGCCATAGTTCAGGGCCGCGGCATCTGCTCTGCGGGCAGAACGTCCCAGGTTCAATCCCTGGGATCTCAAGGCAGGGGCCTGGATCCTTGGAAAGCGTAGGCAATACTGGGCTAAATGGATGGATGGTTGACTCACAAGAAGGCTACTGTGTATGGAGTGAATGGGCTGCTTCAGGCGGCAGATTCTGAGGAGCGCTGGATAGTGGTGTGGGCCACATGGCCTGGCCTGGCCTGACCTGCCTTCCCTAGGCTAGCCTCCTGCTGACCACAGATATTTGTGCAGTGGTACCTCGGGTTACAGACGCTTCAGGTTACATCGGAGGGAGGGGTGTGCTTTAACGGCATAGTGCGTAAACAGCCGAAGCTTTGGGTCAGCTTCTGCCAAATGGGCTGCTGTAGTCCTCGAGATTCCATAGGATTCTTTCTTTTCTTTTCCCATCCTTCTGGGGGGAAATGTAGCTCTACGAGGGGCAAACTACAGTTCCCAGGATGCTTTGGGCAGATGTGTTTGCAATAATAATAATAATAATAATAATAATAATAATAATAATAATAATAATAATAATTTATTTGTACCCTGCCCATCTGGCTGGGTTTCCCCAGCCACTCTGGGTGGCTTCCACAAAGACCAAAAATACATTAATATGTCATACATTAAAAACTTCCCTGAACAAGGCTGCCTTAAGATGTCTTCTGAATGTCAGGTAGTTGTTTATCTCTTTGACACCTGATGGGAGGGCATTCCACAGGGCGGGCGCCACTACCGAGAAGGCCCTCTGCCTGGTTCCCTGCAGCTTTGCTTCTCACAATGAGGGAACCACCAGAAGGCCCTCGGCGCTGGACCTCAGTGTCTGGGCTGAACGATGGGGGTGGAGACGCTCCTTTGGGTATACTGGGCCGAGGCTGTTTAGGGCTTTAAAGGTCAACACCAGCACTTTGAATTGTGCTCGGAAACGTACTGGGAGCCAATGCAGATCTCTCAGGACTGGTGTTATGTGGTCTCTGCGGCCGCTCCCAGTCACCAGTCTAGCTGCCGCATTCTGGATTAGTTGTAGTTTCCGGGCCACCTTCAAAGGTAGCCCCACATAGAGCACATTGCAGTAGTCCAAGCGAGAGATAACCAGAGCATGCACCACTCTGGCGACACAGTCTGCGGGCAGATAGGGTCTCATCCTGCATACCAGGTAGAGCTGGTAGACAGCTGCCCTGGACACAGAATTGACCTGCGCCTCCATAGACAGCTGTGAGTCCAAAATGACTCCCAGGCTGCGCACCTGGTCCTTCAGGGGCACAGTTACCCCATTCAGGACCAGGGAGTCCTCCACACCAGCCCGCCCCTGTCCCCTTAAAACAGTACTTCTGTCTTGTCAGGATTCAGCCTCAATCTGTTAGCCGCCATCCATCCTCCAACCGCCTCCAGACACTCACACAGGACCTTCACCACCTTCACTGGTTCTGATTTGAAAGAGAGGTAGAGCTGGGTATCATCCGCATATTGATGGACACCCAGTCCAAACCCCCTGATGATCTCTCCCAGCGGCTTCATGTAGATGTTAAAAAGCATGGGGGAGAGGACGGAACCCTGAGGCACCCCACAAGTGAGAGCCCAGGGGTCTGAACATTCATCCCCCACCACCACTTTCTGGACACTGCCCAGGAGGAAGGAGCGGAACCACTGTATGACAGTGCCCCCAGGTAGAGGGCCAATGTTTTGAGCTGCCGGCTTCTTCCAACCGTGCCGCTAGTCCTTAAGATTTTGCAAGATCTTCTTCTTCTTCCTTTCTTTCCGGGGAGGACGGAGCCTCTAGGACCCGGGACTTGGAGGCAGGAGAGAGGGTGGGGTCTGGAGAAGGAATAGACGCGAGTGTGAGCCCGGGGAGGGGAGGGAGCTGGGCTGGGAGCCAAATCCAGCTGCCTGCCTTTTTTCCCCCTCCTTCGCCCTTTCCCCCCCTCCCCTCTCTCCCTTTTTCTAAAGGTCTCTCTCTCGCGCTCAGCACGTTTTGGTGGCAAAGAAAAGGAGGAAGGAACCGATCGCAAAAGGAGGAGAGCAGAAAAGAAAGAAGAGAAAGGAAAGGACGGGCGAGAGAAAGGGAGGAGGAGATTCTCCCGGCAGCCGCGGGAAGGAGGAAAGAGAGAAAGAGAAAGAAAGAAAGAAAGAGTGGCAAAAGCTGAAAGGAGAAGAAGTGGCACATCCGGCATACCGGAGCCGGAGAGGGGGCGGGAGGCGAGACTTTTGCAGGGAGAAAGAAGGGAAGAGGAGAAAATGGGAGAGGGAGGAGGAGGCGAGGGCGCCGCTCGCCCTCCGACAGATGGGAGCGAGAAGAAGTAATCCCTTCGCCCAAACTGGGAGGGAGGGAAAGAGAAAGGAGAGACGCGCGAGGAGAGAAGGAAGGAAGCAAAGAAAGAAAGAAAGAAAGAAAGAAGGAAGGAGACAATGATGGAGAAGGCGCTTTGAAGTTCTCGACGAGCCTCCGCTCTGCTTCCACCTCCTGCCCTCTTTTTGCTTTTCTTCCCCAACTCTCATTCATTCCTTTCTTTCCCCACGACCTCCTTTCCCCGGGTCGCTTTGCGCGCCAGGATCGCCCGTTTCCCTCCCTTCCACCTGATCCCTGCTTTCTCCTCCTCGTCCCCTCTTTCGCCTCCCCTTCTTTTCCTCTTCGTCGCCTACTTTCTGCCTCCCAGCCAGCTGTAATTTTCCTTCTCTCGACTGGCCTCCTTTCTTTCCCCATTACCCAGTTTCCATCCAGCAACTTGCTTTCTGACTTGGGACGCTCCCTGAGCCTGATAAATTGCTACCTTGCGAGGAAGGAGCAGGCCGGACGCTTCTATTATTGGCTTGAGTGGGAGCCAGGATCCCAGCCGAAGGGGAAAAAGGCCAAAACCCTAAATTTGTGGGTGTGGGTATCTGCTTTTCCTTGGAAGAGAGCCCCCCCCAAAAAATTAAGCCTGCAGCAAACCCAGCCTGCCTGCCTCAGCATAAAATAGATTTGTGTAGGAAAGAGCCAGTAATATTTTTTTCCCCAAAAAAGAAAGGAAAAATGATGGACCTGCGACCTTTCCAGAGAACTGGTCTCCCTCCAAAATGCAGAGCATCTGGAAAGCAAACCGCCAATCCCTCATTTTAAACCCACAGAAGAGGGAAAACATAACTTGGGAGTCTTGAGAGAGAAAATTGCTACTTTAGGTTAATATGGAAAGCCGGAGTCTAGTTTATCCAAGCTGACTGTTTGGACTTTGCTTATGGCAAATGACAGAGAGGAGTACAGTTGGTTTGGATCCGCTGCTTTTTCATCTGGATTGTGCAGTCTTTTTCTGGATGCTGAAGATTAATTCAACTTCTAAAGTCCATCTGTGTCCACTCGGGTTGGGGTTGCAGCACGTATACGTTTTCTGGATGTTGGACTCTGTCATTTGTCAACACTGATTCTGAATTGAATATTTGTGCTAACAAGTTATTTTTCTAGATTTTGGCAGCCCTCCAAATTACTTTTTGTTGTTGTTGGGAAAACACTGATTTTTCTGGATTATAAAGGGTGCGGAAACAACATCATGTGGAATTCCTCAAAGTTTACAAATGATTTTGGGAGTTTTCTGAAGAGCATCAAGTTCCCCATGCTTTGAAGAAGTTAAAATTACGGTGTGTCATCTCCCCCATCACCAAATCTTACATTTCCCCTGTAGTTTGAGGGAGAAAACATGGGTCTTCTTAGACAATGAGCTTACATTAATGTACATCATGATTTTTGAAGTTTGATTTTTGTCAGTATTAGCATTTTCAAGCTTCACGTCTCCTGACGATTTGGAGCTTTCTGCAAAACAGGCTGGATTTGTACACAGACGTTTTTATTATTATTATTTGGGAGAAAAACTGGATCAAACCTCAGGATTTAATGAAGAATTTAGTGTCCTGGGGCCTGGAGAAAGTCTGCAAAACATCTGGAAATTTCAAGACGTGGTAAATACTGCCTGCATTCTCAGGAAAAAACTGACCTGCTGGATGTGTGTGTGTGTGCTTTTTTAATCTATTTCGGATATGGTATTTTGGATAAGTAGGAAAGTGTGTTAGCATCTGTGGATCTACAGACTTTCTGCTGGCAAGCCTTTTGGCTTGAAAAGAATAGCTCAGGCTTTCTGGATTTCATGACGATGCAAAAATCCCTGGTCGTTCTTCTGAGCATGCCAGGTTTTTTTTAAACAAGGACCTTTGGAGAGAAGTACAGTATTGCAAATGCCTCTGTTTTGGGTTGCAATTCCACTCTGTGGTTGCAACACAAGCCCATGTTCCAACTTGTTACTCTTTCGCCTTGCCTGCCTCATCAATCCATGCAGCCTGCACGGCCTGGAAGCAGCCAGGCCTACTCAGATGGTTTTTCTGGGAAGCTTTTGCTGACCCAAGAGATTTGGGAAGGCTTACAAAAACTTCTGGGGTGTGGGGCAAAGAGAATTGCAAATTGAAAGTGGCTGGACTTCTGAGAAACCAGACTCTTAGCAATCAAAGGACAGGGAGTGTTTGAGTTCGGTTGGAAATTACCTTTCCCTCCCACTTTGCATTGGGATAGTGTTTTGCAACAACTTTGCCAACTTTTTTTGTTTTTGTTTTTTTGAGAAACTCTTGTTTTGGATCTGTTCTCGCTTCTTCCATCCCCAAAGCATTGGATATATATTTTTCAAGGATATAAGAAATTTCTCAGGAATCTCTTCTTCGTTTCGGAACAACCAAGTGCATGGACAAATAATGCACCTAGAGGCAGGGATATTGTTTTCAGAAGCCGGCGGAACAGAGGTGTAATCTTCGTTCACAATCTCCTGCGTCTGCGGTTGTTCCTTTTCCACTTCTCCGTGTTTGACACCCTGCCTTTTGCGAAGCAACATGTCTGTAAGTATGCTCAGCTAGGAAAGAGAGCCAGATATTTAGCTAGCCCTGAGAGCAAAGTCTAGAGTTGAATCGGGAATCGAGAGCTCTTTTGACCTTGGACAAAAGATTTGTTTCGGGGTCACTGGGTTCCAGGTGTACAAACAGTGAAGACTAGGGGGAAAAGTACAGAGCTGTAAAAAAACCTCTCCTGGGAACGTTTGCCAATGGAAAACCATTTTTAATTTCCCTCACAATTCCCTGCAGATGTTTAATCTGTGTGTGTGGGTCCCAAATTCACCTGAGATTTTGCTTCAGGTGAAATTGGATGGCGTTGCTCAGCTCGTTTGGGCCTTGGCCCCAGCACCTGTTTGAATGCTGAAGCTCAGAATAGCCAAGTGTCCCCAACTATACTCAGTAGGTCTTTGCTTAATAATGTGACTTAATACATTCGGGGGCAGAGAATCTGGCTGCTTTTGTAGATTTGAGCCCCCGGGTCTTTCAACTTTCTCAAATCAAGACACGTCTCAGTTTATTTTATCTTACTTTCTGCAGCATTGCCAAAGAAAGAGAGAGAGAAGGACAGGGATCCCTCAGCAGGGACTCTCCCCCTATAGAGAAACACATGTTAACTTCTTGAACATTGCCCTCATTTCAGAGCAGTCATGCACCCATCTCCCTAATGAGATCATCCCTGGCAAAGAATTATCTGTCAGCACCCAAATTGGCTCTTTCCCTCCCCCTCCCCCCACCCCCCACCCCTTGATTGCCAAATACTCTGAATTTCTCCTCCAGTACTGGAGGAGCATATCCTATTAGTGGCCAAGATCTGCATTATATTTTAATCTGATTATTTTTATTGTCGTAGGCCACTTTCGGAACTGGTTTGACTGGAAAGCAAGTTAGCAGTAGCGACAGGGATCTGGCGCCCTAAGGGCTGTTTTATCTGCCACCGCCCCCCAGAAACTCTTCCTAAATTTTAATTAAGGGATCAGCAACACAATAAAATGCCCCCTTTTTTGCGCATAATGTAAAGGTCACTGCTAACCCTACACAGAGCTGACCCATTGGAATGAATGGACCTAAGTTAGTCATAGCCATTAACTTCAATGGGTCTTCTTTTGAGCATTGGATACAACCCACTGCTTTTCAAAGTTGTGGGAGTGAGGGATTTACAGATGAATCAGTCATTTCAGCAAAAAACAAACCCAAAGTCTCGAAGATTTCACGGATTCAGTGTCACATCCCTCCTTTGGGATTTGAATGTTCACATTTGCAAGTCATTCGGAGTGTGAATATGCATGTTCAGTAGCATCTCTTACTAATGTGCTCTGACTGATAGATGAGGCAACTTTACTGTGGAGCCTGGCTGCCAATTTGTGTTGCGAAATGCAAATACCATCTGGAAAATGGGTATATATATCTCTGAGCAGTGCAGTCGTACCTTGGTAGTCGAACGGAACCCGTTCCGGAAGTCCATTCAACTTACAAAATGTTCGAAAATCAAAGCACAGCGTCTGATTAGCCGCAGGAACCTCCTGCGGCCAATCGGAAGCCACACCGGGCGTTTGGCTTCCGAAAATCATTCGAAAACTGGAACACTCACTTCCGGGTTTCGATCGTTCAGGAGCCAATTTGTTCGGGAGCCAAGGTGTTCAAGATCCAAGGTACGACTGGATAAAATCCCCCTCTTAGGAAGGCATCTGTTGAGCTCTTCCACCCCAGGAAGAGTCTCAAGTGGGCAGTATTAAAAAGGGAAGGCAGATGCATGCATCCAAAAATAAATCATGGTACAGCCTTCCTTGGACTATACCACTTCAGAATGTTTTGGGGGGGGGTTGAATCCTGCTCTGCAACTCTCTGCTCTTTAAAGTGGCAGAGCCCAACTTCCAAAAGGCAGGGAGGGCTGTACCTGTTTTGTGTGTCTGTTTGTGTCTCTTTGTGTCTGCATGCACTTCCGCTTAGCCGGTCGCCCCCTCCAGAAGTCCCTGCCACATTTGGACTTTTGCCTGCCTGTGCGGGTGGCCGTGAATTATAAGCTACGACTTGGGAGAAACAGATGGCAGCCTGGGATTTAGGGGGATTTGGGTGGCGAAAGCGAGAGTGTTGGAGAGAATGCTTTGCTCCGCACCGGATAGGGGTCTCGCCCAGAGCTCATTTATCACTTCCTGGGCTGCATCTAACTAACTGGGTTACCGGCATCTGGGATCTTCGCTATCCAGGGTTAACGCAACAGTGTGAACATCTGCATTTGGAACAGCTCTGTCTGGGAGACACCCTGGATTGAGGGACAACCCTTGTGATGCAATATATCCCATGTGGCGAATGGGTGGGTTCTCCAGCTCCCAGCCAAGGAGTATAGAACCACAAAGTATAGAATCACAGGACTGTAGAGTTGGAAGGGACTCTGAGGGTCATCCAGTCCAACCCCCTGTAATGAAGGAATCTCTCACCCAACATGGGGCTCTGCCGGCACGACAAAGAGCCAGGGATGATGGGGGTTGCGGTCTATAAGGACACAGACATTGCACCATTGCAGATTGCAAAGGCAGCGCAGCTTGTGTCCTCTTTTGGGGGAACGATCTGTCTCCAGG
This sequence comes from Podarcis bocagei, assembly GCF_964188305.1. Lineage (NCBI taxonomy): Eukaryota > Metazoa > Chordata > Lepidosauria > Squamata > Lacertidae > Podarcis > Podarcis bocagei. Next base: position 51,112,121 of record NC_138138.1, on the reverse strand, counting down.
CAGGTGAATCCCGAGTCATTTTTAGGGTTGTGCGGAGTCAGGAAGAGGGGGTATAGACTCTGTGTCGCTGTTGATCCGTAGGTGAAGTTTCGAGCGCCTGTCTTGGACACAGGGTTGTACGCTAAGGGTTTGTTTCCTGCTGAGTCTCGCTGTGTCTGGGCATCCCCCAAAAAGGACAGCATGTGCCCATCTGGCTGTGGGCTGGCCTGTCCTTACGGCTGCGTGTTACGTCCTTAAAACTACCACCGACCAGGCAAGTCTGGGCGTTTGCCTCTCCTGGGTACGCTCAAGTGCCTGGGGCCAAATCAAGAACTGACCCACCCTCCCGAAGGCATCTCTCTGGCGCTGATCAAACTTTATGGCGCTTAAGCAAGCCAGGTCTTTTGTTTGAGGCAGCGACCCCTTTCCACCTTTCTGTTGACGCTGCCTTATCAAAGGCCTTGGAGCTAAATGCAACCTCCCTGCGTCAGGGCAGCCAGGGACAAACAGCGTGGAAGGGTGTGTGTGGTCTTTGTGCCTTCCTCATGTGCTTCCTGGTAGCATCTGATGGTGGTTGTGAAATGCAGGGTGTTTCTGAAAGCTGGGGTCCTGGCTGCCGTTGGGACTACAACTCCCATCATCCCTAGCTAGCAGGACCAGTGGACAGGGATGATGGGAGTTGTAGTCCAACAGCAACTTGGGACCCAAGTTTGAGAAACACACTGGCTAGGCAGACCCTCAAGAACCTCTCAGGTTCTCTGTGTGTGTGTGTGATTTGCACATCCCTGGGAGAAGACTGCAGTCTGTACTGGGATATAATTTCACCTTTTTGTTTCTTTAAATGTATACACTGCCTGATTGGGAAGAGGTGGACTTCAAAGCAGTTAGCAAAAAGAGGGAAGAACATCGATTCGAAAAATAATTAAAAACAACAGAAAGCTAAAAGCATATCAAAACACACGCCAGCGTTCCACATATCTGGGTAGGCTCGCCTAGACGGAAATGTTTTCAGCAGGCGCCCAAAAGAGTGCAGCGAAGGAGCCTTCCTGATGATGTCAAGAGGCAGGGAGTTCCAAAGTCTAGGCACTGCCACACAAATGGAACAAATATTCAATGCAGAGCAAGTATTAGGGGACATCCAGAGCAAGTTGGGCAGATTGAAGCAGTCAAGTTGGCATATGTGGAGTTTTGTGAAGAAGATACACCTCAGTTAGCAGAGCAGGAGACTCTTCTTAACCTCAGGGTTGTGGGTTCGAGCCCCACGTTGGGCAAAAGATTCCTACATTGCAGGGGGTGCATAGCTGTCAACCGTCCCTTATTTGGCGGGAAAGTCCCTTATCCCAACGCTGTGTCACGCTGCTGTCCCTTATTGATGATGTCCCTTAAATTTCCCGGGTTTCAAAGGAAGCAGCTCCTCTCCCTCCCTCCCTGCCGGCCAGGGAGGAGGGAGGCTCCAACTGTGTTGCTTGGCTGTGTTGCTCACCCAATAAGGAGTCTTAAGAACGACTGGGGGGTGGAGCTTGCATGCCTTGTGCCAATCAAATCGGCCGCGTTGCCTGGGGACTCGCCTTTGCTCAGCGCTTCCCAGCGGAGAGGGGACGGTTTTCAAATCTGTAAGTTGACAGCTATGAGGGGGTGGGGCTAGACGACCCTCGTGGTCCCTTCCAGCTCTGTGATTCTGTGAGCTCATATAGAGATGTAGTGACTTCGTCAGCATTTTGAGGGATGCCTGACCTGCCCTCTGCTTCCGCCAGGCCCAGCTCTGCCGCGCCCTGTACGACAACGCCGCCGAGTGCCCGGACGAGCTCTCCTTCCGCAAGGGCGACTTGATGGTCCTGCTGCAGCCCGAAGCCCCGGGCCTGGAGGGCTGGCACCTGTGCTCCTTGCACGGCCAGCAGGGGATTGTGCCAGCCAACCGGGTCAGAGTCCTCCCCGAGCCGGGGTCTCCAGGGCCCACCCCTCGCCGGAACCACGTCCCAGCGGACGTCTACCAAGTGCCCAGGAAGGAGGCGGCAGCGGCGGCGGCCGGGACGGCCTACGAAGCGCCCCAAGATGAGCGGAGGAGGAGGGGGCACAGGAAGGAGGAGCAGGAGGTGAGGAATTTGTTTATTGACTCTCCAGAATTTCAGACGGGGAATCTCTCCTGGGCCCTGCTTGGAGCTGCTGTCAGAAATCAAATTTTGGACCCTCTGCAATAGATTGAGCACTATTCCCTAGAACCCCAAACTACAGCGAACCTTGAGATTCGAGGCCAATATTCCACTAGGTGTAACCCAGGGTGTGGGTGGGTGTGTGCAGCTACTGGTTTCTTAGCTCCACCCCTTCTCTTTTAGCCACGCCCCCTTTAGCCCTGCCACCTCCCCTTGACATTCTTGTCGTTATTAATTAAAATTGTATACTTTACCCCTAGATCTCGAGGTGGTGCACAACACAAATATAACAAACACAAAGTACGCAGTGAAAAATAAGAACAATGACGAACCAATAATTCCCCCGTCCACAACACATTTAAAAGGCCGTGGAATATTAAATCAGCCAAAGGCCTGGTTGAAGAGGAACGTTTTTGCCTGGTGCCTAAAGGTGTATAATGAAGGAGCCAGGCAAGCCTCCCTGGGGAGATTGTCTCACAAATGGGGAGCCACCACAGAAAAGGCCCTGTTCTCATGTTGCCGCCCTCCGGACCTCTCTGGAGTAAATTTATTTAAAGCAGCCTTCCCCCACCAGATGTTTTGGCCCTCAACGTGGCTGAGGCCAGTGGGAGTTGTTTTCCCTTTTTTTAAAAAAACGATATTTATTGATTTTCCATTTTATAACATATAAATACAATCTTTGTTTTTTCACATAAGTTCAAACACATTTGAGCTCATCGACCTCCCCCCTTCCCACCTCATGGTTTCTTTATTTCTTTGCTGTATCGTCACATTTGTAATTTCCCCGTTTTTACCTTACATTATTCCCTTTGTCCTATTTAATTTTTCTGTAAAAAGGTAGAATTTTCAGCCTTATAAGCCTCTGTAAGTCATTCCTGCCAGTGTTGTTTTCCAAAACACCCGGAGGGCACCGGGTTGGCGAAGGTTGCTCTTAAGGCATTCCTCTGGGACTACGGCCAAATCTCACGACTTGTGGTGGCTGGCTTTCGTTACCGCAAAACAATCCCAACCATGAACCTCAGGATGACGCCACAACTTCCTTTTGTCAATCCTGGTTTGATTTCTCTCTCTTCCTCCTCCGCCCCCAGGTTTATGAGGTGCCACCACCCGCCAGACCCTGCCCTCTGCCCCCCGAGGGGATCTATAGGGTGCCTCGCAGCACCAGACGAGACGGCGACCCTGCTGAGGTTAGTGCTTACACTCACTGGGGGAATTGCACGATGAAATCCGAGCGGCTGGCTGCATTATCCTTGACCGTGATGGCGTACTGTGTTTAGTTAATTAACACGTTTTTTAAAATCACAATCCCTTCAAGGAGATCGGAGCTATGCACACGGTTTATCCCTCTCTCTTCTGTCCTCTCAACAACCCTGAGAGGTAGGCTGGGGAGAAGGCGTGTGACTAGGAGCTTCATGGATGATTTGGCCTCAGTCCTGTATACCTGAAGGAGCGTCTCCACCCCCATCTTCCAGCCCGGACACTGAGGTCCAGCGCCGAGGCTCTTCTGGTGGTTCCCTCGCTGCGAAAAGTGAGGTTACAGGGAACCAGGCAGAGGGCCTTCTCGGTGGTGGCACCCACCCTGTGGAACGCCCTCCCAGCAGATGTCAAGGCAATAAACAACTATTTTACTTTTAAAAGACAACTGAAGGTGGCCCTGTTTAGGTCTGACGCTGTATTGTTTTTAATATTTGGTTGGAAGCCACCTAGAGTGGCTGGGGAGACCCAGTCACATGGGCGGAGTATTATTATTAAATTATTATTATTATTATTTGAAGCCAGGTCTTCTTGGCTGTCGTCTGACACTCCGGCCACAGCGCCACACTGCCTGTAGAATTGGCACAGGGACTGCAGATGGCAGAAGCAGCATTTTTCAGTTGGAAAGAGGGTTTCAGTTTGCTGGGTGCCTGCAGGCCAAAGTTTGAGGACCCCTGTTTCTGACTGAAGGCTGGTTGGGGCAGGGAGCCATTGCAAAGCATCAACAATTCCTGTGTTGCCGGCGGGTTGGGCTAGATGACCCTCAGGGGTCCCTTCCAACTCAACGACGCTTTTGTATGCAGTGTCGCAGTAGTAAGGCTAATAAGAGCCTTCCGCTTTGTCGCACTAGCAGTACATTCGTTCGAAATCTAGCCCATTAATCCCTCAGCCCCCAGGGCTTCCCCCACCCAGAGTCCTGTTTTAACCTTTTCCCAAGGGTGAAGGCCCTGCCTTGTAGCCCAAGCTGTGGGTGGGAAGATGCATTTGATAACCGTGCCATTTAAGACAACTGGGATTCGGCTGCCTGCTGTCAAGCATCCCCCTTCCGTTGGAGAGCTGCCTTTGTGGACAGCTGGACCCGTCTGTTGCTAAAGACAGCTGCGGCTGTGCCGGTCTCTGAGGGTAACTGTATCTCAGCCCAAATGCGGAGACTGCTGTCTCCGGACCAAACCAGTGTCCTTTTCAGCCCCTCAGCTGAGGCAGAGGTTGCCCTAGATGGACGAAAGCTTGGTGGGGAGTGGCAGGTGGAGTTGGTTAGAGAGGGGGCCAGTGGACCTGAAGGGCTGAATGTAAGAGATACACTCTTGAGTTTGGGGGTGCCGAGTGTGTGGGTCTGTGCCAAAGGATGGGGGCAGTATTTTGGGGGAACAGGCTGCAGACATCTGCCGTGGGGCTCTTTGGGGTTGGGGGGGGCGTCTCTTCAAGGAGAATTTGTTTGGGATCAGGAAGCCAGGAGCGAATACTTAAAATGGTGGGAACGTCAAAAGCTATTGTATACCAAGTTACACCGTTGCTCCATCTAGGTCAGAAGTGTCCCTATTAGGGGTGGGCAACTTGCAGCCCATGGGTCAGTCATGGCCCACCAGGGGTATCGGTTTGGCCCACAAGGCTATATCTTCAAAGGCATGCCCACTTGTCAATCAGTTGGCATCACTCCAGTGGGCAGGTGACACTCACTGAGAGGTGGGGTTCAATTCTATGTGCACCAGTTCTTTGCAGGGTTTCCCCCCCTCTGACCCTACCCACCCTACCTGTGGCCCTTGGAGGTTTGCCCATGATGAGATATACACCCCCCAACTGCCAAGAGTTTGCCACCCCTCTTGTCAACGATCCAGAAATCCCCTCCCTCCCAAATCTGTTGTTCTTCTTCTTTCTCTCTTGTTTCCTGGAGTTGATTAAACATAGTACAGAATTCCTGGGAGGCTACCCTTTCAGTCTGATGTTAGGGGGTTGTATATATCCAAACACTTCCCCATATCTCCAGATAAGACACCTTTTCCTATATACATAGAAACGTAAGGCTGTTGTCATGCTAGAGTTTGAATCCAGAGTGACAGCAGAAAGGCAGGCAAGCAAGGAACGGGGGAGTGGGGCAGGTGGCCCAGGCAAGCTGTTTGGCAAACCCCTCTCTGAAGCGCCACCCCCTCTTTAAAAAGGGTTGTGGGGGGTTGGGCGAGAGGAGGGGTGAGGTGTAAAGGGAGAAAGGGCAGGCCAGGTGTTTGGGAAACAGGGTTGGCAGGTAAGCGGAGTTGGTAAGCAGAGCAAAAAGGGACAGGAGCTGTGTGTGTGTGTCCTCACAAATAGGTGAAGCCTCGAACCTTCTCACAAGCTGGCAGGTTTTCAACAGGTGAGGAGATTTTGATGTGAAGAAACACTCAGAGGTGCAACTCCTCACTCCCTTCGTGAAACAGTGCACTCCAGGCAACGTTCTAAAAAGTGATGGATATGAACCCAAAGTTGGGCGTTTCCACCCAGAACCTTAAACCTCGTTCTCTCTCTCCTTTGTCGTCATCATCATTCCTATTCTTCTGTGCTCCTCAGGTTTACGACGTCCCCTCCTCCCTGATCCGAGACTCTCTGTCCGACACCTACGACTCGCCTTCCCCTTGCCCGAAGAAAGTGGCCCGCGTTGCCCCTCAGCCCTCAGCCCCTCCACCCTCCGACGACCCCTACGACGTGCCCCTCGCCTTCAAGAAGCCCACCGGTCCAGAGGAGGAGGGGGAGGCGGATGACGGGGGCCCAGAGGGGCCCCTCGTCTATGCCACCCCTTCAAACCTGCGCCGTGCCTCGGCCTTGCTGAACTTGTACGAGTCGCCGGAAGAAGTGTTGGCGGGAGGCGGAGAGGAGGAAGAGGACGGGGGCATCTACGACGTCCCTCTGCTGGCGCCCGGCTCCCCGCCCCTCGAGGGGGCACTGCAGGGACTGAGCTTGCGGGATCCAGGACCCCCTTCGAGACCCCGCTTGCCCTCGGCAGAAAGCCTGTCGCGGCGCCCCCTACCTGCCCTTCCCAGCGAGGAACGGCTTTCCGTCGAGCCCCCGCCGCCGTCCCCGAGTATTGTGCGGAAAGGGAGCATCCAGGACCGCCCTCTGCCCCCGCCCCCACCCCGGCTGGGGGGCCTTGGGGCAGGAGAGCAGCTGGAGCAAGTCGCAGATGACGGGCACAACGAATACGAGGGGATCCGGCTGGCGGAGGAATATGACTACGTTCACCTTAAGGTGAGTTCAGCGGCGAACGGCTTGCTGCAATGTGTGTAGGTCAGCCTTTGACCCCAGGGCCAAGGCAGGATCAGAAACCCCTTCATCGTCGCTCTAGGTTTGCATTTGATCCGACAAGGCTCTCACACACAAAAATCATTTCTTTTCCTGCACTGAAATTAATTGTTTTCATCGGTTTAATTGTACTGCTGTTGTTATTTGTCAGGGAACTGCCATCAGAGCATCAGGTGGTGGAGGGACTCAGGCAGGATGAAAGAGACTCAACTGCTGAAGCAGGGACCAGCAGGGGGAGGAGTGGGTCTCTGAGGGAATGCGAGCAGGAGGGAGGGCTCAGGGAGGCTTCCAGCGAGAACAGTGGGGAGGTATCGGAGTCTCCCATAGGGAGACCCATACCTCGCAGGAAACTGTCACGCCGTGAGTCCAGGAGACGCGTTTCCGTTAAGGAACTTCTTTGCTGGAAACGCTTCCGCAGACAGCCACTGTCGGACTCTACTAGTGACTAGAGCAGACATGTCTGAGGAGCTCCGTCACACACGGAGGTTTGTGGGGGCGCACAAACTCTGAGGGAGCACGTTTTCACGCACAAGCAGCTAATCAAACCCTCACAGCAGTCCGACAGTCTTTGTACGCTGCCTGTGCAAGAGAAGGCATCATGAGCGAACCAACCGGAACCGGAGGAGCAGGGGCTGGAGCTGGTCCAAGCTTGGAAGATAGATACCGAGCGTTGGAGGTTCAACTGGCCCTGCAGACGGCGAGGCTGGAGGAGAGAAGGGCTCAGGATGCAGACAAGAAGGGGAGAGCCACTCAACTCCCCAGAAAGGTACCAGGATTGGTGCAGAAATTTGGGGGGGACCCCAAGGACTACCATGCTTTTAGGACAGAGATGCAATATGCCCTTAATGTGCAGTTCGATGAGTTCCCTGATGAGGAATCGCGAGTTGCTTTTGTAATTGGGCATCTTGAGAAAGGGGCTAGAGACTGGGTTCGACCCCTAATGGCAACGCACAATGACATACTAAAGGACACAATGAAGTTCTTTCGTGCAATGGATATCATGTTTTCCAGCGATATTGAGGAAGGGGTGGTGCGCAGACAGCTAATGGCTTGTAAGCAGGGGAGTCGATCTGTCCGTGAATATTGGACTGAGTTTACCATGCTGATTCACAGACTGAGTTGGGATTTATCGGCGGCACCCGTTCAAATGCTATTTGAAGAAGGTCTTTCTTCGGGGGTGAAAGACGAGCTGGCACGGAGCCCCAGGGCGGAGTCTATGGATCAGCTGACCAAATCTGCGCTGACCATAGGAGCGCGGCAGGAGGCAAGAGCCTTGGAGAGGCGGGAAGGGAGAGGGGAACGTTGGAAGGAGTTCCGCATTCCAGACATTCCTGAGCCAGCTTTCCCGCCGGCAGAGCCGATGGAAATCGGAACAGCGCGCGCGCGCGCATTTTCAAAAACCAGCGAGGGAGTTAAGAAGGAGGGAAAGGGCCCCCGGAAATGCTATCTCTGCCAACAGCCAGGCCACTTTGCCAGAGTCTGCCCCCAGAGGAAGGAATGGCAAGGGATGGTGGGAGCTGTTGAGGGGGGAGAAGAAGGGGGAGCGGAGCAGGTAAAAGCCAACGCCTGGTTGCCACAATTGGGGCACTGCAGCCAGGCCAAAGAGCAGTGAAAGTGCCCGTGCCAGAAGCTCCTCGACCTGCTCTAGTGATTGAAGTGTCGCTAGAGCTGCAGAATGGGCACCCCCTAAAAATAAAGGCGCTATTGGACTCAGGCAGCTCCTGCAATTTTATGAGCAAGGAGTTTGCTGCTGAACACCAGATACAGACCATCCCTTTAAGCAACCCCCTGCAGGTGACCACGATTGATGGCAGGGAGTTGTTGGGAGGAGGAGTCCGCTTGCAGACTGTCCCAATGATAATGAGGGTGGCAAGGCACACAGAACTGATAGCGTTTAATGTGGCCACCCTGGGAGGCGCTCCCATTATTTTGGGAATGAGCTGGCTAGCTCTACATGATCCGCTGGTTGGCTGGCATCAAAGAGTGGTGTCCTTTGGTTCAGCACATTGCCTAGAACACTGCAAAGGGGAGAAGGGTTCAGTAGGGGCCCAAGCCACCCTAGCAGGGACTGAAGTAATGGGGAAGGTGAAGGTACCACCACAGTATGCAGATCTCAGCGACGTGTTCAGCGAGAAGGAAGCTGACCAACTACCACCTCATAGACCCTTTGATTGTCAGATCAATTTACTCCCTGGAGCACAGCTTCCCGTGGGCAAGTTGTATGCCATGTCAGACAGGGAAATGCAGGAGTTGCGAGGGTTCATTGACAAGAACCTGAAGAGAGGCTTCATCAGAGAGTCCAAAGCAGCAGGGGGGAGCCCAGTGTTCTTTGTGGACAAAAAAAATACGGACAAGCCGAGACTTGTATGTGATTTTAGGCGGCTGAATGCAGTGACTGAACCGGTGGCGTTCCCTATGCCCAGAATTGATGATATTTTGACCATGGTGAGGAAGGGAAAGATTTTCACAAAGCTGGATCTAAGGGGGGCGTACAACCTGATACGCATAAGGAAAGGGGATGAATGGAAAACCACCATGTTTACCCCTTTGGGGGCGTTTGAATACCTCGTTATGCCATTTGGATTACAAGCAGGCTCCGCGTGTTTTCAATCTTTTATGAACCACGTGCTGGGCCCTTTGCTCTACAAGAATTGCGTTGCCTTTCTAGATGATGTGTTGGTGTATTCTGAGAATGAGGAGCAACATGTGAGAGACGTCAGAGAAGTGTTGAGCAGACTGCAAGCCAACAGGCTGTGGGTCAAACTGGAGAAGTGTCGGTTCCATACCAAGGAGGTGGAATTCCTGGGGTACCGCCTGTCAGACAAGGGATTGGCCATGGATCCCGGCAAGGTACAGGCAGTGCTGGAATGGAAAACACCCAAAACCAAGAAGGATGTGCAGAGGTTCCTAGGGTTTGGAAACTTTTATCGTAAGTTCATCCGCAACTTCGCCCATCTGACGGCGCCCATCACTGACTGTCTCAGCAGTAAGAAGAAGTTTGTATGGACGGCGGAGGCGGAGCGAGCGTTTGAGGAACTGAAAAGGGCCTTCGCCTCTGAAGAACAACTTCTGCATGTGGATTTACGAAAGAAGCTAAGGGTTGAAACAGACGCATCTGACAGAGCCATAGGGGCGGTGCTTCTTCTGCAGCCGGGGAAGGAGGAGTCGGAGTGGCGTCCGTGTGCCTTCTTCTCGCGGAAGCTGAACAAATCCGAGAGGAACTACACGGTGTACGACCGAGAACTGCTTGCTATTCATGAGGCGTTCCGGAGATGGAGGCATCTGCTAGTTGGTGCACAACATAAAGTGCAAGTGTGCACGGACCATAAAAATCTAGAGTACTGGAGAACGGCGCGAGTGCTCAACCAAAGGCAGTTGAGATGGGCCCAAGAGTTCTCCAAATTTAACTTTGAGATTTGTTATGTGCCAGGCCCAGAGAATGTTAGGGCGGACGCTCTCTCACGCAAACCTGAATATTTGGAGGGGGAGGGAGCACCCGAAGAAACCCATATCATTCCAGAGGACCGCTGGGTGTGTGGGGGGACTTTGGTGGGGCAAAGGGAATTGGTAGAGGGTACGGTGCAGGATGCATACGCCCAGGGGAAACTCAGGGATCTCAGAGGGGAGGAAGACAAACCCGGTGGTTTTGAGGAGAGAAATGGGGCATTGTATTATAAGGGAGCGTTATATATACCTGAAGGGGAATTGAGGGAGAAAGTACTCAAGCAGCTGCACGATAGCCCCACAGCAGGGCACTTTGGGCAACACAAAACCATGTGGCTGGTTACCAGGGAATTTTGGTGGCCCAAGGTCAGGGAAGATGTGCGGGAGTATGTGAGAGGGTGTGAACAATGCCAAAGAGCCAAGGGGGAGAGGCAGGCGCCGGCTGGTTTATTAGAACCACTGCCCACACCTGAGAGACCGTGGGAAGCAGTGGCAATAGATTTCATGACTGATCTGCCAAGGTCTAGAGGGAAAACAGCCATCATGGTTGTAGTAGACCTGTTAACTAAAATGGCCCACTTCATAGCCTGCTCACATGCGGTTACAGCAGAAGAAACCGCCAAATTGTTTGTAGAGAATGTGTTTAGGTTGCATGGCGCCCCCTTGAGGGTGGTTTCAGACCGAGGGAAACAATTTACTTCCAGGTTCTGGAGGAAGCTCATGAGCTTACTGCATGTAGAGGTTAATTTCTCGACGGCCCGTCATCCTGAAACCAACGGGCAGGCGGAAAGAGCAAATGGGGTTCTCCAACAATATTTGAGGTGTTATGTTAATGACAGAGAGAATGATTGGGTGGAGAAGCTGGCGTTGGCAGAATTTGCCTACAACAATGCAGAGAACGTGTCCACGGGGATGAGCCCCTTTTTGGCTAATCACGGGTGCCATCCCAGAGCCTTCCCTGGGGGGGAGGGGGAGAACTGGAGCGTTCCAGCTGCAGAACAGTTCGTGGAAGAAATGGAAGCGATCCATCGCCAGCTCCAACTCAACTTAAACAGGGCTAAGGAGGAATATAAGAGGCAAGCAGACAAAAACAGAAGGGAAGGTGAAAGCATCAGGGTGGGGGACCAGGTGTGGCTGTCAACCCAAGGGTTGCCATTCAAAGGAGGTTGTAAGAAATTAAGACCCAAAAGGCTGGGTCCGTTTGAAGTCATACAGCAGGTCAATCCAGTGGCTTTCAGGCTCCGGTTACCGAACCACATGAAGCTGCACCCAGTTTTTCACAGGTCGTTGCTGTCACCGTATAGAGGAGACAGTGAGGGGAGGGTCACTAGGGGACCAGCAATGGAGGAGAAGGAACACAGCTACCATGTAGCGGAGATCCTCGATTCCAGGTGGAAGGGAGATCAAGTAGAGTATTTGGTAATGTGGGAAGGGGAACCGGAGTCGGAAAACACCTGGGTTAGGGCAGAGGATGTCAATGACGAGGTTTTAATAGAGACTTTTCATCAGAGGTTCCCACGTAAACCTCAGCCTGTAGCGAGGTTCCGAAGGGAATACTTTGCCACCACCGACGAGGAAGAGGAGTTGGAGGGGTTCCCAGATTCTGAAGAGGAGGAGGATTCAGCTGGCCAGGACGACGATCGATGGAGAGAATTGTTCGAGACGTCAGAAGATGAGGAAGATTCGTTTCGGGGTTTTAGCCCTTCACCTCCCAGGGGGGAGGAATTGGGAGGGGGTGAGGGGGGCCCTGGAGGGGAGGTGGATGTCAGGGAACTGCCATCAGAGCATCAGGTGGTGGAGGGACTCAGGCAGGATGAAAGAGACTCAACTGCTGAAGCAGGGACCAGCAGGGGGAGGAGTGGGTCTCTGAGGGAATGCGAGCAGGAGGGAGGGCTCAGGGAGGCTTCCAGCGAGAACAGTGGGGAGGTATCGGAGTCTCCCATAGGGAGACCCATACCTCGCAGGAAACTGTCACGCCGTGAGTCCAGGAGACGCGTTTCCGTTAAGGAACTTCTTTGCTGGAAACGCTTCCGCAGACAGCCACTGTCGGACTCTACTAGTGACTAGAGCAGACATGTCTGAGGAGCTCCGTCACACACGGAGGTTTGTGGGGGCGCACAAACTCTGAGGGAGCACGTTTTCACGCACAAGCAGCTAATCAAACCCTCACATTATTGTTCTTTCAGTGAAGTTCAGTAAGTGGCGGTGATTTTCCAGGATAGTGATGGGGAAAGCTAAATCTGCTTAACTGCTGAATGGCAGGCAGAAATCCAGGTTTTTCCATCACTGTATCCTCACTCTGAAAATCCCAAGGGATCCTGGGAAATGGGATCAGCGTTCTCTAAACATAGCATCCTCATGAAATGCAATCCCTTGGGTGTCTTGACGGCTGAAGCAGATTTTAAAACACCTGAGCCACATTTGCAGCAAAGCTATGCCTCAGTTCTGCTTCCATCTCCCAAGAACCATTAAAAGTATTATCGCCACCACCACGTTTCTGTGGTCTTCACCCAAAATCCGTGGCAAAAAAGCTCAACTGTGCATCATTTACATGGCGTGTTTTTTTAAAAAAATATTTAGAAAGAAAGATTTGTACATTGCTTAATCACAAAGCTCTAATAAATAAAACTACCTGTGAAACAGCAAAAGTTATGAAACTGTCACCAAAACCAATATATACAAGATCAATAAAACACAGATAAAATTGGTAAAACTCTTAAAACAAACAGAGATAAATACATTATATGTCTGAGGAGGCAGATCTCTGAGCAGAGGGTCTCATTCTGTGTGGATAGCTAGATTGTGTAGCAATTTTGGAGGTCAGATAAAAGACTCCCCCCCCCAAAAGGCATGGACATTCCCGCCAAACATGAGACCATTACGTTTCTCAAGGAGACTGGGAAAGGGGTGGGGGGACAGGGTCAAACCATAATAAGGCATAAAGCAGCAGGAACAAGTTGCAAGGACCTGTGAAGGCTACCTGAATGTACTGGATATGTGGCTGGCTTCTGTGTTGTGTTACTGATGGCATTTTCTGGATCTTTTGATACGAAATTTGATCTTCTTGGGAGACCCAACACTTCATCACCTTCTAAGCTTTCTGTTCCACTTCCCTTGCACACATACCCACAATCCTGCCTCTTCCTTCCTTCCTAGGGAGCAGATAAAACCCAGCCCAAAGCTACAACTTCTGAAGGAAGCCTCGGACTCGCCCTTTCTGGAGACACAGCCCAGGCGGAAGAAATGGTACGTCTCGCTTTTTAAAATGTACTAATGTCTTCAGCTTAGGCTGGGGACGGATGCCAGCATTTCCTTATGAAATTTGTCCTCCCTGTGAGGCAGGCCTCTTGGTTTTTTTGGGGTCCCCCCCCAAAGGAGAGCTGAGACCGTGAAGAGACTCTGCCAAGGCCAAGGTGGGGTGGGACCTGGGTGGCGCTGCAGTCTAAACCACTGAGCCTCTTGGGCTTGCCGATCAGAAGGTCGGCGGTTCGAATCCCCGCAACGGGGTGAGCTCCCATTGCTCTGTCCCTGCTCCTGCCAACCTAGCAGTTCTAAAGCACGCCAGTGCAAGTAGATAAAAAGGTACCGCTGAGGCGGGAAGGTAAACGGCATTTCCGCGCGCTCTGGTTTCCATCACAGTGTCTCTTTGTGACAGAAGTGATTTAGTCCTGCTGTCCGCATGACCTGGAAAGATGTCTGTGGACAAACACTGGCTCCCTTGGCCTGAAAGTGAGATGAGCACCGCAACCCCATAGTCGCCTTTGACTGGACTTAACCGTCCAGGGGTCCTTTACCTAGAGGTGGGGTTCTAAGATGGTCTTCCCACAAACCACACTCTTGGTCCAGCAGTGTGCATGACACACATGCACCCTTAAAATATAAGCAGGCAGAGGGGGAAGGCGGCTGCCATCTTGAATTTCCCATAATGCCCTGGGAGGGATGCTACATAACTGCACTTGGTTATGTCCCAAGAGCCAAGGAGACACACATACAATAAGGCGGCTACAGATGAGGCAGTTAGCTCCCACTGAAGCCTCATGTAGACCAGGATTTTGCTCGGCTCTTCCTCCCGGTGAAAACTTTGGCGTCCTCCAGCCAGGAAGGCCCCAAATAAGACACAAGCAAGAAGTGGGGCCTTTTTGACAGCTTGGGGGCCATGTTCCAGGGCCAGAGGCAGCAAGTGGAGGCAGCCACAGACTCTTAATTTCATCTTAGAAAGCCATATTCCAGCCACATGGAAGCACTTGAGGAGAGTGTGGTAAGGAGGGGCATGGCCTAGAGAGAGACCCGAGGGCCTGATGTGAGGCTATGGAGGACCTGAGGCTCCTGTCCCCCCCCCCCCCACAAGGAAGAAGCCCAGATCTCTTCCTCACTTGGTTCCTCTGACATGTGCAATGCAAGAGATCCTCTGGCATGGCAGCTAGGGTAGTTCTAGGGGCATTATGGGAAACTGGAGGTGGGAGCTGGCAGCAGCAGCGAGGAACAGAGAAGAGCATCAGGGAATTTTGAGGTCCTTGGCCTCAAAACCATCAAATTGCCCCCCTCAAGTCTTCTCTTGTGCCAATGAGGGAGATTTTTGTTCTGTTGTAAAAACCATGCCACTTAAATAAGTCTCCCCATGTTTGATCTGCTTGAATTTTCAGAATTGCACACAGACATGTTTCTCTGGCGCCCAACGGGAAAGATTTTCCAGGCGAAGGAAGTAGGCAGCCATCTCTCGTCTCTAAAAAAATAATGCACACAAACACACAGCCAGAGTGAACAAAATGGCAGCCGTCTAACCTTTTTCTCTTCGGTTTATAGGCTCCGCCTTCCCCCGAGGACAGCCAGCTTTTGCAGTTCTACACGGGGCAGTGCCAGACGCATTACACCACCCTGCTCTCGGCCATCGAGGCGCTCCTGGCCAGCGCCGGGGCCCACCAGCCCCCCTGGGTCTTCGTGCCCCACGGGAAGTTCGTCATCGTCACGGCGCACAAACTGGTCTTTGTGGGGGACACCGTGTCCCGCCTGGCGTCCTCTGCCACCGTGCGGGCGAGGGTGGGGGCGGCGAGCAGCACCCTCTGCCAGGCCCTGAAGGACGCCGTCCTCTCGGTCAAGGGGGCTGCCCTGCACTACCCCTCGCCGCCCGCCGCCCGGGAGATGCGTGAGTGCGTGGCAGAGCTCTCCCGGCAAGCCTTGGCCTTCACTTCCTTGCTTGGCACCCTGGCGCCATCTTGAATCCCGCGCCAGTGCCGATTCGCCACCAGCAAACTCCTGCCCTGAAGCTGTGAGACACTACGACCCCCTCCTCTGGCAATAACTGCAGCGCTGCTTGGTGGTTTTCTGGAAGCGAGCAGGCCCGAACCTGCCCCCTGGATAACTCAGGCCCTCGCCTAAAAACAAACGTTTCCCTCGGGTTCCAGCTGCCATCTTGTCAGGGCCTCTTAACCCCCATGGCGTTCAGCGCCTGCAGCCAGAAGCAATGTTTAGTGACCTTCAACCCTCGGGTGCTCAGTTTCGACCCACAGAGGAGACAGCCTTGCTCGACTTTGTGACAAGAAATGGTCCTTGTCACCTTTGCCTCTTTGCTTTTACTCCCTAGCCCTTGCACCTGCGACCAGCCATCTTGGACGGTTTCCTAACCAAAGAACGTTCCGGACCTTCGGCCTCTGACCCAACACTGCGCATCATGACACCCATTTCCCTGCTCCAGTTAGGTCTTGCTAATTCTGACATAGGTTCCTTCCTGAAAACATTGAGGGTTTCTCAGACACCCCTCGATAAAGATGGTGGCATGAGGTCGTAAGACCAAAGACACGTCTCCCCACTGGCTCTTCGTAGACTTGACAACAGTTCTTTAAGAGTGCAAAAAACAACAACAACAACAAAAAACCCTGAATGGGAAAGGAGCTGAAGGGAGACAGAATTGATGGGAAATGACCCTTGTCATCCCGTAACAAAAGATTCTGGAGCAACGGCTGAAGAAAGAGGGGGAATTGGGAGAATGGCCAATATTGCTGCAGCAGAGAGGGTTATGGGAAATTGCCAACAGGGGCAAAAGAAAACAAAACGCAGAGAGGCAGCCAAATGTGAAAAGAAGCAAATTAATCTGGGGCAGAAGGGAGGAAGCTGAGGGTGAACAGGAAACGATAAAAAAAATGGACAACGGGGATGGGTCAGTACGGACACTGTTACGATGCACAGTGTGAACTAGCAACACAAATAACTGGGCAGGGGGGTTATTGAGCCACTGCTAGGTCAGCGGAATAGAGCCAGCACCTGGAAGGGGTCAGTAATCTTAATAATAGAAGTCCTTCAGCTTGATCTATGGATTCATTCCTCAGGTTTGTTGTCTTCCTCTGAAAAACCCCCCTCTAGGTATTGGACGGCTGCCAGAAAATTCTGCAGTTTACAGCATCCGGCCCCACCTGCTCCCTGCGAAGACCCTCATCTCACTTCCTCACCAGGAAACAAATAGGGTCAAGAATCTCTCTCTCAGGAAATATTTGCCAAGTTATTTTCTAGGTTTGATCATAATAAAAATGGGTGAAAAAACAAACACCCATGTTGTGTTGCTTCCTTCCACATCCTGATTGGTTTCCCTCTCTCTCCCCCCCCCCCCCCCGCAAATCTCCCCTGACAACTCTGGCGTGCTTTGATTCTATTTCTGATTATTGATACGCTGCTGTTCAGGAAATATAACTTGCAGATTTAAAATATAAGCAACAAAAAAACGATAAAGCAGCTGTTAAAAGCAGACACACCCCCACACAAGAAACAACACGGCGAAACAGCCATAAACTAGGGGGAGACAGCAATCCGTTTCCAAAGGCAAACTGGGAATGAATGTAAGAGTTTTACAAGAAAAGGCGCTGCGAGATCTAATAAAAGTTGACCACCTGGCAGCAATGGGAGAATGATGTGTGGGTCCAAGGTCATTAAATGCCAGAATGAATTTCAAAGCTGCAAAATTAAAAACTGGGTGGTATTCAACTAAGTTTAATTCAGAGTATACCCACTGAAATATGACTTAAATTTGGTCCATTCGTTTTGACAGGGCTGCTCTGAGTAACGTTTAGTGGAGTACCACCCTGTAAAATTTTGAAAAACCTCAATTATATTTCTATATCTGCCTCCTGCAATTCCCGTTCTTGACACCCTTGCCCCAGGTCTATGCTTTAGTCACGGGGTCTAGAAGACTTGTGCCTATAAACAGTTAAGAAGCGAAGGAACGTGAACACTGATCCTGTTTATTGGCCTAGAATGACTGGTGAGGTGCAGAGGCGAGAGTTTGCCCAAGGCCAGCGAGAGGCGAAAACTGCACTGCAAAATTAAGCAAGAGAATCTCTCCGCCCTTTCAATGGAGTCTTGAATTCACGTGCTTTTCAATGTGGTGTTGCATTTATTTTTCACCAAATACATTTCAATTAGTAATTTCATTTCTGTCCCTTTCTCGGAGGAACTTGGAGCAGTGCCCATGCCACAACAGTCTTGCGAAGTAGATTAGGCTAAGAAAAGGGCTCAGTGGTTGAGCATCTGCTTCACCTGCCTTGGGTTCAATCCCCGGTGTGTCCAGTTAGGTTTGAGATGATGATGATGATGATGATAATAATAATAATAATAATAATAATAATAATAATAACAACAATAACAATAATAATTATTTATTATTTATACTCTGCCCATCTGGCTGGGCTTCCCCAGCCACTCTGGGTGGCTTCGAACAGAATATTAAAATATTAAACATGAAAAGCTTCCCTAAACAGGGCTGCCTTCAGATGTCTTCTAAAAGTCTGGTGGTAGTTGTTGCTCTCTTTGACATCTGGTGGGAGGGCGTTCCACAGGGCAGGTGCCACCACCAAGAAGGGCCTCTGCCTGGTTCCCTGTAAGTTGGCTTCTCGCAATGAGGGAACCGCCAGAAGGCCCTCGGCACTGGACCTCAGCGTCCGGGCAGAACGATGGTGGTGGAGACGCTCCTTCAGATATACTGGACCGAGGTTGTTTAGGGCTTTAAAGGTCAGCACCAACACTTTGAATTGTGCTCAGAAACATACTGGGATCCACCGCCAGCCAGTGTGGACAATTCTGAGTTAGACAGACCTGCAGTGAACCTTCCTGAGAGGTCGCCCTGGGAGCCTTAGTGGCCAAAAAGCCATTTGAACCCAGATTTAGCCCAGGACTCTAACCACTGCGCAACACTGCCTTGGCAAGGCCAAACATTTCCAGGAGATCCCTTTGACCCAACCACCTGCGCCGGGTTGGCCAGCGAAACCTGAGCTGAGCTAGACCCCAAAAAGAGATTCTGGAGCAGACGGGTTGCGAATAATCCGGATTCGCTGATGCGCCAAGAGGCGCGTGACGCACCGGCTGAGCGCATTTGGAGAGGGAGAGGAGCGCCGGTGGCGGCGGCGCCGCGGAACGCGCTGTCGCCCTTGGCCGGTCTCCCTGCCCGGCTGGAGGTTGCGGGGCGGAGCAGGCTGTGCCGGGGGACGCGGCCGTGTGGGGCGGAGGCAGCCTCGCTCCGCCCCGGCCTGCGTCGCCCCCTTGCGCGATCCCAGCCTCCGGAGGCGCACGGAGCCCGATCTTGGGGCGCAGCGTCCCCCCGGCCGCCTCCGCCACCGCTCCAGCCCCCTTCTTCGCCCATGGGGACCCTCCCGGAGCGCGGCCACCCGCCCTCGCCCCGCACCTGGTGGTGAGTCTGGGCACCCGGGGCGCCCGTCCTTTGTCTCCCTTTCTCTCCTTCCATCTCTCCCTCTTTGCGCGCCCCCCTCTCCATCCCTCCCCCGGCCTCATCCATCCATCCATCCGCCCTTCTCTCTTTTCTCCCCCAAGACTTATGCTCCCCCCCATGTCCCGCCTCCTTCTCCCTCTCCCTATTCCTATTTTTTCTTTCTCTCCGCCTCCCTGGGACCCGGAATGCGGAAACAGGAGGCCTGCCTCGGCTCCCCACGCCATGGGACCCCCCCTCTCTCTCCGGGCTCCCTCCATCGCCCACACCCCCTTCTCCCCATTTGAACCCTCCCCACCCTTCAAACACACGCAGTTATTATGAGTTTCCCTCCCTGCAGCGAAAACGGCCCCACCCACCCGATTTTTTGCTTACCTCCACCTCTGCCCCCTGTATTTACATTTCTATCCCCACCTTTTTCTCAAGGGGGTGGGCTTTATGGTGCTCCCCACGCCACCCCACTCCTTTAAAGTAGGTTTGGCTAAGAGGCGGGTGACTGGGCTCAAGGTCACGCCTTCGTGGCCAGGTGGGGATTCGAACCCAGGTCTCTCACCTGGGTCATAGTCCGAGGACACTCTAACCACTACGCAAGACCACAGTGCCCGCCCCCTTCCCCCTTCATTCAACCTAGTTCACCCTAGACATCCCAGGGATTGAATTGGGGGCGTTCTGCATTCAAGGCAGATGCTTTACCCCTGAGCAAGATAAGTGTGGACCCCTTCTTCTCCTCTGCCCCACAGTCCAGCCCCCTTTTGTATCCTTTCCAGGCCCTCCCTATTCCTGCCACCGGCCCTCCTCCCTCCCTCCCTTCCATTCCTTCTGTTCCCCCTAATTAATTCATCCCACCTTTTACGCTTCTTTTCATTTGGGGAATTGCGGGATGAAACCCGAGCGGCCGACTGCTTTATTGTTGACCTCGATGGCGTAGTACTGTATTTAGTTAATTATTACATTTAAGGGTCTGGGGGACACTTCAAGGCGGTCAGAGCTACGTGCACAGTTCATTCCTCTCTCTTCCGTTCTCTCAACAACCCTGAGAGGTAGGCTGGGCAGAGAGCATGAGACTTGCCCACGTTCACTCAGGGAACTTCATGCCTGATTCGAACCCAGGTCTTCCTGGCCATAGTCTGACAACTGGGGTCGAAGTTTGGGGACCCCTGTTCTCGACTGAAGGCTACTTGGTGTAGAGAGATGTTGCCGAGCGTCAACAATTTTTTCATGGTAGCGGGTAAGGCTAGATTACCCCTGAGGGTCCCTTAAAGGTAAAGGGACCCCTGACCATTCTGTCCAGTCGTGACCGACTCTGGGGTTGCGGCGCTCATCTCGCTTTATCGGCCGAGGGAGCCGGCGTATAGCTTCCGGGTCATGTGACTAAGCCACTTCTGGCGAACCAGAGCAGCGCACGGAAACGCCGTTTACCTTCCCACCGGAGCGGTACCTATTTATCTACTTGCACTTTTATGTGCTTTCAAACTGCTAGGTTGGCAGGAGCAGGGACTGAGCAACGGGAGCTCACCCATGGTGGGGATTCGAACCGCCGACCTTCTGATCAGCAAGTCCTGCGCTGTGTGGTTTAACCCACAGCGCCACCTGCATCCCTTGGGTCCCTTACAACTGCACAATTCTATGATCTGCTCTTTCTCTCACTGCAGACGCTGCTCCATGGATACCAGCCCCCCGACTCCGGACCCCGGGGGCCCGCGGAGGGACTTTGCGGCTTCTGACCAAGGACCCCCGTCTTTTGAGGGGCTTCTGGGGCGGCTGGGGGCTGGGGGGCGAAGGCAGCGCCTCCTCCTGGCCCTGACCTGCCTGCCATGCCTCCTCCTGGGGCTCGGAGCCGGCTCGGACGCCCTCTTCACTCTGACGCCTCCACGCCACTGCCGGGACCCCAACAGCACCCGGTTCCCGGACAACGCAACCTGCTGGGACCCCCACTGCCAGAGCTGGGAATACGGGCGTCTCCCAGCTCTCACCAACAATCCGGTGACCGAGGTGAGAGCCCCAAATCCCCTCTTGACGTTGCCACCCAGGTCCACTTCCTGGCCCCCCCACCCTCGCCGTACCCGGGAGAGGCAGAAGGGTGCAGTGGTTCTCGTGCTAGACCAAGGAGACCCGAGTTCGAATCCCCAGGAAGTTAACTGAGTGTGCTCTTGGGCCGGGCTGCATTACATGGTGGTTGTGTCTATAAAATGGACGGAGTGGGAATAACCAGTTATGCCTGTTCTGAGCTCTTTAAAGGAGGCAGACACAAACACACACACACACACACACACACACACACACACACACACACATATATAGTGCCAGAAACTTTCTTACAGAACATGTTCCTTCACTCCTACACAAAGCAGTTAATTGGAGCCAGTCCACAAACTGGCTTTCAGTGCTGGGCTCAACCCTGAATCACATGATATAATAATAATAATAATAATAATAATAATAATAATAATAATAATAATGATGATGATGATGATGATGATGATGATGAGATTGCATCTGAGCTGTGGTGACAGGAGTGCTCCTGAGCATGTATGGGGTATTATTCTCCCTGTTCCCGTCCCACTGGCAGATCCTGAAACCAGGATCGGGGAACATGCGGGTCACACTTGCCCCATCCTCCCTTCCAGCTCTTTGACGTCTGCTGCCGCAATAATTCATCCATTCAGGGCTAATTTGATCCCGGACTTCTGGGATCTCAAATTTAGATCCTTGTTCATTTGGGGGTTATTGGTAATTTTTCGCAACCTGTTTTTACATGCGAGCGAAAATGCGTTGCAACTCTCTCAACTCAGAGCTGCAAATTTAAGCAAATAAGAGAAGCATTTGGTAAAAATCTATATGGCTGATAAAGATTTTGGCATATTAAATACAGTGGTGCCTCGCAAGACGAAATTAATTCGTTCTGCAAGTTTTTTCGTCTTGCGAATTTTTTGTTTTGCGAAGCACGGTCAAGTCGCAACTGCACCTCTTCAAGCAATGCACCCTGGGTATTAACGGTTTTAAGAAAAAGGAAACAAACTTGCAAGACGTTTTCGTCTTGCAAAGCAAGCCCATAGGGAAATTCGTCTTGCGAAGCAACTCAAAAAACAAAAAACTCTTTCGTCTTGCGAGGTACCACTGTACTGAGAAATGTGCATATAAATGTTAATAAATATATTGGTTCTGATGGCACAAGATTAGACCTTTCCCATAAGCTGATTATAGAAACAAACCACTCACTCTTTGGGACAGGGGAAAGCTGAATTTGTTTTTTGTGTGTGGTCATGAAATCGTAGAGTTAGAGGGGACCCTGAGGGCAATCTAGTCCAACCCCCTTCAATGGAGGAATCTAACGTGGGGCTCAAACCCACAACCCTAAGATTAAGAGTCTCTTGCTCTACTGGCTGCTGGTCCTTTTCATTTTTATTTTAGTTACAGTTATGGGCCTCAAAAGCTTTAAGTGACCCGAGCCTCTCTGGACCTCTGAGAGGGGCTGCATCCACCCACCCATATTCCTGCCCTCCTATAAACGTCATGTTCTCCATTGTTCCGCTGCTTTTAACCTCTCTTTCTCCTCAGTGGTCCCTGGACTGTTTCCGAGGATGGATAGTTCCCTTGGAGCAGCTCTGCTTCCTCCTGGGTTTTGCCGCAGGCGCACTGCTGCTGGGACACCTGGCAGACAGGTAAGCCAGAGGGTGAGGCAGCGGGCCTGTCAATGGGGCAGTTGGCAGGGGAAGCCATTTGTCATGAAGACATTCGCTCCCACGAGATCCATAAGGAAAGCCTGCCAGATCGGGCCAGTTGAGCACATCCATTCCAGCTTCTATCCTACATGACCGGTGCCGGATTTACGTACAGTGGTACCTCAGGTTAAGTACTTAATTCGTTCCGGAGGTCCGTTCTTAACCTGAAACTGTTCTTAACCTGAAGCACCACTTTAGCTAATGGGGCCTCCTGCTGCTGCCGCGCCGCCAGAGCATGATTTCTGTTCTCATCCTGAAGCAAAGTTCTTAACCTGAAGCACTGTTTCTGGGTTAGCGGAGTCTGTAACCTGTAGCATATGTAACCTGAAGCGTATGTAACCTGAGGTAGCACTGTATAAGCTAAACAAGCTATAGCTTAGGGCCCCACTCTCTTGGGGGCCCAAAAAAAATTGAAGAGAGAAGAAACTGGATCTACATTTCCAAAATATAAGATAAAAAACAAATAAAACAAAACCGACATACAGCAACAGTGTTTTGTGTTGTGTAGGCTCCTATGATGTAAGTCATGGGCCTAGCCTGCTCCCTAAAATATTACTGGTTTGTGTTGCATTCCGATGCCAAAGGAAGGATTGGACCCTGGTTAATAAAATACACACAAGGCTTGGCCAGCAAGACTCTGGGAGGAAGTGCGAATAATAATCCTGCCACACCCCGGCCCAGGTCCGTTTTATTAACAAAAGAACTCTTAACACAGCGTTTGTAAGAACCAATCAGATTTCCTCTGAGCATTTCGAAAAATCCCCCACGTGGGACAAAGTCAGATCAGAGAAATCCTTTTAACTACAAAGAAACTATTTCCTACTTGAGCATGCATACATGGTTAAGCTAAATAAACAGGAACCAAGGACGAATGCATTTAGTACCCCCGAAGGTCATAAACCCGTAGGAAAGAAAGACACATTTACCATCTCCATGTAAACTCTGTTCCTGGCCCTTAAGAGCTATCTAAAGATTAACTAACAAACTAACAAAAGCTACATCAAAGCTACCTTCCATCTTTATGGCCTGGTGAAGCAACTGGTCTGTGTTTCAGAATGCTTATACGTGCCTGTCAGGTGTAGAGAAAGAAAATGGCAGAGGTGCAAAGGCTTGTGGGATTTGATCAGAAATCATGTCAAGTGGCGCAAGCCCAGTCAAAGCAATGCTTTTGTCGCTGGCACAATGGCATTCTGTATTTTTCATAATTCCTCATAGCAATCCCACCTGACCACCACATCTTTGCTCCTTTCTATATATAGGGTGCCTACATTCTGCATGGACTGGTTGCATGGCAACATGGGCAAATGGCTTGAGATACCTATGAGGTCCATAAATTACCATATAGCATATATTCAACACAAAAAACAGCGACAATTTGTTGCTGACAAAGGACAACTGGACATATAAAGGGCCCCATTACCTTCAGTAGCTGAGGGCCTCATTTGACCTAAATCCGGCCCTGTACATGACCATGTACAGCGTTCTTTGAAAGCCGTTCCAGTTGGTGACGTCACTGCCTCTTGTGGGAGTGAGTTCCACAGTTTAACCCGGCCCTGTGAGAAGCAGCACGCGCTTTTTTTGCCTCCTGAATCTCCCAGCATTCCTCTCATGGCCACCAGCTGGGGTGGCTTCAAAAGAGGATCTGACAGGTGAATGGAGGCTATAGGGCTATTGTCGGTTACTAGCGACGATAGTTATGTTCCATCTCCCTTGTTGGAGGTCGTCTGGCTCTGAGTGCCAGTTTTTTGGGGGCACAAATGCGGAGAGAGGGCTGCTATACTCAAGTCCTGCTTTGGGAATGGGGAAAAAAAAGATAGGATACCCTTCAGTGCTGGTGGTGCTGTGGGTTAAACCACAGAGGCTAGGAGTTGCTGATCAGAAGGTCGGTGGTTTGAATCCCTGTGACGGGGTGAGCTCCCATTGCTCTGTCCCAGCTCCTGCCAACCTAGCAGTTTGAAAGCATGCCAGTGCAAGTAGATAAATAGGTACCACTTTGGCGGGAAGGTAAACGGCGTTTCCATGTGCTGCTCTGGTTCCCCAGAAGCGACTTAGTCATGCTAGCCACATGACCCGGAAGCTGTACGCCGGCTCCCTCGGCCAATAAAGCGAGATGAGCGCCGCAACCCCAGAGTCGACCACGGCTGGACCTAATGGTCAGGGGTCCCTTTACCTTTACCTTTACCCTTCAGTCAATGGACTGACGATAGGACATCACTGGTAATTTATGAACGCAGCCGCAGACTCCGTATGGATGAATACAATAACATCTGGAATGAGTTTATGCAAAATGTGGTAGGCTATTCACATTTACATAAGCACTAGGACAATAACACTATACCAATTTATACAAGAATGTCTGGGAATATTGTACATTGATTATACAATATATTATATATATTGATTATATTTTATATATAGATATATAAAAAATTAATTTTTCTGTTTTGCATTTTAGAATACTCATTTAAACATCCTTAAAATATCAATTACTCCCCTTCTCCTCTTTCCATGGTTCATTTTGCAAATCTTAAACCCCTGCGTATTTAACATAAACTAAACCATTCGGTATACCATTATTACATCCATCAAAACTTACTTACACAGTTGAATTTATCTTAATGCTGCCAACGTTTTCAAGTGTACACAATTTGCCCCCATATATTCAAAAAACATTTTCCAATCTCCTCTAAACGTATGTTCTTCTTGTTTTCTTATTCTGTATGTTAAGTCCGCAAGCTGCGCATATTCTGTCAGCTTAAGTTGCCGCTCTTCTTTAGTTGGGACCTCCCTCGTTTTCCATTTGAGGGCTAACAAAACACAGTCCGCAGTAGTGGCATACATAAATAACCTTTTCTCATTTATTTATTGCATATTTTCTCTTTTATGTGTATCTTTGTGGTTGTTGTTTTACACCCTCTCACTTTTCCTCCCCCCCCCCCCGTATCTCTTTATTTCTTTTAACTGAAATCACCTTAATAAATTATAAATATTTTTAAAAATCTGCTTTGGGGCTTCATCTTGGGACGTCTGGTGAGAACAGGATGGTGGGCTAGAGATGGAAACCCCCTTTGGCCTGTGATCCAGCAGCCAGCCTCTTCTTAATGGTTGCTGCTGGCATCCTTCTGTCTCAGTGGAGTGCGCCTCCGGGGGTGAAGCCAGACTGCTGCTGTAGAAGCCCCTAAGTGACCTCCGCAGGGCCCAAGCCTAAGCGGTGGAAGTCCTGCGCTCCCCAGACGATAAGACGCCCATCGCTTTCTTGCTGGTGTGGCGCAAGGAAAAGCAGAGCGAGACTTTCGACGCCATCTTGGCTGCAAGAGTTGCCGGAAAGAGGCGTACCAGGCACCATGCAACCCCCTTAGGGACTCTGCTCAGGATTTCATTTCCCCCCCATTTCATTTCACTTTTAATTTGTGCCCCGCATTTCTGTATTACTCTGCACAAGGTGGTTTGCGAGCCGAAGAAACAACAAAACAAGACAGCTAAAAATCACACCCGAAACAACAATCTGATCCGGTTCAAAAAAAGCCGTAATCAAAACATAACTTTAAAATGAATCCAGTAGTAGATAGGTAGCCGTGTTGGTCTGCCATAGTCAAAATAAAAAAAATTCCTTCCAGTAGCACCTTAAAGACCAACTAAGTTAGTTCTTGGTATGAGCTTTCGTGTGAATGCACACGAAAGCTCATACCAAGAACTAACTTAGTTGGTCTTTAAGGTGCTACTGGAAGGAATTTTTTTTATTTTAAAATGAATGACTTAAACCAAACAAAGCAATATTCAATAATCCATTCAGGTATAGGAAAAAGTAAAATTAAATATCAGCAAGTAATAATTGAACGGTTTACAATAAAGACCCAGAATACAAAAATTACTAAACTACGATCAATAAAAATAACGGCAAGTCACAGTGCATGAAATACAGTCGTGCCTTGGATCCTGAATGCCTCGTGAGTCGAACGTTT
This sequence comes from Podarcis bocagei, assembly GCF_964188305.1. NCBI lineage: Eukaryota > Metazoa > Chordata > Lepidosauria > Squamata > Lacertidae > Podarcis > Podarcis bocagei. The sequence continues at coordinate 51,085,633 of NC_138138.1, read as the reverse complement.
TGGCTCCCAAATGCTGCAAACTGTTCCAGTTTGCGAACGTTCTTTGGAACCTGATTGTCTGACGGGGCTTCTGCGGCTTCCGATTGGCTGCAGGAGCTTCTTACAGCCAATCGGAAGCCGCGCTTTGGTTTCCAAACATTTTGGTAGTCAAACGGACTTCTGGAACGGCTTCCGAGGTACGACTGTACCGCAAAACATACAAAACCATTTCAAAGGGTCAAACTGAGAAACGAGGACACGCAACTTACAATTAAAAAATAAATAAATCCCCGAACCTTGATGAAAATAATAAAAATCCCTGAGCCTAGATTTGCATAGGGTTTACTGCTTAGCTGCTTCCTCAAGAAAGTCACAAAGCTGACCTTTTTATCCAGACCTTTGTGGAAGACTCGGAGGAGCTTGGGCCAGGAAGGAGGGAGAGGAGAATCGGCAGAGCACCCTCTCACCCTCTTTGTCTTTTCATCCGCAGCGTGGGGCGGCGTGGGACCCTCCTCCTGGCCCTGGCCCTGGGTTGCCCCGCGGGCATCTTGGCTGCCTTTGCCGCCTCGCCCTCCGTCTTCATGTTGGGCCGTTGCCTCTGGGGGGCGATGCTGGGGGGCATACAGCTCTCCCTCTACCTTAGCCGTGAGTATCCGCTCCTACGTTGCGCAAGCGAATCCATCGGTTGGGAGGGTTCCTCCACTGAAGGCCGCAGCGTAGGAAACACAAGACGCTGCCTTGTGCTGAATCAAGTCATTGGTGCACCCAGCTCAGTGGTTCTCTAAATGGGTGCTGTGGCCCCGTGGGGGACGGTGGGTTTCACTAGGGGGGTGGCGAAGAGGAAAGGGGCAGCAGGTGTAAATGACCATCCGACTTGACAGCCTGCCGGCGCTGAATCCAGCTTTGTTTAGTTGCGTTAATTAAAAGGAATCATTTTTGTTGCATTCATTCAATAGTTTTAATTGGGGTTTGAATGAAGGTGGAATGGATTGTTGGGACGCGGGTGGCGCTGTGGTCTAACCACTGAAGAAGAGTTTGGATTTGATATCCCGCTTTATCACTACCCGAAGGAGTCTCAAAGCGGCTAATATTCTCCTTTCCCTTCCTCCCCCACAACAAACACTCTGTGAGGTGAGTGGGGCTGAGAGACTTCAAAGAAGTGTAACTAGTCCAAGGTCACCCAGCAGCTGCATGTGGAGGAGCGGAGACGCGAACCCGGTTCCCCAGATTACGAATCTACCACTCTTAACCACCACACCTCACTGAGCCTCTCGGGCTTACCGATCGGAAGGTCGGCAGTTCGAATCCCCGCGACGGAGACTCCCGTTGCTCTGCCCCAGCTCCTGCCAACCTAGCAGTTCGAAAGCACACCAGTGCAAGTAGATAAATAGGTAAATAGGTACCACTGCGGCGGGAAGGTAAATGGCATTTCCATGCGCTCTGGTTTTCATCACGGTCCTCCATGTGCCAGTAGCAGTTTAGTCCTGCTGGTCACATGACCTGGAAAGCTGCCAGTAGCAGATTAGTCCTGCTGGTCACATGACCTGGAAAGCTGTCTGTGGATAAACACCGGCTTCCTCAGCCTGAAAGCGAGATGAGCGCCACAACCCCATAGTCGCCTTTGGCTGGACTTAACCGTCCAGGGGTCCTTTACCTTTTTTTTAACCTAAAGGTGCAATGGATTGTTGCTGTTTTGCGGTATTATATTCCTTAGTGGATTGTGCAAACCACGGTTTATCGTGCATTTTTACAGAGTAGGCACATGAGATGAGTTGCTGGAACCAAGGGGGCAGTGGCGAGAAAATGACCTTATCTAGCAGACTGGTAAATGCTCTCCTGAATTTCAGGCATTTCATAGTCCTACCCAGAGATGCCTGCAGGGATTTGAATCTGGGGTCATCTGCGTCCAAAGCAGACACTTTAACCCTGAGCTACGGCCTTTCAGGAGTTTGACTCTGAAATATTAACTCTGTGAGATACAGTTGTACCTTGGAAGTCGAATGGAATCCATTCCGGAAGCTCCTGCAGCCAATCGGAAGCCCCATCGGACGTTCGGGTTCCGAAAACCATTCGAAAACTGGAACACTCACTTCCAGGTTTCGATCATTCGGGAGCCAAGGTGTTCAAGATCCAAGACTGTACTTAGTTTTGCTCTTTTACTTAGCTTTAGGGCTGTGGTTCCCAACAATTTGATTTTTAAGGAGGGAAATTCGAGAAGGAGTTATTAACAGTTGATGGCCTTTTAGGCTTCCTCCACGTGAATAGGAGTTCACTTTTTGAATAATAAGAATTTTATGTCATGGGGGGGGGCGCATCAGGATTTTAGAGATACTTAGGTGGTGCAGACTAGGGACGTGGGTGGCGCTGTGGTCCAAACCACAGAGCCTAGGGCTTGCCGATCAGAAGGTTGGCGGTTGAAATCCCCGCGACGGGGTGAGCTCCCGTTGCTCAGTCCCTACTCCTGCCAACCTAGCAGTTCGAAAGCACGTCAAAGTGCAAGTAGATAAATAGGTACCACTCCGGCGGGAAGGTAAACGGCGTTTCCGTGCGCTGCTCTGGTTCGCCAGAAGCGGCTTAGTCCTGCTGGCCACATGACCCGGAAGCTGGACGCTGGCTCCCTCGGCCAATAAAGCGAGATGAGCACCGCAACCCCAGAGTCGTCCGCGACTGGACCTAATGGTCAGGGGTCCCTTTACCTTTACCTAGGTGGGGCATGGCCAAAAAACAATTGGGCATCCCTGGTTTAGGGAGTCTCGTTGATGTTTTCATCTGGCGTTCTCATTGTTTTCCATGTCAACCGCCACTCTGTTACCCCTGGAAAATATTTAATTGCGGCTTAGAAATTTGCCCCCGTCCTTTTTGCCTGGCCATGCCTTGACTCGCCCACTGCCTCTCTTCCTTTCCAGGCTTGGAGCTGTGCTGCCCCTCCCAGCGGCTGCCCGTGACCATGGCGGCAGACCTCCTCATGGTCGGGGGGCACTTCCTTCTTCTAGGGCTGGCATTGGCGTGTGGCGGTTGGAGGGTCTTGCAGGGCGTCATGGCGGCTGGGCTGGGCCTCTGCCTCCTCTATGGGTAAGTTGTGGCCACGTCACTGAAACCTCTCCCCAAAACCAGGCAGAAGGCCCTTGGGGGGGGGATAATATTTTTATTAGTTTTCAATTACAATAATGCAATAATAGCCTCGTTATAAGAATGGGATATTAGCTCCGCCCAAGGCATGAAGGAGAACAGCAACAACCGGGAAAAGGTAAACATAATATTTTACAAGGACAAAAAAGAAACATCACAGACAGGCTGTAGTTTGAACTCTTCACCTGTAGATTTATAAATCATTTAATGTGTCAATACAAATGGAAGTCGTTAATATTGCGGTTGTTGTATAAGGGATTTCTATTTTGCCTGGAGCCGTCAGATGTCAAGGAAATAAACAACTATCTGACTTTTAGAAGGCATCTGAAGGCAGCTCTGTTTAGGGAAGTTTTTAATGTTTGATATTTTATCGTGTTTTTAATATTCTGTTGGGAGCCGCCCAGAGTGGCTGGGAAGGCCTGGCCAGATGCGTGGGGTATAAATAATAAGTTGTTGTTGTTGTTTTCTGCAGTCTTCAGATGAGGATTAGACTATGCAAAAAATGAATACAGTCATACCTCAGGTTAAATATGCTTCAGGTTGAGCGTTTTCAGGTTATACTCCGCGGCGATCCGGAAGTAACGGAACGCGTTACTTCCGGGTTTTGCTGCATGCCCAGACGCTCAAAATGACGTCACACGCATGCGTGGAAGCAGTGAATCGTGCCACACGCAGACGCAAGTTGCATTCGCTTTAGGATGGGAACAGGGCTCCAGAACGGATCCCGTTCGCATCCAGAGGTACCACTGTATAAAATTTTAGCTGCAGTCCATTCATTTTCAGCTTTGTATTCTTGTTATTAAAAAAGTGTGCCTAGACATTCGGTTGTTGCGCCCATAACCTAGGTTTAAGGTGTCATTTAGGTCCTAGCTTTCATATCTCAGTTTCTAACATTGCCTGATACCCCTGATTCCCCCCCCCCGCCCTGATCCTGCTTAGGTGCCCTGGATTGTACCCAGACTCGCCCCGGTGGCTCTTGGCCACTCGACGGACAGCCCAAGCCAAGGAGATCCTGATAGCCCTGGCTCAGGGCAGCGGCAGCCAGGAGTCGGAGGCTCAGGAGGCCTTGGAAGGTGAGTCTCAAGAAGAGCATGCCGAGAGGGCTTTGATCATGTAAAGTATTGCACTTGGGCAAAAAAAATGAGAGGCACAAATACAAGATGTGTGACACCTGGCTTGAGAGCAGCACATGTGAAAAGGATCTAGGAGTCTTGGTTGACCACAAACTTGACATGAGCCAACAGTGTGACGCGGCAGCTAAAAAAGCCAATGCAATTCTGGGCTGCATCAATAGGAGTATAGCATCTAGATCAAGGGAAGTAATAGTGCCACTGTATTCTGCTCTGGTCAGACCACACCTGGAGTACTGTGTCCAGTTCTGGGCACCACAATTCAAGAAGGACACTGACCAACTGGAACGTGTCCAGAGGAGGGCAACCAAAATGGTCCAAGGCCTGGAAACGATGCCTTATGAGGAACGGCTAAGGGAGCTGGGCATGTTTAGCCTGGAGAAGAGGAGGTTAAGGGGTGATATGATAGCCATGTTCAAATATATAAAAGGATGTCACATAGAGGAGGGAGAAAGGTTGTTTTCTGCTGCTCCAGAGAAGCGGACACGGAGCAATGGATCCAAACTACAAGAAAGAAGATTCCACCTAAACATTAGGAAGAACTTCCTGACAGTAAGAGCTGTTTGACAGTGGAATTTGCTGCCAAGGAGTGTGGTGGAGTCTCCTACTTTGGAGGTCTTTAAGCAGAGGCTTGACAACCATATGTCAGGAGTGCTCTGATGGTGTTTCCTGCTTGGCAGGGGGTTGGACTCGATGGCCCTTGTGGTCTCTTCCAACTCTAGGATTCTATGATTCTATGATCCAAAGATTTTACAGAGGGCATGCCAATTTCTGCTTGAAGAACTGGCCTCTAGGTGAAGTGGGAAGCCCCTGCCCTCCTTTCCACCTGCCCCTTTAAAATATTTATAGAAATATATATATCTCCCTCAAACCTTTATTGAGGCGGACAATAACCAGCATTAAGAAAGCAAAGGGATTTTATTTTATTTTTAAAGCACATTTATTCAGATACATATTATAGGGCAGAACAACATAAATGATAGTCGCAAGAGATTATATAGGCAGCAAGAAAATTAGAATTCATAGGCCTGTCACGAACTCCAAAGAGGGAGGCTGCAAAATGTCCGGGGTCAATTCCCGGTGAGTTTTGAAAGCGAGAGATGCCTTTTGATTGTCCTGGCAGATTTAATAAATGGGGCTCAATGAAGACTTTGCATAGATTTTAGTAAAAGGAGCAATACAGGAGGAGAGCCATTTGGCTGTAGCTTCTCCTCATGGGTGGAATGCCCTTCTTTTCAACTCCTTTATTTTGTGTGGTTTTTCCCCAAATCTGCTTCTGAAGAACTTGATAATGCCTGCCACCTCCCCGCTGCAGCCCAGATTTCTTTCCGGGCCGTTCTGTCCTGCAGAAACATCTGGAAGAATGTTCTCATCCTCGGTTTCACTACGTAAGTCCACCTTTCTTTGTCCTGAACCAGAAAGCCTTGGCATTGGTGGGGGTTGGGGAGGGGAGCAAGATCACAGACCACCAGGTGACTTTTAACTTTTAATCCGCCATCACACCATGCAAGGATCTAGAATGCATATAACCATTCCAGTGGTCCTAATTCCTTTCCTTTTTATAACATACAATTTCATCTCAACTTCCCTTGAGAGAAACTATGAGATTTACGTACTACCACTTACAACTTTATCAAAGCTGAGTGGGTCACTGTTTGGTTGCTCTTTTTAAAATATTTTAAAAGATATTCGTCAGTTTTCCCTGTTATTTTCTCCCAACTCTATGTTTCCATGATTTTTATATTTAAAAAACTCCTGCTGCTTTAATTTTTTTCCTTCTGTTTTCTTTTTGTTTTTCATTGCGGTGCTTTTGGTTTGGATGCATTTTCTTCCCGCAAGCTGTTTCAATATTATTAATATTAATATTATTTATTATTTATATCCTGTCCATCTGGCTGGGTTTCCCCAGCCACTCTGGGCGGCTACCAACAGAATATTAAAAACACAGTAAGACATCAAACATTAAAAACGTCCCTAAACAGGGCTGCCTTCAGATGTCTTCTAAAAGTCAGATAGTTGTTTATTTCCTTGACATCTGGTGGGAGGGCGTTCCACAGGGCAGGCGCCACCATTGAGAAGACCCTCTGCCTGGTTCCCTGTAACCTCACTTCTCACAGTGAAGGAACCGCCAGAAGGCCCTCAGAGCTGGACCTCAGTGTCTGGGCAGAATGATAGGGGTTGAGACGCTCCTTCAGGTATACTGGGCCGAGGCTGTTTAGGGCTTTAAAGGTCAGCACCAACACCTTGAATTGTGCTCGGAAACGTACTGGGAGCCAATGTAGGTCTTTCAGGACTGGTGGTTATATGGTCTCGGTGGCCACTCCCAGTCACCAGTCTGGCTGCCGCATTCTGGATTAGTTTTAGTTTCTGGGACACCTTTCATTCCCTCCAATCCCCCCAAAATTGGATATACAGTGGTACCCCGCAAGACGAACGCCTCGCAAGACGGAAAACCCGCTAGACGAAAGGGTTTTCCGTTTTGGAGGCGCTTCGCAAAACGAATTTCCCTATGGGCTTGCTTCGCAAGACGAAAGCCCATAGGGAAATCTCCGGGGACCTCTTTTAAATGCTAGCGGTGGGGAGCAAAGCCTTCCCCCCCCTCCGGCCTTCAGAAGAGGTCCAGGAAGGCTGGCGGGGGCCGAAAGGCTTTGCTCCCCAGCGCCAGCATTTTAAAAGCAGTCCGGGATAGCAGGGAAGCGCTTCCCGCTATCCCGGACGGCTTTTGAAGGCAGGAGAGATCCGCGAAGCCTGGGCGTGCTGATGTCAGCGCGCGCAGGCTTCGGCATGCCGGCAACTCTCCGCCAGCAGCGGCAGCGCTGCCGCTGCTGGCGGAGAGGTCCGCGAAGCCTTGGCCGGACAGCTTTTGAAGGCAGGCGGGGGGGAGCAAAGACTTTCGCCCCCGCCAGCCTTCAGAAGAGGTCCAGGACCTCTTCTGAAGGCTGGCGGGGGGCAAAAGTCTTTGTCCCCCCTGCCTGCCTACCCAGGGGCTTTTAAATCGCCCCGGACAGCGGAGAAGTCCTCCGCTGTCCCGGGGCGATTTTAAAATGCCGCCCGCCAGCATTTTAAGATCGCCCCGGACAGCGGAGAAGCCCTCCGCTGTCCCGGGGTTTTTTAAAATGCTGGGGGTGGGAAGAAAAGCCCTTGTCCCCCCCCCCAGCCTTCAGAAGAGGTCGGGGGACAGACTGTCCCCAGACCTGGTCTGAAGTTGGTTTCCCTAGGAACGCATTAATTGATTTTCAATGCATTCCTATGGGAAACCGTGCATCGCAAGACGAAAAACTCGCAAGAAGAAAAAACTTGCGGAACGAATTAATTTCGTCTTGCGAGGCACCACTGTACAGTGGTACCTCGGGTTACATACAGTTCAGGTTACAGATTCCACTAACCCAGAAATATTACCGCAAGTTAAGAACTTTGCTTCAGGATGAGAACAGAAATCGTGCTCCAGCGGCGTGGCGACAGCAGGAGGCCCCATTAGCTAAAGTGGTGCTTCAGGTTAAGAACAGCTTCAGGTTAAGAACGGACCTCTGGAATGAATTAAGTACTTAACCCAAGGTACCACTGTAAAAAGGGACACGGGTGGCACTGTGGGTTAAACCATAGAGCCTAGGACTTGCCGATCTGAAGGTCGGCGGTTCGAATCCCCGTGATGCGGTGAGCTCCCCTTCCTCAGTCCCTGCTCCTGCCAACCTAGCAGTTCGAAAGCACGTCAAAGTGCAAGTAGATAAATAGGTACCGCTCCAGCAGGAAGGTAAACGGCGTTTCCGTGCGCTGCCCTGGTTCGCCAGAAGCGGCTTAGTCATGCTGGCCACATGACCCGGAAGTTGTACGCCGGCTCCCTCGGCCAATAAAGCGAGATGAGCGCCACAACCCCAGAGTCGGCCACGACTGGACCTAATGGTCGGGGGTCCCTTTACCTTTACCTTTTACCACTGTACTGTAAAAAACTAAACTGCATTGATGTTGTTGTTGTTTTCTGCATGGCACCTCTCCAGATTCATCGCCCACGCCATCTGCCACTGTTACCTGCTGGCCTGGGAATCCCTGGAGGATCCACGGGCCAACTTCTACCTCTCCTACCTGCTGTCATCCGGCAGTGCGGGCCTTGCCTGCCTCTTCCTGTGCCTGAGTGTGGACCGTTACGGACGCCGCGGGATTCTCCTCCTCACCACCACGCTGGCTGGCATCGCTTCCCTGATCCTGCTGGGTCTGGGAGAGTGTAAGTCGCTTCGAGTTCCTTTTCCAAAAAAAGCCGCTCAGGAGTTTCATTTGCAATCATGGTCACGCCCAAAATGAGGATGTGTGTTGCCGGGTTCCTCTGCCCTTCCAGAAAGATGCACTAGGCAGATTGCGGAGACATGACCGCAGATCGAGGACTCGGTAGGCTGATAACCAGTCCTGTTTATTCTCTTTCCCCCATCAAATGTAGATGGGATGCTGACCCAAAAGTCCAGGGGTAGCATTATTATCAATTTACGATGGGGTGGAAGGTTTGCAGGCTAAGAAGGACTTGCTCACAAATTTATTGACAGCTGCACGAGTTATTATAGCTAGGAAGGGGAAGGGGCAAGAAGAATATAAAATGGAAGAATGGTATAAAGAGGTTTGGGACATAGCTATGAATGATAAATTAACATGTGCCATTAAGGTAAGGCAGGAGATATATGCAGGAGAAATTCTGAGGAGATATGGAGGGTGCCTGTAGAATAAAACGGAAAGGGGTTGAAATTTTGGAAGGCTGGATAGTTGGAATGGTCTTAGTGGTGGGGTGCACATTTTTGTTCTTACTTATTCATGATTATTACTTTGTCAAAATAAAATAAAGTATCTTTTTTAAAAAATGTTGATGGAGAAGTTGTTGCTGGGCAGAAACAGCCCCTCAAATTAGTAAAATGTAATCCAGCATAGTGAAGCTCAATCCATAGAAGTCAGAGGTACAGTCAGTATGCAATTCTGTAATTAGAGAGGCAGTGTTCAGTCTGTTGCAATCTAGAATGGGTCGCACCCCTTTGAAATATCACAGTTCCAGGTGAGGAGCTACTGCTTGATCTAGGCCTGACTCTCAGTGTCTTCTATGCATGTGATAATTTTTTAGCCTCTTGTGAATGAATTTAAATGTGCATTTCCTTTAGTGATGCTTTCTTTTGACATGTTTAAGATAATGATGCTGTTGTTGTTGTTTACTTAGCTGTGTTATATGTGCATTCTGTAGTTGACCTCGTTTGCAATGTTTCCTTTTGAAACCTTTTAAAGATATTATCTTCTCTTAGGTATGTTGTGGGAGGGACACAGGTGGCGCTGTGGGTTAAACCACAGAGCCTAGGACTTGCCGATCAGAAGGTCGGCGGTTCGAATCCCCGCCAAGGGGTGAGCTCCCGTTGCTCGCTCCCAGCTCCTGCCAACCTAGCAGTTCGAAAGCACATCAAAGGGCAAGTAGATAAATAGGTACCACTCTGGCAGGAAGGTAAACAGCATTTCCGTGCGCTGCTCTGGTTCACCAGAAGCGGCTTAGTCCTGCTGGCCACATGACCCGGAAGCTGTATGCCAGCTCCCTCGGCCAATAAAGCGAGATGAGCGCCGCAACCAGAGTTGGTCACGACTGGACCTAATGGTCAGGGGTCCCTTTACCTTTAAGTATGTTGCTTTGAATGTATACCTGACTTTCTTCAGTCGTGTTTTATTCTGGATTGTTTTGTTTGATGTTTTAATGTAGGTTGTAAACCGCTTCAAGGTTTTTTTCCTTAAAAATATAACGTAGTTTAGAAATGAAATTAAGAAGAAGAAGAACGTATAAAGCCCTGTTGAGTCACACCTGTGCAGGGCTAATTAGTGTCATGTCTTTGCATGTAATTTCTGTATTTCAAAGGATACATTTTTCTTGTTTTGATTTGCATATTATTATTATTCATTATTGTTATTGTTTGTTGGTAGGTTATGTATTTTTGTGTTTTCACATTTTGAACCACCATAAGAATAATGATCATACAGTAATTGGTTAGTTGCTTTATCTTGCCCAGGGCGAAAAACAACTTACAAATAGATAGACAGACAGACAGAAGACCCCCACATAGATATATTAAAACGAAGAGGATAAAGAAATACATTAAGAAACACCCCACCCACTTCGAAAAGACCACAGATAGTTAAAGGCCAAAAGTATTATTATATACTTTTGATATACAGATTTTCCCCCCAAAATCTAGGTGCGTCCTATGGGGCGAAAAATACGGTAATTCGTTCCGGAGGTCTGTACTTAACCTGAAACTGTTCTTAACCTGAAGCACCACTTTAGCTAATGGGGCCTCCTGCTGCCGCTGCGCCGCCGGAGCCCGATATCTGTTCTTATCCTGAAGCAAAGTTCTTAACCTGAAGCACTATTTCTGGGTTAGCGGAGTGTGTAACCTGAAGCGTATGTAACCCAAAGCGTATGTAACCCAAGGTACCACTGTATTATATAGAGGTATAAGTGAACAGATAAGCTTCTTCTGCTTTGAGTGGAAAAATATTAGGAGCCACTTCTGTTGGTGGAGACCTCTCTTAGGGACCGGTTGGTGTCTCCTTTTCACCGTTTCTGCCCTTTCCCTCCCTCCGCGTTGCAGATCTCAACGATGCTGCGCGGAGAACTTTCTCCATCCTTGGCCTCTTCTCCTCCCACGCAGCTGGATCCCTCAGCATCTTCTTCGCCTCCGAGGTCATCCCCACCGTGATCAGGTGAGGTGGAGAGAGCGAGAGGCCTCTCTCAGGCCCTTAACAAACTACAGCTCCCAGGATCCTTTGGGGGAAAGAAGCTGTACCATCATGTAAGGTAGTGGACGGGGAGTTGGGAAACTGCGAGAAGGTGGCCCTATTTTAAAACTCCACCCTGGCTATATCTCCTTTGGTAGTACAGTCCACCCTTCTTTCGCCAACTGCTTGGGAAGAACAGCCGCCCTGGCCCCCATTTTTCTCTTTCATGTTTCTAGCCCTCGTATTGTGGCCATTTTGTTGCTTTCCTTATTTCGCTTCCCCAGCAGCTGCAGGTGAGGAAGTGCCGTAGCTCAGTAGGGTCTAATGCAGGCGTGGCCAAACTTGGCCCTCCAGCTGTTTTGGGACTACAACTCCCATCATCCTAGTGGTCAGGGATGATGGGAATTGTAGTCCCAAAACAGCTGGAGGGCCAAGTTTGGCCATGCCTGGTCTAATGCCTGCTTTGAAAGGTTCCAGGTTCAGGCTCCTCACATCTGAAGGTAGGGCTGGGAATCCTAGATGGACCAGCAGTATATTCCTGTGACTCTATAAATTCGTATGGCATTGCCACACATGCACAGAATTTGGTACTCAATCAATCAAATCTTTATTACGGTCATAGACCAGCATAAGTAGGGTGGAGCGCAATCATTTAGAATCTATAAAACATTTTGGAAAGTTAAACAGTATTAAAACAGAAGGTATATCTAAAGAACTATAAAAATCGAAAAGAAACTAAAAGAATTTGGTACTGGTATCAGGACAGAGTTCTGCTTCATGAAAACCATGCTGTCCTTTTAAATAAAAAGTTTCTAGTCCCTGGAAAATGAGCGCGGTACCAACTAAAAAAGAATGGCAACTTTAGCTGGCAGAATATGCGCAGCTTGCAGGCTTAACATACAGAATAAGAGAACAAGAAGAACATACGTTTAGAGAAGATTGGAAAATGTTTATTGAATATATGGGGGCAAATTGTACAATTGAAAACTTTGGCAGCATTAAGATAAATTCAACTGTGTAAGTTTTGACGGATGTAATAATGGAATACTGAATGGTATAGTTTTTGTAAAATAGGCAGTGATTTATGATACGCAAAATGAAGCATGGAAAGAGAAGAAGGGAAGTTCGCTGATATTTTAAGGATGTTTACATGAGTATTCTAAATTGTAAAACAGAAAATGTAATAAAAATTATGTATATATAAAATAAAGTAAGTTTCTAGTCCTTAAGACTGGGAACATTGGCACATGGGCACAGCTTGCTGAACTCTCTAAAATGCTGAGAGCGAGGAAAGCAGGCGAATGGCAGGAGCTGAGGTGTATTTAGCAGTCGGGATTCATCTTTCAGTGCCCTGCGTAACGTTTTGCGACTAACCCAAGTAAAATGTCATGCAGAGCCCTTTGAAACTCCATAAGCCACCAAGCACTTTAGGAGTGCAAGAATTTCCATTTCCCCCTCATGCTTGTTTACTCCCCTTCCTCTGGAGGTTTTTAAGCAGAGGTTGGACGGCCGTCTGGCATGGCGGCTTTAGTTGAGATTCCTGCATTTCAGGGGGTTGGTCTGGATGACCCTGAGGACCCATTCCAAGTCGACAATTCTATATTCTCTTTCGTTCCAATTACGGCAGCCTTGGGAAAAGGACCCCCCTTCTGCTCACAGCTCTTTCTCTAGCCTTCGCCGTCCACCTGTTTTGGAGAACTTTGTTAGATAACGCAGGAGCAAGGATTAACAACATCCGCCGAGCCCTTCCTGCCGCTGGTTCAGCCTTGTCCTTGAGGCACGGGGAGCTCCGCGACCTTGGCGATAACGTCCCTATGGCAACTGGTTTCAGGTTCACGTCACCAAGGCCCTCTCTCTTTCTCCCTCCACAGGGGCAAGGGCCTGGGCCTGATCCTGGCCGTGGCGTCCCTGGGCGGCCTGAGCGCCCCTCTGCTGCGGCTGCGAGAACAACACGGCTCCTTCCTTGAGCACATCGTCCTGGCCTCCCTCAACATCCTGGCTCTCCTCTGCCTGATGCTGCTGCCCGAGAGCAAGCGGAAGGGGCTGCCCGAGGGCCTGCGCGACGGGGAACTCTACCGGAGGCCTTCGCTGCTACGCCGGGCCGGAGGAGGAGAGAGCCGGGACTCGGAAGGAGCCACCCGGCGGGACGACGTGCCTCTGCTGTCCACGCCGAACCCGGCCAGCTGATGCGCCCTCTGCCGCCGCCGTACACACGCCCTGGCTGGATCTGGACCTCCTTTGCCCGCTGCCTGGTTTGGGACTTCACTGAGGCCTCGCAAGGGCAGAAGAAGACATTGCCAAGCGACCTCCACTTTTCTCCGTTTCCTTCTGCCGGAGAGCTGCCCTTTCCTCCGTTTCGCAGGCTGGGTGGGGGTAAACCATCCGCAACGCTGATCGTTTATCTTTTTTCCTTTCTATTTTTTTATAAGCCTACAAACTGGCTCGCCCCCGCTCCTCGCACACACGCAGTTCAGTTGGCGATTCGGTGTGGCTCACCAGACCAGGCCCGGCCCAAGACCACACACACACCCTGACCGTGCAGGCTTTCGTGGTTGGGATGGCGAACCCTCACAAAACTAGTCCGCTCTGTGTGCAATAATAATAATAAGCTCCTAGGTACAGTATTTCCAGAAAGCCAGGTCCTTTCTCAGAGTTCCCTGCCCCGAAAAAGCAGCTATCTGCCTTGCTCCCTCGTCTTGACCACCTCTTCAAGTGGAAATTGACAGGTGAAGCTCTGTCCAAATTGGAGAATGGGGGACTAGGGAAAGCTACCCGGCCAGATGGGCAGGGTACAAATAATAAATTATTATTATTATTTCCCTGCCAGATTTCTGGCAGTCAGGTGTTAAAAGGCCCAGGAGCCCTGGCAGAAATAGGGTGCCAGATTTAGAGAGGTGTTTCCTCACCTCCCATCTGTTTTGGTAGTTTTTTCCTTAAAATGCTTGGCTGCTTTCCAGTCTGGAAAAAACATCCGTACAGTATTGGATATTTAACCATCTTGGGGGTATAACTTGCCCCAAGATACTGAACCGTAGAGGATTCATTCGGATCAGATTGTTTCTGTTCCCATTTCACAGTTTTAGGAAACTGAGGCCAAGATGGAACGTTTACGGGCCAGTTTCAAGGTAAGGGTCAGAGCTTTCAACCTATGCACTACATTCAGTCATCGTTTTGATAGCACGTCTCCGTGTACAAAGGGCTTTGAATGTCACTCTTGCCAGAGTTGACTTAACCCCAAAATGGAAGCAAGAGCCTTTTAAAAGTGGGCTGTTCTATATTCTTCTCCATGATCTTGCGAAAGATGGCTGCTCACTCAATCCCTATCCCACAATCCCCTGCTGCACTCCATGGCCATTACTCAATACTTGGGGGTCAGGATTGCCTCTTATAAACTGGGCGGCATTTCCCCGTTTTACCATCCTGGAGGGAGCAAAACCCTGTTGGATTTCTGCTTCCTTACTGCCAAAAGGAAGCAGCGAGCTGGAAACTTAATTCCTTCTCTTCCCTCCTCCCTGCCTATTTGTATACTTTATAAAGCATTGACATGCGCACCACATCAGGTACAATTGGTTGTTCCACCCCTCTGGGCCCAAGGAAAATGCTAATTTTTATCACCAAGGAGGAAGGGGGCTGGGGAGAGATGCCTGAATGTGGGAAGTAACAGACTGGGCCACACCACCTGCTCTTTTGGCAACTCAAAACACAACCCACACAGGAGACTCCGGGAAGACGGTTGGCTGCTTTCTACGGGAAACAAACTACTGACTGTTAATAAGCTAAATACAAATTAAAGTGGGGGGGGGCACTTCTTGAGAATCATTTGCTTCGCCCCATTTATTTTGGCGGTGCTAGAAACGTTTGTCCGGGTTCCTCATGGAGTTTGGGTGCAACTGCAACTGATGTCTTTCCTCAACATGGAACAGCAACTGTGCCAGGACACCCCCCTAAAGCATCCTCTCCTAACCTGGGGCTGATGGGAGTTGTAGTTCGGAGCATCTGGAGAAAAGGCTGCCCTGAGAGGTCCTTGCATGGAAAAGCCTACTGGGTCTCTTTTGATGCAGAGTTGCATGGCATGGCCAGTAAGTTTGCTGCTCCAATGCTGGGAAAGGGGCAGGTGCAAAGTTGCTGCAGAAACACATTTCCCTGTTCGATGTGCAAATGAGAGAAATCTCCAAACTCTGCAGTAAATGGGAGCTGCTCATCTCTCAACTCGCCATGTAAAAATTCTTTAAACACACCCAAGCATCTCTAGGGACACGGGTGGCGCTGTGGGTTAAGCCACAGAGCCTAGGACTTTCCGATCAGGTCGGCGGTTCAAATCCCCGCCACGGGGTGAGCTCCCGTTGCTCGATCCCTGCTCCTGACAACCTAGCAGTTCGAAAGCACGTCAAAGTGCAAGTAGATAAATAGGTACCTCTCCGGCTGGAAGGTAAACAGCGCTTCTGTGCGCTGCTCTGGTTCGCCAGAAGCGGCTTAGTGATGCTGGCCACATGACCCGGAAGCTGTACGCCAGCTCCCTCGGCCAATAAAGCGAGATGAGCGCTGCAACTCCTGAGTCATCCGTGACTGGACCTAATGGTCAGGGGTCCCTTTACCTTTACGCATCTCTACTTCAACCTCCCTGCTTTCTATTATGGTACCCGATTGTTCATTTTTTCAGTCTGCTGTAGCAGGGGACTTCTGGCACCTCTTCCATCATTCTTCTTGCTTTCCAGAGCATATTTTGTCCTTTCGACATGCAAAAAGACAGGGTTGCACTCTGACAAGACCCACATTTACAGCATCCCACAATACTCTTCCCTGCACACACCCCTTTATGGTAAAAAAATATTTGGGACACACATGCGTTTTTCTGCACCTGTTGGTCCAGGACTCCTGCTCCCATCAACTCCAAGCAGTGAGTTCAGGGAAGATGGGACGGATAATCCTGTACCCCCGCAATGGTCATTTGTGTGAAAAGCTCCTGCTCCAAATAGGGGAGTCCTGCTCAGCTCACTGGACAAGTTAACACACTGCCCCTCTCTTGCATCTCTGTTGTTGGGGCACCCAGCAATCCAGTTATGCAACATGCCGTTATGCTGAGAAATCTGTGCTGCACTGAAGTAGGGATTTTTTTAAAACGCAGGAAAATTCCTGCAGCAAGAAAGCATTGAGTAGGAGGTACGCAAAATCTGCAGCCTGCAAGCGGAGTATTTCTGGCAGTGATCCAGCCACTCTGAAGACAGAAGAGCCGTTTTAGAGAAGCATGTAGACCAATAAACCGGGAGGCAGAAAGGCAACAGGCACTAAGTTTGGGGCTTGCCTGTACAGTGGTACCTCGGGTTAAGTACTTAATTTGTTCTTAACCTGAAACTGTTCTTAACCTGAAGCACCACTTTAGCTAATGGAGCCTCCTGCTGCCGCTGCACGATTTCTGTTCTCATCCTGAAGCAAAGTTCTTAACCTGAGGTAATATTTCTGGGTTAGCGGAGTCTGTAACCTGAAGCGTATGTAACCCGAGGTACCACTGTATATTCTCTCTCACACACATGCACATACCAAAGATGGCCAGGATTTCCAGCAGAAGCTAATTCCATTTCACCAGACTTCTAAAGCCCACAATGGTAGCATTGCTCCCATGGGACTACATAATTACTATTATTATTTATTAAATTTGTATACTGCCCTTCACCTGAAGATCACAGGATAGTTCACAACATAAAAATACATGAGAACACAGAACGGGTAATAAAAACAAACCAGTAACACACACCCAACACATTTCCAAGGCCGTAGAATATTGATCATCCAAAGGCCTGGGAGAAGTATGTTTTCATCTGGGACCTAATGATATATAATGAAGGAGCAAGGTGAGCCTCTCTGGCACAAACAGCCACCACAGAAAAAAAGGCCCGTCCTAGTGTTGCTGCCCGACCAGACCTCTTGTGGAGGCAGACGAAAAAGGGCCTCAGGTGCTGATCGCAGGGTCAGTTCGCTTAAAACTTTATATGTCAAACACCGGCACTTTGAATTGGGCCCAGAAGCTAATTGGCAGCCAGTGCGATTGAGCCAGGATTGGTGCAATAGGCTCAAAATGGCCTCCTAATTCGGCACAAGCTGAAGTTTCCAAACTTGGTTATGAGAGCAGAGACAACAGGTTAGGTTATCCCTGCCCAGATGGGGCATAGCTGGGCTTCAGTCTTAATCTGGATTGAGCTTCAGTTTGTTGGCTCTCATCCAGTCCATTACCAAGGCAGATGTAAAGTGGAGCTGGGTGTCATCAGCATACAGTGATACTTCAGGTTACATATACTTCAGGTTACAGACTCTGCTAACCCGGAAATAGTGCTTCAGGTTAAGAACTTTGCTTCAGGATGAGAATAGAAATCGTGCTCCTGCGGCGCGACAACAGCAGGAGCCCCCATTAGCTAAAGTGGTGCTTCAGGTTAAGAACAGTTTCAGGTTAAGTACAGACCTCCGGAACGAATTACAGTGGTGCCCCGCAAGACGAAATTAATTCGTTCCGCAAGTTTTGTCGTCTAGCGAATTTTTCGTCTTGCGAATCACGAAATCCCATAGGAATGCATTGAAAATCAATTAATGCGTTCCTATGGTCAAAAAAAGTCCAAACAAAGCCAAATTTGGTACAACAACAGTTTATTAACTGCTTTTTAAAGTCACACATACTGTAAAGAGCAGTTCAAAAATTGAAGGGAAAATAAATTAACTTTATAAACAAAACATGTCTTTGTTTTTAGACAAAGAAAACAAAGTCGCGAGACGTTTTCGTCTTGCGAAACAAGCCCATAGGGAAATTCGTCTTGCGAGGCAAATCGAAAACGGAAAAACCTTTCATCTAGCGAGTTTTTTGTCTTGCGAGGCATTCGTCTTGCGAGGTACCACTGTAAGTACTTAACCTGAGGTAACACTGTATTGTTGACAATGAAATTCCAAACCTCTAGATAACTCCACTCTGTGCTCCACAATGTGAGGAATAAAACTGAACCCTGAGGAGCACCACACGCCAGGGGCCCTGGAGACCACTTCCCAAATGAGCATCCAAGTAGGACCAGAACGACCCCAAGCGGTGCCACCCACCCAAAACTTGGTATCGAAAGCCGCTGAGAGGTTGAGAATTAACGGGGGACATTTCCCGTCTGTCTCCCAACAGGCTTCATACAGGGCAATCAAAGCAGTTTCTGTGCCAAAACCCTGATTGGAATGGATGTAGAAAATCAGTTTTTTTTCTAAGAGCTCCGGATCTGGTCCACCACTACCTGGTCTAGAACCCTTCCCAAAGGGAGATTGGCAATTGGCCAGTAGTTACTTAACATTTCCCTGATATATAATGAGATGAAAAAGATGTTGAAATGCATATTCTTAAAAAAACCAGAAGCATTTTTAAATGCTTATTTTAAATTGTTCTTATATGCAACAACAGTGGCAAGAGTACTGTTAGCCCAGAAATGGAAGCAAGAAAAAATTCTGACAAAAGAAGAATGGCAGACGAAATTAATGGACTACGCAGAATTGGGCAAAATGACAGGAAGGATTCGAAACCTGCGGGACCAGAGATTTACAGAAGATTGGAAGAAGTATATGAAGTATTTGAAAAGCAACTGTAATCAACAAATTACGCTAGTAGGACTACAAGAAGTTTTGTAAGGAGAAATATACGAAGTGTTACAAAGTAGAAAAAGATAGAGATATTGGTTATGATTTTGAAATGTAATAGGGAAAATAAGAAATGCATACTAAGAGATTAGATTGGAAAATTTTCAGACAGGACTGATAGAAGTCAAAAAAATTGAATAAGATGTAAAAGTATGTTTAATTACTGTTGAAAATGGTATGTTAAAAAACTAATAAAATTTTATACAGTGGTACCTTGGGTTAAGTACTTAATTCGTTCCGCAGGTCCATACTTAACCTGAAACTGTTCTTAACCTGAAGCACCACTTTAGCTAATGGGGCCTCCTGTTGCTGCTGAAGCCTGATTTCTGTTCTCATCCTGAAGCAAAGTTCTTAACCTGAAGCACTATTTCTGGGTTAGCGGAGTCTGTAACCTGAAGCGTATGTAACCCGAGGTACCACTATATAGTAGTTATTTCTGCCTCTCTTCTGAGGCATTCACCTCGTTGTTTGGATCAGGCAGGACAGCCACTTCTGCTCCGACTCCCTGTCCCTTGTGGCTGATAAAAACAGGGAGACAACTGGCTGGGCCAGGGAGCTGGATTAATGCCTTCTTAGGCCAGGGCCGAGAGTACACATGGCTTTCCTGACTAATCCTGATGACCTTGTCCATCGAGCCTTACAAAGCAAAACTCATCCAACGCAACAGCACTAGACTGTGTTCTGCGAAACCTTGAGATTCATCTGCTGTTAACAGCAGCCAAGGTTCCAGGGAATTACCGGTAAAGGTTCATCCTCAAAATGCTTTGCAAACAAGTCAACAGTGAGCTTCCGTCTGTTCCACCACCTTCTTCAGGCCAGACGGGACCTGGAACAACGGAGGCAGCAAAATACGCCTTCTTTTCTGCCTTCGCTGCCACCAAGGAGGCTCAACGTTTAGCCCCCCACTTGTTTTCGACCGCTTTTCCTCCACTGGCGTCCAAGCAGTCTCCCAGCTTGTTTCCTCGCCCTAAGCACCCACTTTGCAAACTCTCAGCTACTGATTCAGCCATGCAACGTCCTCCTTGCTTGCTCACTTAAGGATCACCTGCCACAGTCCCACGGGAAGAGCCAACAGCCACATCGGCGCTCTGCGGCTCTAACTAGAAAAGGGAGAGCAGCTGCCACAGCTCATTGCTGACACCGCAGCTACTCTGTGTCTCTGCGTGTGTGTGTTTTGCTTATTTTCCCAGCTGGCTGAAGGCAAGTTGATGCAGGCAGGCGATGTTTCTGTCAGCCAGAGGAGCTGCTTACTTCCTAAGGACCGGCAGAAGTCCTGGACTGTGCTCTCATTTCTAAAATCAACTTCCTGCTTTTGAGGAAAGCAGTTAAAGTGTGCACGAAATTAAATCAAATCTTCCAAAAGGAAGAGGTATGTGTCTTTATTTGTAGGAGTGGAACCCAGCAGTCCTAGCTGCAAGATCACTCAATACTCATCAGTTCTGCCCAAGGCATGACGGGAAACAGCAACAACTGGGGGAAAGGAAGACATAACATCTTACAAGGACGGGAAGAAACGCCAAAGAAAGATTAATTGCCACACACAGGAAGGAGGATATAGTTTTGAGTTCTTCACTTGCGGCTTTATAAATCATTTAATGTGCCAACACGAATAGAAGCTATTAATACTGCAGTTGTTGTAAGGGATTATTATTATGACCAGAATGCAATGGAAATTATTTCTTGAACGCAGAAATAAAGAAAATAACCAAACCATCAAATCTAGCATGCGGAGGGCCACTTTATCTAAATTATATAATCCGATATTTGAACGATTGGTATTAATAATTGTATTATAAATTGGAATCGTTACAATGAGGCTATTAGTGGATTGTAACCGAAAACTAATAAAAATTATAATAAATCACTCAACACTCATCTTTCTTCCAAAAAACATCTTTATTTTTTATTATTTTTTTTTGCCCTCATAACATTTTATTCTATTTCTCCCCCTTTCCTCTTCCCTGCCCTCCAGCCCAATCTGGCTTTCCTCCCCCTATCTCTCTCTCTTTCTCTCTCTCTTTTTTTAAAAAACCATTCTCCCACATGGAAATATGGGCCTCAATTCCTCCCCGCTCCCTCCATCCCCCCACCCCCTGCCCCCAAAAAAGGGTGTCCTCTCCCCGGCCCCTGGTCTCTACAGCTTCAGGTTTCGGTGTCATTTCTTCAGGCTAAAAAATAAAGAAACCTGTAAAGATAAAGACACTCAAACAAGGCATATAACATACCCCCAGGGGTGGTGGGAGAGGCAGCGACGCAGGGGCAAAGACAGGAAGAACAAAATGGGATGCAGCCGCAGTTATGTGTGGCTCTGAGGGAGGGGTGCCTATTTTTACAGGACCTTCCCCACCCGCCAGCTTGTTTTAGAATTAGCATTTCAGGGGCATTTCTCCATTGGGGAGTTTGGGATCAATGGGGTAAGAGAAAACCCCAAGGAAGGCTCCCCCGTCTGACGTAGACACACATACACAGACACACACCTAGAGAGGGATGCCGAGACTCGTCTGCCCAAAGTGAGAAAGAGAGTGGTGGACGTCTGGGAATTGGCAGGATCACCACCGCGGGAGGCAGGAACCCCAGGTCCCGCTCCCTGCTAATTCCTGAAGCAAAGGGGAGGGGAAGCAAACAAGATTTGGGGAGAACCAAGCACACGAGAGAGAGCGGGGAAAACAGGCATACCGGAATGGGCAAAGGCTGCAGAGGGAAAGGTTGGGAAGTTGGGAAGATGAACAAAAACTACAAAACTCTCTCTCTCTCTCTCACACACACACACACACACAAAAATAGTATCACAAAAGGTTTCGGGGTGTCGGCAAACCCTCCCCCACATTGGCCCCCTCCCCCAAATGCAGGGCAACAATTAAAAAAAAAGGCATGAGGAAGGATGGCTCGGTTATGCCCAACAATCTCTGCAGATGGAAGAGAAAAGGATGAGGAGCTGGACGGGGGATGGGGGGCGTGGTGGGGACAGGGCTCAAGTCAGCAATACCAGCAGGTGGAAATTTGACAACAGGATTTGACCCCCTGCCCCGTGTTTACATCTCCCCCCCCCAATAAGTCAGCCCTCTTTTTCTGCACAACATTAGACACTTCCACCTCCCACCAACAGTATTTTTTTTTCCGTCATGGTAACAATCTTCATTTTTTTTCTTTTTTTTTTCCTCCTTCCTAAAACAACCACTTTTTTTGTTTTTAGTAAGGGGAATACCATGAGGTCGCTCTGGCCCGGCCCCTGTGGAGAGAAGAAGGACACAGGTTAATGAAAGAGAGACGAAAGGTTTGCTAAGTAACTCAAAACCCTAAAGACCTCAGAGTTGGGACAATGCTCAGCTCCTTGAGAGTGGCTTGCTTTTGTCTGTGCAAGCCAGGTTTTGAGTTTTTAAGGTTTTTTTTTCTGGTTTGCAAAGTTTCTGTCCTGACTAAAAAATTCTAAAGCCCGTGATTGAGAACCTGACAACCTTTCAATAATAATAAACACCCCAACCCAAAACTCTGGCTTTCCAAAGTTAACAAATCTGACTGAAGAACACTCAGATTGAAATACTGTCAAGATGACATTAAAACTGACCCAACTCCAATACTTGGAATTGCTTCCTCCTTCGAAGACTCAAATCCAGCAGCATCTACAACTGGAAATGTCATTAAAATGCTGGTTCAAGTTATAAAGTTGTTTTGTCTCAGCGCTGCTGCTTAACAAGAGCAGTTGTGGTTCCCAGCCCATCACCTCTCTCACTTGGTGCACTCTACTTCCAGTCTGGGGGCATCAAGAGCCCTCCCACTCTAAGCCAATAGATCTCCCCTACTCCAGCCGCCACCCCACGGGAACCCCTGCAAGGCAGGAGCGTAGAAGCGCCTCCCCCAACCTGCCGCCACCGTCGTGCCAGACCTGTATGCGCGCCCTCGGGGTGGCCTGCTGCTAAAGCCGCTGTAGAAACGGGCCCGGGAACTGCTGTAGCCGGATCCTCTCCCTCTGTACCGGGTCCGGGGGAAACCCCGGTCTGTGGTGCTGATCCCAGGGCGGTTGGTCCGTTTGGGAATCACCTTCAAAAGGAGAAGATCCGCTTAGCCTCAAGAGCAAGGGTATCCCAGAAACCACCCTGAGCCCATCCTTTTGCAACTTTTTTTATATATAATTTTTATTATATTTTCTAAGTTACATTTCAAAATATTCATTTAGACAACCTTAAATCAGTGACTTCCCTTCTTTTTCGGTGGTTCATTTTGCATTCCATACATCCCTGCATATTCTACATGAACTCAACCATTCGGTAATCCATTATTACATCCATCAAATCTTATTTGCACTGTTGAATTCAACTTAATGCTACCAGCATTTTTAAATGAACACAGCTTTTACTCCTATATTCAGTAAACATTTCCCAGTCTTCTTTAAATGTGTATTCTTCTAGTTCTCTTATTCTATATGTTAAATCTGCAAGCTGTGTGTATACCATCAGTTTAAGTTTCCATTCTTAAACTTAAGAATGTAGTAGTACCATACATAGTTTTTTGAAACCTGCGAATTTCACTCTGAATTATCCCCAACAAAAAGGACTCTGGTTTTTTCGGAAAGATACTTTTATGTTTCAAAGGTAAATGTTTATAAGTCCCTTATGCAACTGTTTTTAAACTCTGCTTACAATTGCATTACATACTGGTCAATAGAAGATAGAATGGTTGGATCTTAAGGAGTGAATACTATAGATGCAGGACAGAAAGCCAGAAGTGCTTTTATTCTTGTATTTTTCTAATCTTTTCTCTTTCTCTCTTTTCCTTCTTCTTGCCTTTTCTCCTTTCTGCCTTTGTTCTTTTTTTAGACTAAGTAGCTGCTTATATTATAAAAAGATACTTTGTAATGGGCATGAATTTTTGTGTAGTCCTGAATTAAGTATCAGTAAATAAATAAATAAATTTAAAACCTTGAAAAGGATCAAGCAACTCAGAGCCTTCATTGCCCAGCCACTGCACTACACAAACTTCTTGCCCACAAAATGATGTTTCAGAGGCGGAAGGGGCCTGGTCGAAGAGTGTACACACCTTAATCTGTCTTCCCCTAAACAGCGACTCATCTAACGCTAAGGACGTCCTCACCGACTCCTTGTCCGAGAATTCAATGTAGGCAAACCTGGAGAGCAGAGGGAAGAGAATGGGCAGGCTTAAAAGGCAATCACTCACCGAGACGGAAAAACACACCCGGCTTCCCCATCCCGTCACACGCACTCACCCCTTGGGATGGCCAGTGTACTTATCGCAGAGGATGGTCACCCGGTTGACGGAGCCGCAACCGTGGAAGTGAGCCTCCAGCTCCTCTGCTGTCGCCCCGTAATCCACCTGAAACCGAGGATTGAAAATGGTGAGGAAACCCAAGATACATCTCTTGGCCTCCTGATTGAGCTGGGCTGCAGGGAACAGACTTACGTTGCCTACATATATGGACCTGGCATCTGCTTCCATCTTTTCTTCTAAAGACATGATGACTGGGCCAGCTGGGGAGAAAGAAACAGTGTAAGGCAGCGTTAAGACACTCGGATATATAAGATGGCCAGTAAATGGCTTCTTAAGCCAGGGTTACAGTCACCAAAATGGACGAGATGGCTCGAAAATCGTATTTTTTAATATGACCTCTTGGTTCCTGAAATTCGTTCCGATAGTGCAGATAAAATAGAACAGATAGAATTCTACAGGATGTCTTGCTAGTGTGTGAAAACAGACAAGATCCAAGGATCCCCAGGCATGCAACTCCAGATGGTGGAAACATCAGGTGCCATCTTGGCGCCCGGGCATCTTCACTTGGTCGCAAGTGGCTGATAACCAGGTACAAAATGCATCTGGCAAATTTCGAACACTGGTGTAAAGCCGGGGAAACGCTGGAGGAGGAAGAATTGCCTCTGATTCTGGGGCCTGGGGAAAAGCACATGCTGATTGGCCAGTGCTTCCTCCAGAAGTGGCTAGCCAAGTCTGCAGGAAAGCAACAAAATGAGGCAGGGAAAGGCCCAGCACCTGGGCAAAGCAATCTAGACACTGTTTTGGGCTGCGACACCGCCAGCCTCACAAACCCTCTGCATGGGATTCTCTCTCCAAGTAAGTACAACACAGCACCTTTCTTTTAGCATCTAAAAGTTGGTTTGAACAATTTTAACTAGGAACAAGGGACGCGGGTGGCACTGGGGGTTAAACCACAGAGCCTAGGACTTGCTGATCAGAAGGTCGGCGGTTTGAATCCCCGCGACGGGGTAAGCTCCTGTTGTTCGGTCCCAGCTCCTGCCAACCTAGCAGTTCGAAAGCACCCTTAAGTGCAAGTAGATAAATAGGTACCGCTCCGGCGGGAAGGTAAATGGCGTTTCTGTGCGCTGCTCTGGCTCGCCAGAAGCGGCTTAGTCATGCTGGCCACATGACCCGGAAGCTGTACGCCGGCTCTCTCGGCCAATAAAGCGAGATGAGCACCACAATCCCAGAGTCGGCCACAACTGGACCTAATGGTCAGGGGTCCCTTTACCTTAACTAGGAACAAAGGAAGCCACCTTTGTGGCAGCAATTCTCCCGGATTTCAAGCAGGGGGGCATTACCAGGTCTACCTGGGGAGGCCAGAGGTTGAACCTGAGACTTCCTAGATATAAAGCAAAATTTGGTGCCCTCCAGATTTTGCTGGGCTGCAACTCCCATCAGCACCAGCCTTTATTTGACTGATTGAAGTTTCCAGCAAAGGGGGTTGGTGGGAAAGAGGAAGAAGCCAGCTCAAAATCCTTAGTCATACAATGTTAATGCTGTAAGAGCTGAAACACCCAACTGAAACACCTCTTCATTCATCTGCAAAATGCCTCTCACCTACACAAGCACATCTTCGTTTGGGACAAGACACCTGGCAAAACAAGTCTCCAGACTTTAGGCACAGCTACATTTCTATTTTTTTAGACTTATTTAACACACTTCTATCCTGCCTTTCTAGAAAGCTATATTCAAAAGTGACTAGCTACACATCTGATACAGCAAAACAATCCAGTCTTAATCAGGTCATCTCCACAAAGCTGTTTGCTAAAGTAATGTAATTGCAGGGCCGGCACATTCACACATTCATTTGCGATGGAGAATCAGAGGTTTGGACGTGCTTTAAGCAACTTCCTTTCTCTACCACAGGTGTCCTGCATTTGTAAGAACTTGATTGTTAAGTGTGGTGGCAGCGCCTACACTTTGGAACTCCCTGCCTTTTAAGATCAAGCAGGTGTCTGCTTAAACATGTCTGTTAGACACACCTACTCAGATGCTTAGAAAGTTCAAGTAATTTTAATGTTTACGTTTTAAAGTAGGGTTGTGAATCTGTCTCGATTTTACCATTTTAACTTTTGTAAGCTTTTGTAAGTTTTTTACATTCAAATATAAATTATGAAACAAATCATTCATCCCACTTCAATGCCACAAGACTCGCACAGAATTTGGAACCCCACAGCCGATAAATGAATGGGGTGAATGCATATCATCTAAAACACACTCCCATGTCCTCTGCTGACAAGGGAAAAATGAATTCCCTGAAGTGAATTTTAAAGGCATCAAGTTAACCTTCCATTTATCCTAACTGTTAAGGAAAGTAGCTTGCTTTGTTCTGCTCTGCACTGGAATTGTTCTAGCTCTATGCTGCATTTATT
This sequence comes from Podarcis bocagei, assembly GCF_964188305.1. Lineage (NCBI taxonomy): Eukaryota > Metazoa > Chordata > Lepidosauria > Squamata > Lacertidae > Podarcis > Podarcis bocagei. Next base: position 51,059,379 of record NC_138138.1, on the reverse strand, counting down.
TTGTTTAAAAACAAGTAGACACAATAAAGTTACATGTCTGGCTTGCTTAACCAAAATATTCTTTAGCAGCTGTTGAAAACAGTGCAGTGAAAGTGCCTCATACTGATAGGTAATTTCTTGTACTTCAGCAATGCTGCAGCTTGTAAAGTGTTTTAATTCCAGCCTCTGGTTAGCTAATGTATACCAGAGCCCAAACTGGGATTTTTACAAACCCCTGTAAAGACAATGCCAAGGAAATTAAACTTGGGGGGGGGGGGGTTAAACCAAGGCCTTTGTTGTCTTTGTGCTGTATCCTGCCTTACTATATTTTCCTATGGAAGAGGTCTACAAAAACTTTAAAAAAAACAATCCATGAATCCGATCTCCCAGAACAACTTCAACGCCCAGATGAGCCATTTAGCCTATTCTACATTAATGAAATTTCTGCAGGTAGAGGAGCTCGAGATGTGCATAAACCCTTGTACCTGAGCTAGATGGACCATGGATAAAGCATCTTCCTTTGTTCCAATGTAATTTTCCCATGTCATCCCTCTTAGGCTATTTTTTAAAAGGACATCAATTTGATCTGGCCAACACAGAATTCAAGAGCCTCAAAGTGTCAGCAACAACGTCTCGTTTGCGTACTTAAGAGACCTCTACAGATGTTTCTTATCCATTACACAATTCCTAACTTCTCCCCATCCCCCCCCCCCCGTATCTGAATACTTGCCACCTTTTGCGGGAGGTGGGGGGAGGAAGATGAGGAGCGAGCACAAATTAATTATAAGACACTTAAGGAGACTTACCGTTGCCAGGCGGGGGGCTCATATTCATTTGTTTCTCAACTTCGTTCTGCAGCTCTTTTAACTTCTCTGCTTCCTCCTCCATCTCTCGCACTCGAGCTTTAATGGCTTCCAACTCCTGAGAGTCGGAAGAACGGGCAGGGAAAAGTGGGGAGCAAATTAAGAAACATTCTTGCAGTTCTTAAGAGCTCACATCCAACTGAGACTCCCTTCTCTTCTTCCACTTCTTTAATGCCACTGATTACTAGTACTTCTCAAGGTTACTGCTGTAAGACATTCTACAGTTATCTACTCCCATCCACTTGTTTATGCCAAGACAGCTCTGCCGGCATTTGCTTCATCTGATCTCTCCCTGAAAGTGCTGTCTTTCCCACGGTTTTAGCTGTTTTCCCACTCTGCCTCTGCTCTTTCCAATCTTACTGTCGCCACCCACTACGCAGGGCCTTAGCTCTGCCCACTTAGCTCTGCCCACTTTTTTGCTTCTACAAATCAGTGTCAAAGATATAATCTGCATCCAATTGCCAAATGGCAACCCCAGACTTCATTTTTACACTATAATGAACTTCTCATCTGCCCAAGTCAGCAGGTGCAAATTAAAACTGCTTCTGCACTATCACTGAGCATCCCATATTAATAGTTTTGAATGTACCTTTCGGTACATTTTTTGCCCACCATCCCCCATTAGAGAAGAATCCCCTCCCCGAAGCCACGCTCTCTCCTTAGGAAGTAGTGAGCCAGGACCAGAGCTAGACCAGGATTTGAATCCCCCACTCACTGCATCACCTTGGGTCCACTCACTGCCTCTCAGCCTAATCCTACCTCATGGGGTTGTTGTGGGAACAATAGGATTTTTTTGGGGGGGGGGAACCACATACACCCTCTTGAGCTCCTTGGAGAAAAAGGTGGGATATAAACGCAAAATAATAATAATAATAATAATAATAATAATAATAATAATAATATCTTTATTAAGCAGCCAAGTGTGCTGTATATGCAATTTCTGAATACCGTATTTTTCGCCCTATAGGACGCACCGTCCCATAAGGTGCACCTAGTTTTTTTGGGATGAAATAAAGGGGGGGAATTATTTCCCCCCAGGCGCGGGGGAAGCCCGAGCTTCCCCCGACCCCAGAACAGGCAGCTCTCTGCAAGCCATGGGAGCCCACCGCCGGGCTCCCGCTGCTTGCGGAGAGGTGCGCGAAGCCTGGAGAGCGAGAGGGGTCGGTGCGCATCGACCCCTCTCGCTCTCCAGGCTTCAGCGAAAGCCTGCATTCGCCCCATAGGACACATACACATTTCCCCTTCATTTTTGGAGGGGGAAAGGTGCGTCCTATAGGGTGAAAAATACGGTAATCATTTCTTTGCAACTGTTCCCAGTATATTAAAAGTAAGAGACTCAATCTCACGGTTGTGGGTTCGAGCCCCACATTGCACTAAGGATTCCTGCATTGGAGCAGGTTGGACTACATCATGGGTAGGCAAACTAAGGCCCGGGGGCCAGATCCAGCCCAATCGCCTCCTAAATCCGGCCCGCAGATGGTCCGGGAATCAGCATGTTTTTACATGAGTAAACTGTGTCCTTTCACTTAAAATGCATCTCTGGGTTATTTGTGGGGCACAGGAATTCGTTCATTATTTTTTTCAAAATATAGTCCGGCCCCCCACAAGATCTGAGGGACAGTGGACCGGCCCCCTGCTGGAAAAGTTTGCTGACCCCTGGACAAGATAATAATAATAATAATAATAATAATAATTTATTATTTGTACCCCGCCCATCTGGCTGGGTTTCCCCAGCCACTCTGGGCGGCTTCCATAGAAACCAAAAATACAGTAAAATATCACAGATTAAAAACTTCCCTGAACAGGGCTGCCTTAAGATGTCTTCTTCTCTGCTTCCTTTATCACTTTGATGACCCTCGTGGTTCTTTTCAACACCGTAATTCTATTATTCCACACACACGTTACCTCCTCATCCACCACCACTCTCTTTCTCTTAAGCCAGTGCGGTGCAATGGTTAGAACTAAGGTCGAGCTATGTGATCTGGGAGACAAGGGTTCGAATTCCCACTCAGCCGCGAAGCTCACTGGGCGACCTCGGGCCAGTCAACCCCTCTCCAATCCTACCCTACCTCACAGGGTGGCTGCGAGGATCAGATGGGGGTGGGGAGAGCCACGTGCGCCACCTCGAGCTCCTCTGGGAGAGGAAGGCTGAATATAAATGCGGCAAATAAATAAGCAACGCCTCGCGACACTCCTGCGAGGTAGGCTAAGCTGAAAGAGAGACGGGTGGGGGGGGGACAAAGATCACGCGGGAGAGCAATTCGGGCCCTTCGCTCTCTCCTCCGCGCCCCCGGGGGCCACTCACCGGGTCTTCGATGGCGGAGTCTCCGGGGTCGCTCTCTCCCAGGCCGGCCTCCTCCTCCAGCTCTTCGGAGTGAGGGTGGTGGTGGGGGCCCCCCACTCCCGCCTGGCCGGCCCTGGAGGGCGCGTGGGAGGAAGAGGAGGAGGAGGAAAGGGCGCCCCGCGGGCCGGAGCCTCGGATCCCGCCGCCGCCGCCCGCGGCCCCTCCGCCCGTCGCGGCCTCGAGGAGCAGCCCCTCCTCCTCCTCCTCCTCCAACTCGCGGAGCCCCCCGCCCTGCTCCCCCCCGGGTCCGCTCCCCCCCAGCCCGTTCCCGTACTGGGAGGAAGGCGGTCCCCCAACCAGCCCCCCGCCGGGCTCCCCTTCGCCCCCCAAGGCCGCCGCGGCCCCTCGCCCGCCGCCGACGCTGCTCGGGCCCCGCACGGACGCCATAGACCCCGCCGCAGCCGCCTGCCGCACTAGCCGCCCGCCGACGCGCTCTGATTGGCTGACCGCCCGTCGACGCGCTCATTGGCTCGCCCAGAGGCCAGGCGCCCTCCTGCCATTGGTCGGCGGGGCAGCCCGCCGTCTCGCGAACGCAGGCTCTGCAGGCATTGGCTCGGGAACGCCGCCGCTCGAAAGGTTTCGATCGGCGATTGGATCGGAGCTGGGAAAGGGTTGGTGGGGTTTCCCACCGACTTTTGCAATGTGGATTAGCGATTGGTCCGGGAGCGTCTTGCGCCCGCCTTAGCCGCGTTTCTGTATGATTGGGTGGCTTCGCGAAGTTTCCCGCCCGCCTGCCCGATTTGCCCCCGTCGCGAAGTTGAATTGGAGAGCAGGCACGCCAATCAAAACGTACAGGGAAATGATTTATCAGAGCGCTGAAGGACCAAATCGGAGTGTTCTCATTGGGGCAGGCAAATTATCATAGTCCGCCTTCTCCGCGGCTAACGCTATGCTTCCATCAATCGGACCGTAGTACATTATTGGTTAGCAACAGAGAAATAACGATTGCTTTTTCATTTTCGACCCGCCTCACGTGATTATTGGGTGAGATGCCTGTCAATTACATACATGCGTATTTTCATTGGGTCTGAAACCATTGGATGGAGTTGTGCCAATCATATCTAGAGTAGCTCTCTTATTGGCCAAGGAGAGATTCCTCAAGTTCTACTGTAAGTGGTAGAACGCCGCTTTGGTCCGGGCCCTTTTCTCTATCGCGTTTGAAGCTGCAGTTTCTGATTGGCTAATAGCGCCAACGTCTCTGTAGCTACTGGAAAAGCCGTTTAACGGCCTTCCGTGCTTCCTACAAGCCTTCCCAGGGGGGACCTGCGTTATATACAATGTTATCGATAGTAGCAGTAATATGAAAACATACAAGCAAATGTAGGATAAAACAGTTTTAAATAAATAAAAATTCATTTCACTATCAAAAACTCCAGAAGTAGAATATACAATAAGACCATTAAATTAGAAGCCAGGGAAAACTTTCTTCAAAACTTGGAACTAATGAAGCCTGTTGTATTTCTCTCAGAAAGGAATTGCAGGAGACAGGAGCCACCACTGAAAAGGCCCTGTTTCCCATGGCTGCTGCAGTCAGACTGTTATTTCCTTCAAAATACCCATTTTACATCCTTAAATGACTTCCATTCTTCTCTTTCCACAGCTCATTTTACATATCATAAATCCCTGCATATTTTACAAAAACTATACCATTCAGTATTCCATTATTGAATCCATCAAAACTTATTTACACTGTTGAATTTATCTTAATGCTGTCAGCGTTTTCAGATCTTTATATTTGCTGTTTGATGCCACAAGATGTTGGGGTGGCGCTTGACTAAGGCAGATTTAAAGGGAGGTTAGACAAATTGAACGAGGTGTAGAGGCCTATCAGTAGCTTTTTGGTCATGACAGCTGAAGGCAAAACTCCATTATCAGGGTGAGCAGGCTACAACCACCCTTTTCTGCCTCTCTGCTAGCAAACCATCTTGTCTGGATTATTTTTCTGATGGGCTCTTTCAAATTTTGGGTCAATCAGATATTTAAATTCTAAGCAGACTGCTAGTGTTACTTGCAGCAAAACGAGGCAGGCAGGAGAGCTTTTCTGCTTTGCGGGCAGAAAGTCGTGTCTGGCTGAAAGGATTCCAGGTGAAGGGAAAGACTCTCTGCCTTAAACTCTAGAGACTTGCTGTCTCTCACTTTTGGACTGTATAGGCCAATGGTCTATATATAAGGCGGCTTCCTATCTTTAGAGGATTGCTGAGCTGGCAACACTTTGCAGAATTACTTGGGAGTGTATTGCATCAAAATGAGATTTTAAAATTAAAGTGGGATTTTCTTCTGAGTAAACATGCATAGGGATGTTTCCAAATTTACAAGTACAGGGAAATCTCTTATTTATAAGCAAGAGACATTAAGTTCATCTGCTGAATAACAAGCGTCTCTCTTGTCTGCTGTCTACTTGCCAGTCTGTTCAACCACCAGAAGAAGCTCAGAATTCTAGTCCATCTGAAAATAAGGAGACAGATTATTATTGTTATTTGTTGAAGTTGTTAGTCGCTTTATCTTGCCCAGAGCAACGCACAGTGACTTACAACCAGCCAACTGGATAAAAAACACCACATAGATGCATGCAGCTCAAGGATGTTGTGGCAAATGTCAGACCAGAGGCGTAGCAGGGGGGCTGGGGAGGGTCATCACTCTGGATACAGTTTGGGGGGACAGGACGTTGTGCGTCCTCGCTCATGCCGCCCTGCGAGCCCAGTGCTGTTCTTGTGATTCTCGCAAAGTGACACTGGTCTCACAGAGTGCCATGAATGCTTCTTTCTTTGTTAACATTTTCACATTATTTTTTTCTTTTTCTGTGCTCTCACCACTCCTGGCACTCATTCTAATTGGAACTGGAAGTCAGCAGATCATGGTGGACTTTGGGGTTGGGGCTGCATTTCTGTTGTGTTTTTTAAATATTTCTTTAACCACGACATTCACCTGCTCCTTGGTTCTTTGAGACTACTGCTTAATGGATCCCATCGCTTGGAATTAATTCCCAAAGACACTGAATTGTCTGTCAGTGGACCTGTGGGCTGTCTCCAGCTGTGGAGAGGTAACTGGTAATGAAGCACCTTTCGGCAAGTGAAAAAGGCAAGTGAAAAAGGCACAACATGGAAATGTGTGCCCGGTCATTTCCTAGGACCTTGCAAAGGTATATGTCAGCCTTCAGCCACCAGGTGCCCTCCAGATATTGTTGGATTACGACTCCCATCAACACCTGCCGACACAGCCATATTGGCACAGTCTGATGGGAGTTGTAATCCATTGTAACTCCATTGCCTAGTGAGCAAAGGCTGTCCCAGAGAAATGGTGCACAGTGTAAAAAGCCAAACTTCATAGGTGTAAGAGACAGATGGATTGTTTTAGGTGCAAAACAAACATTGGCTGTTTGCGTGTGTCTGCAAGGATTGCGTTAGCGTTCGGGCCCGAGACAAACCAAGCTCAATTTCCTATGACCTTGGGAAATGAGGCAGGTTGAGCAGAGGGGCAGAGCAGCTGCAATAAAAATAAGATGAGGAGGATGTCATTGAACTCACCCTGCTCCCAAGAGAGAGAGAAGGCTACGTATTTGTAGAGCTGTCCGTAACCATTTCTGTACCTTCATTAGATTCAGGGAGGTGGCGTGATGTGGTTGCCTGTTTTCTGAAGCTGATCTGAGGTGGCTGTCAGTGGAAAGGAAAGGTGTGATTCTATCAATTTAGGGAAGGGAGAGAGAACAGGCTCCTTCCTTCGCAATAAAAGTAGTGTACACTAACATTATGTAACCCCTTTTGTGCTTTGTGGTGAGAGGAGGCAGGAGGGGATGTTAAGGAGAGGAGGACAGAAAGCTTTAGGCTTGCTCCATTATTCATGACCGGATGCCTGCAGTTTCATGTACAGAGATGCTCTCAGGCACCTGGTTAACGCGGCATGAAGCCAAAGGAGCAGCTCCATCTCAGTGAACAGCTTCATTTCTGCCCCCAAAACAGCCTCCCCAGTTCTACTGGTGTCCCTTGTTGCCAGCTTGAAGCCCCCCACCCCACCCAAACACACACATTTCCCATATCTGAGCTCCGACTGCCAAATCTGCCCCCAATTTTGAATCCCACCCCCCTTTTCCTGATCTTTGTGGGGCTTTCTTGCTCTTGCATAATCCATTAGTTCCATTTTCTCTTCTGAATAATTCATCTCCCAAAGAAACATTTCTGGGCACGTATACTTTTTTTAAGGTACATCTTGTCTCTGGAACCTAGAGGGGCAAGGTGTGAGGGAGAGGGAGCCCTTTTCCTAGCAGTAATAAAACCTTTTTGGGTCTGGAAGCAAAGATCTTCTCCTTCCCACCAGCCCAAGCCTCCCGTTCTTGACTGAGTGAGTTGTGCCTGTTTGCATTCCGTGGAGAGATCTACTCTGGAGTACCGGACCTTCAGATTCTGGATGGGCAGCCAGTTTTCAAGGAGCTGCAGCTCTGAGGATTATGGTAATCTCTGAGTCACCTTTAGCTGGACCACACTGAATAAAAAGCTAGAGAGACTGAAAACTCTCCAGGAAGCAAAAATATTTAACAGCATCTTCCAGAGAAAGAGAGAGAGTGTCCGGGAATCTCTGGAGTGGGACAGCGTGGAAGTGAAGCGATGGACAGATAGAAGAAGGAAGAAGCAGTGAGGGAAAGATACCTCGATACAGACACATATAAAATTTTAAATATACACAGAGAGTATCAGAGATCAAGTAGAGTGAAAAGAGACAGGAGAGAGCAGACAGACGACCTGACCGACTTGACTCCTCAAAGGCAGACGAGAGTGAAGTGACGGTGTCCTTGGGAAGGAGAAGGCAAAGTCACACAGTTGAATCAACAGAAAGAGACAGAGCACGGATGGAATAATAAAACACAGAGCATCTCCAAAAGGAACAGTGACAAAGCAAAAGAATGAGGTAGAACGAGAGAGAGAGAAAGTCTTCAGAAGGAAGAGCAGCGGAATACACTAAAAAATGGAAAGGCAGAGCGAAAACACCAGACCAGATGGAGGGAGGGAGGGAGAGCAGAAGATGATGGAGTGGTAATAAATGAAGAAGTGACCCACAGACAGACCGAGAGCCCTGCAGACAACCGGAAGCATGGCAAAGAGACCCTAGTAGGAGAATTCAGAGGAGGTAACATGCTGAGGGAGAACCAGAGTGCTGAAGAAGACTGAGAGGCAGGGCGGTGGACAACAGAGCTGCAAAGGAACATCTTTCCTCCCAAACGTGCAATAAGGCAGTCTGTCCCAAACGGAGCAACAGTGGAGGAAGGTCCGGCGAAGGGCGTGAAGAACTGGGTTGCCACCACACACTCCCGAAAGGTGATTCCTGGGCCTGAGCTGCATAGAAGAGCCAAGCCTTGGGGTCTGCAGCTTTGCCCCCATGGCTCGTGCCCCACCGTCACCTCTGACCCCTAGCAACATCCCGCGGAACCTGAGCTACATCGCAGGCCTGTATGAGCGAGCCTACTACCGCACCGCCCGGCCGAGCATAGCAGAGGACTCGGGGACCGAGGGCTCCGAATCCGAGTCAGAGAGCAGGCCCCGGAGCAGGCCCCGGAGGCGACGCCACGTCTTCGGAGGGCACAAGCGGAAAGGAAGGCGCCGGACTCGCTCGGCCCCTGCCCGGGGCAGAAGTCGGGGGGCCTCACGCAGCCGCAGCCCCGGGACACGCAAGAGGGTTCGCTTCGCCGACTCCCTGGGCCTGGAGCTCACCAGCGTCCGCCAGTTCTGGCCCAACGACCTCCCAGAGGTGCCGGAGCGTGTCCATGCCCAGCTGAGGCGCGACTCACTCAGCCATTTTGCCCCGTGCCTGCCTTTTTGCCCACCTGTGAAGGTAATGGGGGGTTAGCCAGCCTAGTGGTGGGATGAATCTTGGGGCAGAATGGGAAGTGGCAGAAAGGTGGGAGGGAAGGAAATCAATCATAGATTTCCCTTCAGCATCTCCTTTCTGAGGGCAAAGGAAGCATTAATTCCATAGAGAATAATCGTTCTTACTCTTTATCCCCCACAAGGGCTTTAAAGGGCCAGATAACCAGCATTGCACTGGTCCAAAATGCATCATATTGTGTCAACTAGCAATGGAAGATGTAGCTTTTTCAGATAAGGGCTATAGCCCAGAGGTAGAACATCTGTGTTGCATGCACAAGGTCCTAGGTTCAAACCCTGGCATCTCCCAGATTGGGCTGGGAGTGTCCCCTGCTGCTGCTGCTGCTGCTGCTGCTGCTGCCGGTCAGTGCAGACAATACCAAGTGAGGTGGACCAGAGGTCTGACTCAGTAGAAAGCAGCTTCCCATATTCCCATGTGCAATGCCGCTTTTGGCCATGGGGGGAAGCTGGTGCCATCCAGAGGCTGTGAGACATCAGCTTCAAAACAGGCAGCTAGGTCTAAATAAATAGTGCTCTGTATTTACTTGCTGCAAGTTTTGATCCTGTTGCCTGGGGCTGATGGGAGTTGTAAGGACTAGGGAAGGCAGCACAGGGGCTGCCCTAGCTGGCAGTGGCTCTCCGGGTTTAAAGTAGAGGGCATTCCCATCCTTACCTGAGGAGTTGCCACTTGGGATTGAACTTGGACCAGCTGTGACCCTTGTCCCAAGATAAGCGTACATGGGATTGAGCCTTTGCTTCTTACCATAAAGTCACATGTCATTAACCTGTAGTAACCTATATCCACGTCTCTGAGTCTTTGCAGGAGTCCTGTAAATAGGGAAGAAAAAGTAACTGGCCAGTATGTTTCTTTCAGTGTTAAAGTGAACTCCTGCATTGATTTCTGCATTGCAGGGGGTTGGACTAGATGACCCGTAGGGTCCCTTCTAATTCTACAATTCTATGATTCTATGGTTGCTGAGAGAGGAGTGTTGTGAACATGCAAGCCTCTCCGCCATCATTCCCACTCCCTGCCTGCCTTCCTACTTTACAAAGCAACGCTCTCAAGCACAGATCCTTTCGTATCCACAGAGATTCCCCATGCATTTTCAAATCTGGCATAACAGGAGGTTCTTAAAACGTGTCAAGAGGCCTCCACAGATACAGGTGTCTCCTTCTTACAGTCAGTCGCCTTCCAAGAGTTAAGAGGCAGAAAGAGCGATGGGGCATGGATACTAATCCGCTTTGCCCCTCTCTTTGCGTTTACATTTCCCTCTTTGTAACCCCAGAAGAGGCCTTAGATCTATTATGACTATACAAAAGGCATGAATCCAAAATATGCCTTGAAAGGTTGTTTCCGCAGTTTCCAGGTGGAGCTAACCTACAAGGCTTCAGAGGCATTCAGGATCCTTTCCACCTTTGGACAGTTAAAGTCTTTCACAGTTTGCCTTAAGCTTTCCCCCCTGAGCATCTCTTGAGATGGCCCCAAAATCTCCAGGGATGGTGGTTGTGCAAGGATATAAGATCTCCTCACCCTTGGCAGGCTGAGGGGATCCCTCCGTCTCCAAAGAGAGTCCTCAGGTTTAAAGAAAGGCCCTTCCTCCCATTCTGAGCCCACGCAGTCATGCCAACACGAAAAAAGGTTCTTCTTTTGGGCCCCCAGCCCTCACTAGTCTGCTCGTAGGGCCTTTATATAAAGGCAGCCTTGCCTTCGCCAACCAGGTGCCCTCCAGACATTTTGGACCATAACTCTGTGGCTGGCTGCGGTTGATGGGAATTGTGGTCCAAAGTGGCTGTGCTTGCTTGGGCTGGTGAGAGTTTTGCTGGCTGCATTAGGGATGACTCCATAACGACTGCATTCCAGCCAAAGGAATTAACAGAGATGGGCTGGTGGTGCTGGGAAAAGGGTTTTTTAAATGTTGTCCGGAGACCAGAAGTCTCTCTTCTCTTTCCTGAAAGTGACTCTCAAATGGCACTCAGGATCCATCAACGCCTCCCTTGCTTTCCACCTTGCCTGCCTCCTCGCTTTCTAGCTCATCCTCCTCCCGCCCTTCCCTTCTCCACACGCTGCCATCTTGGATCTCCAGTCTCTCCTCTTCTTCGCCTTGTCCCATCCTTTCATCTCCCCCCTGACTTCTTTCCTTTTCCCTGTGTGACTTGTACATTTAAGGCACATTCAAAGCACATTCTTTTCCTCTCAAAGAATTCTGGGCACTGGAGTTTGTTAAGGGTCGCTGGGAATTGTAACTCTTGTGAGGGGTCGACTACAGTGCCCAGAATCCTTTGAGGGGAAAGAATGTGCTTTAAAGAGCCACATCCACACTATACATTTAAAGCGTTATGGTACCACTTGAAACAGTCATCGCTTCCCCCAAAGAATTCTGGGAGCTATCGTTCCTGGGGAATTGTAGCTCCATGAGGGGAATAGGGGCTGCCAAACAACTCTCAACACCCTTAACAAACTACAGTTCCCAGGATTCTTTGGGGGAAGCCATAATTGTTTAAAGAAGTATCAGAGTGTCTAAAATGTATAGTGCAAATGTGGCCATAGTGTATATTTAGCCCTCGCTCCTCTTTCTCTTTCTCATCCTCTTCCTCCATCTCCCTCTCTTGTTTTCCTCCTGTTCTTTTTCTGCTGGCCAGCCAGTATCTTTATCTTTCATCTTTATTGCCCCTTTTCCTCACCTCCCGTTCATTGACTTTCCTTCTTCTTGGTCCTCCTGACCTGATTCGAGAACTCCTCTCCTCTTTATTTACTTGGCCACATGCTTATTATATCCCATTTTTCCTTCAAGGTGGTTATGCAGTTCTCTTTCCCATTTTATCCTCATGACAACTGGGTGAAGAATGTTAATCTGAGAGACAAAGACTGACCCAGACCTACCCTGGGAGCTTCCTGGCCTAGTGAGGATTTGAACCCGGGTCTCCCAGGTCCGAGTCCCACATTCAAAACATTTTACCACATGGACACACACTGTTTCCTGCCAGCCTTTAGTATCTTTCTGCCTGTGTTCTCTAGAATTCCTTCTGTTTTCTTTTCACTTGTTTAAATTTATATAGTCGTATCCTGTATAATGTATTGGTTTTCCCTTTCTGTCTTATTTAGTCTTTTCTTTCTAAATTCTCATGGTTTGTTCCCACTCACCATTTCCCCCCTACCCTCTATTTTAATACCTTCCTATTCATTTTTCTTCATCATCCACAAATTTCTTCAGTCATTCTGTCTTTATTGTCTCTTAATCCCCTCTATTTCGTCCCTAACACCTAAATAGTCCTTCATGTGCTCCATTTTCTAATTAGGAACATAGGGAGATGCCTTATTATACTGAGTCAGGCCGATTGGTCCATCTTATATCCTGTCTACACTGACTGGTTTGCCAAGGTTTCAGATCTTTCCCAGACCAATGTGGAAATGCCAAGAAATATTATTATTATTATTATTTATTTTTTATACCCTGCCCATCTGGCTGGGTTTCCCCAGCCACTCTGGGTGGCTCCCAACAGAATATTAAAAACACGATAAAACATCAAACATTACAAACTTCCCTAAAATTGAACCTGTGACCGTCTTCTTAAATAAAATTTTATTAAAGCTTTTTCATAATGAAATATGATCTAAGAAACTAATCTAAATAAAAACAAGGTGAGAAAAAATTGAAAAAACCAAAGGAAAAGAAAAAAATAGAAGAAACAAAATGAAAGAGAAGAAATTAAAAGGACTTCTGATTTTCTGTCTGTCAGTTTCATAAAAGAAATTAATAATAATAATAATAATAATAATAATAATAATAATAATAATAATAAATTTTATTTATATCCTGCCCTCCCCAGCCGAAGCCGGGCTCAGGCCGGCTAACAACAATCAAATAATCAAACAATCAAATTAGTCAAAATATTTGCTCTAGCATGACATCCAACTCATCTTCTTTCCGTTAGGCAATAGTTTCCCAGTCTTCCACCCCAAATGTCTCCGATTCATTTTCTTTTTTACACCAAAACTCCAAAAGGGGTTCTCTGATTATTATTATTAACAATAATAAATTTCATCAATGGTTTTTCTCCAATCAAACATATCAACTTTGTCTCCAGCAACCTGTGACCTGCCTCTGAGCCATGGCCCTTCCAAAATTCTCACTCCCCTCTTCCTTTGTCTCTCCAGGATCCTTTGAGTCTTCGATACCTGCTGGAGCCCACCTTCCCAGACCCCCTGTCCATGCCAGATTTCTTACCGCGCCTCCTGGCGCAGTGCGTTCTCCTCGAAGGAGCCCGGGCCGAAGGCTCCTGCGTATCCGGCACCATCCGGGTCCTCAACTTAGCCTACGAAAAACGGGTCTCCGTGCGATACACCTGGGATTCTTGGGCTATGCAACACGAAGTTCGGGCATCCTACGCCGCTCCTGCAGGCCGGGATCGGGACCACGCCGACCGCTTTGCCTTCCGCCTTCCGCTGCTCACCCCGCTGGTCCCTGGGGTTGTCCTAGAGTTTGCCATTTGCTACCTTGTGGGGGCAGAAGAGTTCTGGGACAACAACCAAGGCCGCAACTATTGCCTGAGGCCTCCACCCTGTGTGGATGAGGAGGAGGAGCCCCCCAGCCCCACTGCCGATTGCTGTGAGACAGGGTGGATACATTTCCTCTAAGGGAACATAGAGCCATCCCAATAAGACAGGAGGAAGGGCAGGAACCAAAGGACAGAACAGAGCAGAAGGGGGGACTTGCCAAATGTCTCTGTTAGGGGGGTGCTGTTGGGTACTTGCACTGAGCCCTAAGAATAGGGTGGGTGGCAACTATCAATATGCTAGAGGCCTCATGCAACGCTTGGGAATTCAAAGAAACCCAAAAGATCAGTGCAATTGTGCAATCAGTGGTTAAAATCAGTTTTGAAAGTCCGCCATCTTGATTCAAAATGGCACCCAACGGTATCAAAACATAGGGCAAAAACGGCTCATTGATCTCAGGAACAATCATGCAAAATGCGGTAAAATTCAGCACGTTCTTGAAAGGTTCTATCCGCCATCTGGATTCAAAATGGCATCCCACTGTATCAAAATATAGACAGAAACCTGCTTCTTGATCTCAAGAGCCATTATGCAAATTTCAGTTACTTTTTCTTAAGAAGCATCCAAATGCATAGCAAACAACTTTCCTATATATTATACATATAGCAGATGTATGCAAAGGTTTGAGGTAGATGATTTGGGTTTGCTCCCTAGCATGACATTCTGCAAGTCTGCTATGGAGTTTCTACCTGAGTGATATCTGACAAATCCAAAAATCAGTCTCTGAAGTAGGGCAGTAACGTTCACCACATACTCTGTTTCCCACAATATACTAACTTGCTATCTAGCTGTGTGTGCTTTCACCAATCTATTTCACCAAACAAATATCGAGTGAGAAATATTGAGAAAAGGTCAGGCAAATCAGCCCTTTGTTCTCATTTTACAGTTAGGGAACAGGAGGTCCTAAGGGAGTGACTTGAATCTGTTGTAAGCTAGGATTCGAACTCAAGACTCCCACCCAGTAATCTAGCATTGTTCGGCTGGGGGCTCTCTGAGACTGAACAACATCCGCATAAAGTGGCTAGCCTTCAAAGTACCGTCCCCACCCCATATAACTTGTATGTTGCTAAGCAACATATGTGCATCTTGAGGGTCATCAAGAGATCCCTTCCCTTTGTTGGGGTCTCACTGGTGCCTTTACATGAGAATTGAGCAAGTATAAGCTAAATACACATACGTGAGGGAGAGAAGGAAGAAATTCTGGCCTAGGAGTAAGGTGAAAAAGACTGAATTCTGGTGAAACAAAAGATGGACAAGATCCACTGCTATATATCGTGGAGGTGGATCTCCTTGGCGTCCGTCACCAGATTCTGGGTGGCACTAAGAACAATGAGTTTTCATCCTGAGGACTTGTTCACACATGCTAATTCCACCCGCATCTCCCTGCATGAATAGACGGGAAATGTGGAATGTATGAATGTTTACATGTAATTGTATTGCTGTTCTCTCAACTTGAGTGTTCTGAACTGGTTCCTTGCGCATGTTTCATTATGTCGTTGTGAGATCACTTCACTGATCAAGCAGAGAGTCGTTGCCTGATCTGTGTGTTTAAGCGGGGGGTGGGGTGGTAATGAACACTTGCGCCAAATTCATTATCTTCATGTTGCAAAAAAAAAGTCTTGTGTAGAAGCAGCACTATCCAAAATGGTGTCCAGGGCAGTTTACAGTTGTATGCAATGTGTGCAATTTCTAAATTTCCATGACCCACAAGACCCCTAACAACTGAAGTCTCCATAATAGTGTTTCTCAAAGTTCTGATGAATTTATTCTCTTACAATTGAAAGCATTCTTCACTCTTGCACCTGAAAATATTTATTTTAATGCGTGCAAAAATAGTCCATTCTCTGTGTGACTCGGTCATTGTTCTAGGTGCGTTCTTGGTGCCTACTAGCAGTTCAAACCATCCTTTCATGAGCAAAGCAGTGCAGCTGTGTATAACAAGAATGTACAACAAAAAACTACCATAAAATATGAAAACATCGTAAAACACAAAACCAAAAGACCAACAATTAGCAGAATTAAGTCTCTGCAAATGTTTGACAAAACAAATGTTTTCAGTATTGAGAGAACATCAGAATTGTAGGTGCCTGTCTAATTGCTATAGAAGCAATGCTCTAAAATACCAGTGCCATTACACTGAAAGCCTTGGCCTAATCCAGTCCTTATGATGTACTACAGTACTGCTCTTGGTTCAAGTAGAAGCTAAATGAACATGTCAGGCAGGTGGTCTTCTCTAGAAAATTGCAGTGATCTGGCTGGTGTTTAAGGGAAAAGGCAGACCTCCAGTTATTAATGGGAAGAAATAACTGATAACATCTTTATATCATACTAATGAGGAGTGCTTGGCACTGCTTGGGAATCTGTAGAAACCCAAAAATATTGTGACTTTGAAATAGCTAGTGCAACTTGTGAGTTTGGGCCCATCACACCAAAAATCAGGCAAAGTCACACCAGTCATGTTCTACTTCACTATCTTGATTTGAAGTGGTGACTGGCATCCAAATATCGATGAAGGCTGCTGGAGCCTTCATGACAAGTTTGGTGATAATGTCTCAAGTAGTATCTGAACCCATAGAAAACAGACAATCCATTTTCCAAAATATAGATTGGTTTGACTACCTAAAATCACCTCTAATTACTGGGGGCCATCTGCTCCCTAGTCCAACCCAGGCAGAAGATTCTGGGGTAAATGGACTGTTTGTCTGGACCACAGAGGGAAGACGCTAGGCTTGGGCAGAAATTGGATCAGTGATGTGTGCTTTTGGTGTGTTCCATAATGTAACAATGAAATGGCACCAGTGAACCAAAGTTTACATTAATGTTTGTAACTGACCAAAACAAGCAATTGGACTGAAAAACCAAAGAAATAAAACAGTGAAAAAGACTGTGAAAAGTCTCGGACTCACGTTATATTTGCATACCTCTAAAGATCTAAGAGGGACGTGGGTGGTGTTGTGGGTTAAACCACAGAGCCTAGGGCTTGCCAATCAGAAGGTTAGCGGTTCGAATCCCTGCGACGGGGTGAGCTCCCGTTGCTCGGTCCCAGCTCCTGCCAACCTAGCAGTTCGAAAGCACGTCAACATGCAAGTAGATAAATAGGTACCGCTCCGGCGGGAAGGTAAACGGTGTTTCTGTGCGCTGCTCTGGTTCTCCAGAAGCGGCTTAGTCATGCTGCCACATGACCCGAAAGCTGTACGCCAGCTCCCTCGGCCAATAAAGCGAGATGAGCGGCGCAACCCCAGAGTCGGTCACGACTGGACCTAATGGTCAGGGGTCCCTTTACCTTTAAGTATCTAAGACGAGCCACCTCGGACATAAGGTTGCCAGGTTAATGGGCTAGACTGACGGGAATAAGGACTGACGAAACCCGGAACCAGGAGGAAGGGACGCTGGATGAAGAATGGATCTGTTTATGCCTCTTTTTCTTACTATTAGAACTGTTTTATAAAAGTGATGAATGATAGGGAAATGTTGGAATGAAAATACTTTGCTTTAGTAAAGATGTTTAAAGAATTATGAAAAAAATATTATGATTATGAGAAGTTGGTAAGGATAAGATTTAAGTTTTAAGTGTTAAGGTTTATTTTATTATAGAAAGATGAGGTCAAGGATTTGCTGGGATAATTAATAACTAGGATACAAAGAAAGGGAGGAGGAGGAGGTCTAAGAAAGAAGGTAATGACAGTTAGGATTTGAAAATAATGAATTTGTTTTTAAATGTTTTTAAAATTTTGTGAGTTTTGCATTCTTTTTTGTTTCCCCCCCCCTTTCATTTGGAATTTTTCTTTTTTTAAAAACAACTATTTTTATTCTTTGTATTCTCTTTTGCCTCTATTTTATTTTTTTCCTTTTTGTATTTTTTGAAAATCCCAATAAATATCTTTTTTAAAAAAAGTATCTAAGACGAGCCTACTGGATCAGGGCAGTAACCTCTTTTGTCGAGCATCTTATTCTCATAGTGGCAACCAGAGGCCTGTGGGAAGCCTGTGAGCAGGATCTGAGCAAAAGAGTATTCTCCTCACTTGCAATTCCCAGCAATGGGTATTCAGAGCATGGTATGTGGGGTGTTAGGGGAGGGTAGTACCTCTGGTGGGGGACACGTCATGCTTCTGGGGTAGTTTGTCCACCTTTGGTCTTCACCCTGCACTCAGCTCTCACCTGTGGCTCCTGGAAGCTGCCTGCATGTGACACTGGCCGCACCCCAGGAATGGCTTCTAGGGGCAGGCTAAGCCAGGAGGGGGTGATTGATGGGTGTCAAACCCTCAGTGAGTTAGGGACTTCCTCTGCGTGCAAATACAGGCTCTGGCAGATCGAGCAGGAAAGACCAATAGTCCAATGGTCAATAATGCAGTTTCTGCAAAATGTTGCAGAGGGAAGTGAGGGGCAGATGGGGCTCGTCAACGTGGGAAGGGAGCCCACCTTAGAGAAGGAAAACCCTGATCCTAAACCTCTGCTGCCTTGTGGGATACCTTTGGGAGAAGAAATGGCTCAGGAGCAAACCCTACACAAAGGCTGAGAACACGCCATGCATTTAAAGCACACGAATTCCTCCCTAACAATCCTGGGAACTGTAGTTCACCGCTCACAGAGCTGCAGTTCCCAGAAAGCTTAACAAACCACCGCCTGCTGCCACGCTGCTTTTATTCTTTCATTTCTTCTGCAGCCTTGAAAAAAGAACAAGAGGATTGCTCTTTGGTCCTCTGGAGGGGCGAGAGAGTTGGAAGAGTTGGGTGCTGGCTGTCTCCCCCTCCCTCCCTCCCTCCCTCCCTCCCTCCCTCCCTCCCTCCTTCTTTCTTTCTTTCTTTCTTTCTTTCTTTCTTTCTTTCTTTCTTTCTTTCTTTCTTTCTTTCTTTCTTTCTTTCTTTCTTTCTTTCTTTCTTTCTTTCTTTCTTTCTTTCTTTCTTTCGCTCTCCCTCCCTCCTTCTATCCCTTCCCTCCTCCATCTCCCCTTCTCCCAACCCCTCTCAGCCCTCCCTTCTTCCAGATCCCTCCTCTTTTTCCTAACAGACAGAGACTGAGAGAGGGGGGCGACTGTGGTCCGGACCCCCTCAAAAAAAAAAAAGGCCCTACTTCGATCGCAGACTTCACCCCCCTCTCCGGGTAAGTCGATCGACACTTAACTAAGTTTTCTTCTTCGTCGCGTCGTCTTGGTTGCATGCGGGAGGGGGCGAGCTTTCCCCAACTCTTAGCCATCACTATGCGCCCCCACGCCGTCCAAAAAAAAAGGCCTGGAAATATGGGGAGGGGGTCGAGAGAGAGTCCTTGGCCGCGGGCTACGTCCATACCCTGAATGGGGGTGGGGGGTCCGGCATCTTTGTAATTCCTCCTGTTACTACTCAGTTTTATTTAGGATTTACTTGGGGGGGGGGGAGAGTGTTAGCTACTTTAGCCCATGATATGCAATCCCCAAAATACTTTTATAATGTACTAGTTTAATTTGGGATGAAATGTACTAGTACTAGTTTAATTGGTATGAAAGCTCATACCAATAACTAATTTAGCTGGTCTCTAGGGTGCTACTGGAAGGATTTTATTTTATTTTATTGGTTTTATTGATTTTGTTTTGTTTCGACTATGGCAGACCAACACGGCTACCTGCCTGTAACTAGTTTAACCCAGATTAGCTGCTTCTCTCCCCCAATGTCCCTATAGTGGAGAGAAGAGACCCCACCCCCAGCATAGTAATCTGTATTGAAAAGTTGGGGGGCCGAAGAGATCAACAGATCCCTTGGTCGGTTAGAGTAGATCTAGTTGGGAAGTATAACAGAGGAAAGGGGAAAATGTTAATTTAACCACTTTGCAGCTGCAGGACCTAAATTCGTAATACAGTGGTACCTCGGGTTACATACGCTTCAGGTTACAGACTCCGCTAACCCAGAAATAGTACCTTGGGTTAAGAACTTTGCTTCAGGATGAGAACAGAAATCGTGCTCCGGCAGCGTGGCGGCTGCGGGAGGCCCCATTGGCTAAAGTGGTGCTTCAGGTTAAGAACAGTTTCAGGTTAAGAACGGACCTCCAGAACGAATTAAGTACTTAAGCCAAGGTACCACTGTACTTAAAGAGGCATCAGGGAAGTGTTACAGAATCTGTGTTGATAGGGGTACCGCCATCCACATTTGTTTAGGACCCAAAAAGTATCTGTGGGGCAGCTGGCGAATAAACGTTTTTGTGGGCTACTCAGTTTTTTGTCACCTGATCAATGTTCCTCTCCCCATAGGTAACCATATATCTTCCACTTTCTTCCAGGTCTGTCTCCCCACCCCCCACCGCCCCACATTGTAGCAATGCCCCACGGTGTGGCCTTCCTTTTGGTGGCAGTCACATGGGCTGTGCTCTCCCGTGCTGATGGGTGCAATAAGGCCCTCTGTGCCAGCGACGTCAGCAAGTGCTTACTGCAGGTAAGAGGTTGGGAAAGCGCTGTCTTGCATCAGATCTTGTTGCAGACCTGGATTTGGGATGGGCAAGCTCCTGGCGAGGGCCGGCTTTAGGTTTGATGAGGCCCTAAACTACTGAAGGGAATGGGGCCCTTTATATGTCCAGCTGTCCTTTGTCAACAACAAATTGTCACTGTTTTTCGTGTTGAATATATGCTATATGGTCATTTATGGACCTAAAAGGTTTCTAAAGCCATTTGCCCATGTTGCCATGAAACCAGTCTGTGCAGAATGTGGGCACCCTATATATAGAAATGAGCAAACCAGTGATATTTTAGGGAGCAGCGAGCAGGTGGGGCCCATGACTTACATCATAGGAGCCTACACAACACAAAACACTGTTGCTGTATGTAGGTTTTGTTTCACTGTCATACCTCGGGTTACAGACACCTCAGGTTGTGTGTTTTCGGGTTGCACACCGCACCAAACCTGGAAGTACCAGAACGAGTTACTTCCGGGTTTCGGCGCTTGCGCAGAAGCACCGAATCACAACCTGCGCATGCGCAGACGCGGCGCTGCGGGTTGCGAACGCTGCGGGTTGCGAACGTGTCTCCCACACGGATCACGTTCGCAATCCAAGGGTCCACTGTATTTTTTTACCTTACATTTTGGAAATGCACATCCAGTTTTTTTCCTTTAAATTTTTTTGGGCCCCCAAGAAATATAGCCCTAAGCTATAGCTTGTTTAACTTATACGTAAATCCAGCACTGCTCCTGAGATCCCTTCTCCCCCTTGAACTAACACCACTAACCAGTGCTCTCACACAAAATGTGGTTAGAATGCGTGACAAGTACTTCTCGGTGGCGATCAACCCTCTATGTATCTGCATGAGCTGCTACCACGGGCTTCCTTTGGATTGGCAGCCCAGAACAGTCACTCACACAGAAGCACAGCAAGGCAACCTCTTCATTTGGGGAGGCTGAACTACCCGGTCACAGCTGATGCAACAATCAGGGGAGAGCAGCGCATTCATGGCAGGGGGCTGACTGGACAGAGTTGAGGCCAGGGCATCAGGCAGAGAGGCAGTGGGCAACCTCCTCCTCTGGGAGGGTAAACCTGAGTTCACAGGATCTGCTAAGTATTTAATTATTTCTCAACACACGATCTGTGTAATGAGATGTAATTAAATATGAAAACTTAATTAAAATTATTTTTAAAATAATTATTTCTCAACAGGCACACATTTTGGAAGAATGGGGGACTTTTTTGGACTATTTGAAAAAGCACTATAAAATGAAATTGCGGGCAGGATTTGAGAAGAAAGGATAAAGTGATTGCATTAGAGGGATTTCTGTAATAGATAAAATATTGATATATAATGTAGTAGAAATGGGTATGAACAAAAACAATGTGGTGTGGGTGGGAAGTCAATATATGAAAAATGTAACTATTTAATTTGAAGTCAGTTTGTAACACTGGTCCTGAGAGACCTTCATTGGCTCCCAGGGCGTTTCCAAGCACAGTTCAAAGTGTTGGTGCTGACCTTTAAAGCCCTAAACGGCCTCAAAGGCCCAGTATACCTGAAGGAGCATCTCCACCCCCATCGTTCAGCCCAGACACCAAGGGCCTTCTGGCAGTTCCCTCCCTGCGAGAAGCCAAATTACAGGGAACCAGGCAGAGGGCCTTCTCGGTTATGGGGCTGTACTTGTCGAATTGGCCATCCTCACTTTGGGGCAAAACAGGGGCAGATTTGTATATGCGCTGGTGTGATCGTTTTACAAAGGGAACCGGGCAGGAGGGAGGTCACTGTTAACACCCCCACTTGATATCTCTTGGCAGGAAGTGTGCCAGTGCGAGGCCAACCGAGCTGGGTGCCCATGCTGTCGGGAATGTGCTTTCTGCTTGGGCAATCTCTGGGAGTCCTGCTGTGAATGTGTGGGTGAGTGAATTCCAGGGGGTGCTAAACGCCCGTCACATTGCAGGGTGGGGAAAAAAGTGGGGGCCAAAGTAGAGATGGGAAGCTCTGGGGGAAAAACGGAAATAAGAGGGGTTTCCAAAGCCGTTTTTTTCCTGGAAAAATGAAAAGAACAGTTTGATATAGTTTGAATATTCCACACACTTTTTTTATTTTTTCCGGGGGGAAACCGTGAGGCCTTTGAGGAAGCTGGAGTCCTCTTGGTGCTGCATGCAAAAGGTGTTCTACCACTGAGCTTGGGCCCCATCCCCTAAACTGCGAAAATATGGCTGGGAGGAGGGTTACCAGATTCAGGACACTGCCCGCTTCTTCCCAGTGGCTGAACTGTGGTCCACAAGGAATTCCGACTCGATTTCTCCTCTCCGCAAGGGCTGTGTGACGAACGCCCCTCCTCGGCCCCCCGCCCTGCCCTGCGGAGCTCCATGCACAACCTGATGTCCCCGGTGCCCTCGCTCTTCCGGGCACTCATGGCCATCTCCGACAACGACCCTCCCATGGGCTGGAGCATCCTCACCCTCCCAGTCGAAGAGGAGCTGCGGCAGAACCACGCGGAGACCGGCCACCTCCTCCTGGGGCCTCACACAGGTACGCGTGTGGTGGGGGGGGAGAGGGGGCTGTTGGGAGACAGGTGGCGCTGGAAGGATACATAATAATAATAATAATAATAATAATAATAATAATAATAATAATAATAATAATAATAATTAATATATTTATTGTCATTGCCCCCTTCGGGGACAACGAAATTACTTGACTGCTCCATAAAAACACTAATTAAACAATACAGTATAATACAGCAAGGGAGATTAGATGACTTTCAAAGTCCGGGCTTCCCATTCAGGGCCGAGATCGCTCTGGAGAAGAAGCTGTTCTTAAGGCGGCTTGTTCTTGTCTTCATCGTCCTGTATCTCCGTCCCGACGGCAAGAGCTCGAAGAGACAGTGACCAGGATGCGATGGATCTTTTACTATGTCCAGTGCCTTCCTATGGCACCTTGTGGCATAAATCTGCTCTAAGGTGGAGAGTGGGCAGCCAACAATGCTCTCTGCTGCCTTAACAACCCTGCACAACCCCATCCTGTCCTGGGTAGTACAGCTTCCGTACTTGCATGACACACACATGGCACTTGCATGAGGGAGGTGGGTTAAGAGGCAGCATGGTATAGTGGTTAGAGCTTCAGACTAGAACCTCGGGGAGCAGGGCTTGAGCTACAGTAATAAACGACAGGAAACATTCAGATTGACACATACCTGTTCACAATGGCACCTGAGGGTTTTTTGGGATTGGCGTGGGGGTTAATTGAGTGATGTGTGCTGTAACCTAGAAGGGCCATTGCCCAGGGACAGAACATCTGCTTTGCATGCAGAAGGTCATAGGCTCATCTTCCGGTAGCACTGGGAATGTCTTGTCTGAAACCCTGGAGCACTGCTGCCAGTCAGTGCAGACAATACAGGGTTAGATGGACTTTTAATCTGACTCGGAATAAGACAGCTTATTCTGTTAGGAAGAACTTCCTGACAGTAAGAGCTGTTCGACAGTGGAATTTGCTGCCAAGGAGTGTGGTGGAGTCTCCTTCTTTGGAGGTCTTTAAGCAGAGGCTTGACAACCATATGTCAGGAGTGCTCTGATGGTGTTTCCTGCTTGGCAGGGGGTTGGACTCGATGGCCCTTGTGGTCTATTCCAACTCTATGATTCTATTTCTAAAAGGCCCTGGTTCAATTCACACATGAGCTCGTCATTCCCAGCTGTTGCCTCTCAGCCTTCCCATTGGCCAGGCTAGCTCCATACTGCCTACACAGGCTGGCAGCAGCTCTCCAGGGTCTCAGTCTAGATTCTCTCCTAGCCCTACCTTGGGACTGAGCCTGGAACATTCTTTGTGCAAAGCAGACACACGACATCTGAGCCGCAGCTTTTGTCCTGGGTTCAACCGCAACGGCCGCAAACCTTCTCTCCTCTCGCTTCCAGGCTTGGCCCTCTCGGATGCCAAGGGCGTCAATGCCACCATGCCACCGTGCCAGTCCATTTTCTTCAACGAGTGCCTGTCCATGAGCCGGTGCCGGACGGCTTGCCAGTCGGTGGGTGCTTGGCGCTACCGCTGGTTCCACAATGCCTGCTGCCAATGTCTGGGGCCAGACTGCCTGGGCTATGGGGGAGCCCACGCACAATGTTCCAGTTGCCGGGACTGAGATCTCTGGGTCTCTCGCCCCCTCAAAAAACACCCACTCGCCTTGCCCTAGCCTCTGCTTGGGCTGCCTGCCCCAGTCACACCCAGTCTTCCTTTCTTCACTGAGCAAACATGAAGGAAGCATTTGATTTTTGTTGCTGTTCATTAACCTTTTTGGTTCTATGGACCCCTCTGGACTCCTCCCTTCCCCGGCACTGGTCTACGATGGTCCTCCCAAGCAACAGCGGCTTCTGCCCCACCTTCTCCCTCTGCTTATTATGGGTATCTTGCCAGCTACAGTCCCCTCTCTCTGCTTTTTCTTACAACCCAGCTGACTTTGCCTTATTCCCTAATGCTCGCTGTTTAAGGCACCCCTCCCAAAAGAGAAAACGTCTTCTGCTTATAAGCACTGCACCTGGGGAAAAGGTGTCCTTGGTACCTGCCTATAGCTACCTTGTGGGGGGGGAATGCCCTTTTTTCAATCCCTCCGCAGCCCCAAGTTTTCTGAACACCTCGTCCAAGTCAATTGCTTCACGGACCTAGATATAAAGACTTTTATCAGTTTCCCATCTTTGTAATGATAATTAAATGAATCTTTTTACCTGTACTGTTGTTGTTCTTGTTGTTATTTATTCATTTTACATATTGTCCCTCGAATCCCTGTGACGGGGTGAGCTCCCGTTGTTCAGTCCCTGCTCCTGCCAACCTAGCAGTTCGAAAGCACCTCAAAGTACAAGTAGATAAATAGGTACTGCTCTGGCGGGAAGGTAAACGGCGTTTCCATGCGCTGCTCTGGTTTGCCAGAAGCGGCTTAGTCCTGCTGGCCACATGACCCGGAAGCTGTATGCCGGCTCCCTCGGCCAATAAAGCGAGATGAGCGCCGCAACCCCAGAGTCGGTCACGACTGGACCTAATGGTCAGGGGTCCCTTTACCTTTACCTTATATTGTCCTTCATCACAAGATCTCGGGGCAGTTCACAAGACAAGGCAGTTGTGTTGCAGAAGCCTCATCAGCCAGATTATCTTCTGAACTGATTATTTATTCTTATTTATATTATTTATAGAATTTATATACCACGCTAAACCTGTAGGTCTCAGAGAGGATCACAGAATAAGATCAAGATATAAAACCACGAAATACATAATAAAAACAAAAACATAGCCTTCCACCCAAAATAAACATGTTTTAAAAGGGAATAGGATGTAAATCAGATCAACCAAAGGCCTGGTTAAAAAGGAACGTTTTTGCCTGGTGCCTAAAGGTGTATAATGAAGGTGGCAGGCGAACTTCCTTGGGAAGAGCATTCCACAGACGGGGAGCCACTGCAGAGAAGGCCTTGTTCTCGTGTTGCCACCCTACAGACCTCTCAAGGAGGAGGCACACTAAGGAGGGCCTCGGAAGGTGATCTCAGGGTCTGGGTAGGTTCATAGGGAAAGAGGCGGTCCTTGAGGTATTGCGGTCCTTATTAATAGGTTGTTCTAATTACATACAGCTTTTATATGGGGATGACAAAGTTATCACGACCTGGATAATAAGAAACAACCAGAAACTAGCTTTCCAGGGGGAAACACAGGAAAGAGCCTCAAGGCTGCCCCACTTTTCAGCCTAGCTGCTCAGTAGCTGCAGCTTCTGGTCCGTCTCCAAGGGAAGCCCCACATACAGCGCACTGCAGCGGTCCAGACGGGAGGTCACCAGATCATAGACAAACAAGACCAGATCAGACGTGGCTGGTGAAGCAGCCTAAACTGGGCCTGAGCATTCCTAGCCACAGCAGCCTCTTCGGACTTGTGTGACAAGTTGCAATCTGGCAGCATCCCCAGACTCCGAGCTTGTTTCTTCTGAGGGAGCGCAACACCACCCAGAGGTCTCAGTTTATTGGCCTCCATCACTGCTTCCAGACACTGGTCTGACACCTTCACAGCCTCTCCGGCTTCAGATGGAATGCAGAGATATGCCAGGAGCGTTGAGATGACACTCTGTGCCAAACTCCCATTTGGCAGCTCCCCAAAGTTTCATTGCTACAGTGGTACCTCGGGTTACATACGCTTCAGGTTACATACGCTTCAGGTTACATATGCTTCAGGTTACAGACTCCGCTAACCCAGAAATAGTGCTTCAGGTTAAGAACTTTGCTTCAGGATGAGAACAGAAATCTTGCTCTGGCGGCGCGGCGGCAGCAGAAGGCCCCATTAGCTAAAGTGGTGCTTCAGGTTAAGAACAGTTTCAGGTTACGTACAGACCTCCGGAACGAATTAAGTACTTAACCCAAGGTACCACTGTACAATAGTGGACCTTATGTTTCCAGACGAGATCCTGGAGTCCTGCTCTTCAGCAAGAGGGCTAAGCCATTCTGACTTGTTGGTGACTCCAGATACGAGACAAAACACAACGCTACTGTGTACTATATACAGTTATTCTAGTCCTTGAAGTAAAGATGCACATGTACAGAGATCCACTAACCTCACCATGCTGTGTAAAACTCACAGCCTCTTCCCCCGACTCACAAATGCAGAGTCAGCAAGTCATGCGCTCCAGCTCACTGGTGTTGCTACGGTAACCCAGTGCACCTGGTACCCTTATCTCAGGACATCCAGACATGGGGGATGTGCTAACTCAAGACATGAGACCAAACACTTTAATTTCAGTCAATGTTCACATTACACCAACACGACTGACCCTCGCGAGCATCCATCCCTTCTCGGGGATGCCCTGCCAAAGCAAGGAGAAGAATCTGCAGCGGGTTCCAGTGATATCTCGTGGAGGTCTCCACTCGTGGCTCTTACGAGATCTCACTGGAAGCCACAACTGCACAAGCGAGGCTTTGGTGGGGGTGGCAAGGGGGTGGTCAGCACCTTCCCAAAATTTTGCTTCAGGTGGCCAAACATGACGGGCCACCTCTGTCCCTTCTGCAAGGACCCAGCCTAGCTGCTCAGTAGCTACAGCTTCTGGTCCGTCTCCAAGGGAAGCCCCACATACAGCGCACTGCAGCAGTCCAGGCGGGAGGTCACCAGATCATAGACAAACAAGACCAGATCAGACGTGGCTGGTGAAGCAGCCTAAACTGGGCCTGAGCATTCCTAGCCACAGCAGCCTCTTCGGACTTGTGTGACAAGTTGCAATCTGGCAGCATCCCCAGACTGGCAGATCACCACTGATGTAAACTCTGCATATTTATCTGGTGTAGGAATTCCTGCAGCCGTCTCTCTGCTTATGTGTGGGGGACCTCTAAATGTGGCTGGACTACCATTCTCATCAGCATCTAAGGGCCAAGCATAGCTGATGGACCAGGAATGAGAGGAGGTGTAGTTCAGTCACGTCAGGCGGGCCAAAGGCTGTGCACATCTGCCTTACTAGAGTTTATCCCTCACATATAATGCATTTTTCCCAATAGTGCCTCTGAGCATGTGCAGAATGGCTTTCCCTCGACATTATGAACATGCTTTCTACAAGGCAGTTGTCCAATGATAGGTTCAAAGAGTAAAGAGGAAGTTGAGTGGAGATGGAAGATCAACAATCCCTGTTTTACTAATGAGGAACGCAAAATCAGTCATCTTGTTTTACTAATGAGGCACCCCAAAATCAACTATAAAGCCAGTGCAGAGTAATGGTTTATGTGCAAGACATATGATGACCAGAAAGGTCACCAAATCCCAGCTGGACTATTAACAAACTGCTAATCAACTTAAGTTTCATTCAGAGTGTGGGTCCACTGAAATTAATGGAGCAATGTTTGTCATGTTAATTGTTTTCTATAGGTCAGCTGTGAATAAAACTTAGTTGAATGCTCTCCTGAGTTTTGAACAAAACCCCACCACAGCACCAAGCTTCAGATCTCTACCCTAATGTGGTCCCATACCTTCCCAATGGCCTCAGGGGGGAAGCAGATGCTTTCTCATCCTCGCAATTGATATTATTTCGACTTATTCACCCACACACAAGCCTCCACATACAAAGATATATTAAAATCGCAGTTTCTCCCTATAGGACACAGAGCAGCCTTATGCCCTGAGCATTCTGGAACGCCTGAAGCCACAATGAAGGGGAGAGGACGCAAAGATGCTTCTGAGCACATTCAGAGTCAAGAACCATTCCCACACATGTGGGGCGAAGGGGCTGGCTTTTCAGGTAAGGGGGTGTGGCTTGAACCTTGGTTCCTATTCAAAAACAGAAGGCCGTCCTGAGTGGAACCCTGGAGTCCTGCTGGTTGGGCGCCTCGCTGCTTGCTTCGCTCTGCTTGGCGATCCCAGGAGTCCGGCTTTGCTGGCCGGCTGCCTCTTCCAGCCAATGGCAGGTCCCCGGCCCGTACGGCTGCCCAGCCCAACCTCCTCCATCCCCGCCGGCTCCCCAAGCGGGCGGAACCCGACTGCAAGGGGGAAGAAGAGCCGGAGCAGGCCCTAGCGGGTGAGTGGCCATGGTCGGCAGGAGCCTCAGCTGCGCCCTCCCCTCTTCCGTTTCGCCTGGGCCTGCTGCGATCCCTCCTCTACTGAGCCTCTCCTTCATTGCCTCCCCTTGGTGCTACATCCCTCCTTTTCCTCTTCCTGGCTTTTCTCCCAGGAACTCTGCTCCTCTTTTCTGCTCTCTTTCTTTAGATTGCTCTCTCTCTTGTCTTCCACATGCAAAATATTCCCCCTTTCCACCGATTCCCGTCTCCTCTCGTCCTTTTCTCTTCCGCCACTCGCCCTACCCCTCCAGCTCTTTCGGCCTGTCCATCCCTCCTTCTTTCTCTTTTGTTTACCACCTCTTCCCAAAACTGCTATAATAAGACGATATTGCGGTGGAGCAAGGAAGGTGGGGAGAAAAATAAACAGCAGTCTTCCGGTTTCCTTCCTTATTTGTTTTGGGAAGCGTGCCTGGGCAAAGTGGGAGCCCTGGGAGAGAAGTGGCAGAGTAGAGAGGAGGAGAGAGTAAGGCATGCTCACAATTGTGTGAGACTGTAGTTAAAGCAGGTAGTCAGGGGTATGGGATAGGGACAGGGGGGCAAGTGGGGAGGATTGCAAGATGCTGCAAAAATATTTGGGGGTGAATTGGACGGGAGACAGTATGGGGTTGTGTCAGCAGTGGTGTGCCTGACGTTTTACAGCAGAGGCTGGGAATGGCAGCCCGGGAGATCCCTGTGGTTCCCCACAACTACCAAGTGACACCAGCTAATGGACAGAGACTAGAGTCTAGGGAGGCAGAGTTCAGTTTTGCTGGGTGCTGCTTTGCCAGGGTGTTCTCTGCAGGGAATGCAGTGAAGAAGCAAACCATTGCAGGTGGCAGGATTGAATCCTTACAGACTAACAAGACAGGTCCCTGCCCCTAGGAGTTTACAGCGGCAGGAGGCCTTATAAGGGAAAGCACACCTTGGTTTAAGAACGGGTTTGGTTTAAGAACAGACTTCCGGAATGGATTAAGTTCGTAAACTGAGGTACCACTGTATAGACCTTTGAAATTGCCCACCCTCTGGCCCAAGGACCCCCCCCCAAAAAAAAATCATACATACATTATAGAAGGAGGCAGTCTCCATCAGAAATTTGAGTGTTGCAACTCTCCTGTCTGCTAGGATACCTGATAATGCCTTACTTGATTGCATTTTCTGGGTTGCCTGGCCATTCCTTTGAGATGGTAAATACTTAGTTCCTGAATCTCTTACGCATATTGATAACAGATACTTGCCAGACTCTAGATTTCATGCATGCACATGAAAGCTTATACCCAGAACAAACTTGGTTGGTCTCTAAGGTGCTACTGGACAATTTTTTATTTATTTCGACTTGCCAGACTGTAGTTGAAAAGGGAGGTGTAAGCTCCTACAATCAAAAGACAATTGGAAAGCTTTCCCCATTTCCTTCCTCCTTGCAGAGAAATATTTGAGGTCAATTTGGGAGAGTCAAAATGGCTTCAGGATTGTTCTCCTGTACTATTTCAGACACGTGGTTTATATACAGTGGTACCCCGCAAGACGAATGCCTCGCAAGACGGAAAACCCGCAAGACGAAAGGGTTTTCTGTTTTGGAGGCGCTTCGCAAGACGAATTTCCCTATGGGCTTGCATCGCAAGACGAAAGCCCATAGGGAAATGCTGGCGGTCGGGAGCAAAGACTTTCGCCCACAGCCGGCCTTCAGAAGAGGACCTCTTCTGAAGGCCGGCGGGGGGCAAAAGTCTTTGCTCCCCCCCCGCCTGCCTTCCCCCCCGCCTGCCCCGGCGATCTTAAAATGCTGGCAGGCGGGAGCGAAGCGTTCGCTGCCGACCCCCAGCATTTTAAAATCTCCCCGTGTCCCGGGGAGATCTTAAAATGCTGGGGGTCGGGAACGAAGCGCTGCCGACCCCCAGCATTTTAAAATCTCCCCGTGTCCCGGGGAGATCTTAAAATGCTGGGGGTCGGGAGCGAAGCGCTGCCGACCCCCAGCATTTTAAAATCTCCCCCTGTCCCGGGGAGATTTTAAAATGCTGGGGGTCGGGAGCGTTCGCTGCCGACCCCCAGCATTTTAAAACGCTGTTCCGAAGCGGGGAGCGGGAACATCTGCCCCAGCCGCCCCACTTCGGAACGCTGTTCCGAAGGGGGGAGGGGGGGGCGGGAACATCTGCCCCATCCGCCCCACTTCGGAACGCTGTTCCGAAGTGGGGAGGGGGGGCGGGAACAGCTGCCCCATCCGCCCCACTTCGGAACGCTGTTCCGAAGGGGGGCGGGGGGGGGCGGGAACAGCTGCCCCATCCACCCCACTTCGGAACGCTGTTCCGAAGGGGGGAGGGGGGGCGGGAACAGCTGCCCCATCCGCCCCACTTCGGAACGCTGTTCCGAAGGGGGGAGGGGGGGGCGGGAACAGCTGCCCCATCCGCCCCACTTCGGAACGCTGTTCCGAAGGGGGGAGGGGGGGCGGGAACAGCTGCCCCATCCGCCCCACTTCGGAACGCTGTTCCGAAGGGGGGAGGGGGGGCGGGAACAGCTGCCCCATCCGCCCCACTTCGGAAAGCTGTTCCGAAGTGGGGAGGGGGGGCGGGAACAGCTGCCCCAGCCGCCCCACTTCGGAACGCTGTTCCGAAGGGGGGAGGGGGGGCGGGAACAGCTGCCCCATCCGCCCCACTTCGGAAAGCTGTTCCGAAGTGGGGCGGGGGGGGGCGGGGACATCTGCCCCATCCGCCCCACTTCGGAAAGCTGTTCCGAAGTGGGGCGGGGGGCGGGGACACCTTCTGAAGGCGGGCAGGGGGCGAAAGTCTTTGTCCCCCTTGCCTGCCTTCCCAGGGGCTTTTAAATCGCCCCGGACAGCGGAGAAGTCCTCCGCTGTCCGGGGCGATTTTAAAATGCCGCCCGCCAGCATTTTAAGATCGCCCCGGACAGCGGAGAAGTCCTCCACTGTCCCAGGGTTTTTTAAAATGCTGGGGGTGGGAAGAAAAGCCCTTGTCCCCCCCCCCCCAGCCTTCAGAAGAGGTCCGGGGGCAGACTGTCCCCGGACCTGGTCCGAAGGCGGTTTCCCTAGGAACGCATTGATTTTCAATGCATTCCTATGGGAAACCGTGCATCGCAAGACGAAAAAACCGCAAGACGAAGAGACTTGCGGAACGAATTAATTTCGTCTTGCGAGGCACCACTGTACTTAGGTATGTGTTTGCCTTATACATTTATGAACATTTATTCTATATTTCAGACCTTTGAATTCTTAGAACACATGCTAAGGTTTCAATCTTATTCACACTTACTTGGGAGTAAGCCCCATTTAATTCAGTGGCGCTGAACTTCTGAACAATACCTACACTCAGTTAAACAAATTGGTTAAGCAGAAAGCTGTTGAGGTGGCTGTGTGCAGTATTGGAGGAAGTCTGCCTCTGAAATCCATTTGCTGGGGATGGTAATGAGCAAAAGAGTGAACTGCGCTTATGCCCTCCTTGTGGGCTAGGGAACATAATGCCAATCTGGTCCAGCAGGACTGCCAACATGGTGCCCTTTGGGTGTTGTTACACTGCAGCTCCCACGAGCCCCTGCTGGCATGGCAAAAGGCCAGTGGTGATGGGAACTGTATTCCAACAACATCTGAAGGACACATTGGCTACCCACCCCCACCCCCAGTCATTTGGGATTTGGCTGCACATGTTACCGGAAAAATCCGAGGGCTCCCTTGGACAAAAAGTAAAGACACCAACCAGAGTAAATTGGAGCAAATCAGCAGCCTGTAGGCTTGGCCTTTATTGAACTGTTGCAACAGGGTGTTCCCCTCACTTGCAGGAGAGAGGAAAAGACACAGAAAATGGTGTGCAAGACCTTATAAAAACTTTTGAATTTCCCATCCTCTAGGTCAAGCCCACCCCCAGAAACATCATGCATACATTACAGAAAGGAGGGGTTGAGGGAGGAGTTGTGGTGGTAACCTGAGTGTCCTGTCACCTGGCTGGTTCCCTTCTACCCTCCCCATGAGTCATTTTCTGAAGACAAAAGGTAGTTGCAATTTCCTGCCCCCTGAGGGAAGATCTGATCATTGTCCTTTGTTCCAGTCCATGCAGAATCCACTCCCATATGAAAGTTCTTTGTGATCTTGATTGTCTTCTGTCTGGGATCATCAGGGTTGGCAAAGCAACTGGGCAGGGCTCCTGTGGATGTGCTGGTATGGTGAAGGGATTATGGTGCCCTGTATCAAACCTTCCCCATTTTGTAGTCTTTCCTTCATGGAGTAAAATAAAAGTGGAACAGTGCAAATCCGATGTATGGTTGATTTTCTATGAATTTATAACAGAAGTGTAGCGTATGTAGTGTGTGTGTGTGAAGTTTGTACAAACTGAATGATGGGGGGGGGGGTTTCCTGCTACACACAGGACCTTTTTCTTGTCGCTGGGTGTACCCAGTAACACAGACAGCCACCAGATATGGGATTAAGGAGCCAGTGGCAGGGTGTGACTGGATGAATGTTAACTCATCAGTTCTGCAGAACCATTTCACATGCAGAATTCCATTCAGTTGCTGTTCTGTTTGTCCTTGCTGTGTCATTCCCATTCTACAGTGGGCCTCCGAACTCCCATGGACCTTGCTAGGTGCTGGAGCTGGATGTGAGGAGCTGAGATTGAAAGAGAGGGACTTTGCCAAGGGCTATGCAGTGAGCAGGTGGCAGAGGTTGGACGGGCCTTGGCTCTGAGTACAGGTGGACAAATTCCTCCACATTTATTTATTTATTTCACTTATTTCCTCAGCTTTTCACTAGATGGCTTTATTTTTATGAGTTTTTGAAAATCATTTTGTTGCAATGTCAGAATTTGTTAACGACTTTAACTTTCTTTTGAAAACAAGATGGGTTAAAAGTTCTTAAATCTCTTTTATAATAAATTGTATTTATTTTCAGTGTATAAACACTAGGGTTAAGCTATTTTTTAAAGGGGTGGGGAGTTTTGGGCAACTTAATGGGAGCAGATCTGCAGAAGCTGATGGAGAAAATGAAAAAGGTTAAGGAAAGCACCCCTTAAATAAATAAATAAATAAAAACCAAGTAAATGCAAGTTAGGATAGAGGACCCGAAGTGTCTGGCTCCCCTTTAAGGGCCAGCTTCCTGGGGATTGAGAAACCCCGCCTTCTTCCCTCTGTTTCCCAGCGTGCACTGCAGGGAGCAGGGAAGAGAAAGAAGGAAGGAAAGTCCTGAAGTGGGGGAGGAGTCAAGGGAGAAAAGTGAGTACTGTATAGAGGAGAGAATTCAGGCTTGGGGAGATGGGAGGGGATTTTGACCTAGGGAGGAAAAGCAAGAGGGAAGGTTAGGCAGTGCTGGAAAGAGGAATGTTGAAGTTAAAGTAGGTTGCTGGCAAAAGGGGGTGGTACTGTGAAATCTCAGGATATCGGTTGGGTAAACGGTCCTCCTTTGGGGGTTCTTATGTCTGAGTACCTGGAGAATAGTTATACACAGACACATATTCCACAAAATTCCTCCCCTCAAAGATCGAATGATAGTACTATGATGTTTACATAGTTAGTTGCAAAACCTTGGAGAATGCGGTCTGCTTTTTGATGGATTTGTGATTTATTTTGTATTAATGCTGACTTTTGGGGCATTTAATCTTCTGGTGCCTTTGGAAATTGGCACTCATTGCTCCATTGTTGCTTCATTATCCTATTTAATTAAAGGCCATCTGCTTTCTAAAACTATTAGAGAAAAATTGGAATTTCAGTCTGGCTGATCAGTGCTGTGTGTGTGTACAGACATATACAGACAGACAGACAGACACCCCTGTGTGTGTGTGTGTGTAAATCATTGTATGCTGAAATACATAACAGGCTCCCCAGAGGCTTGCAGTTTAAAAGATTTGGATGAATACGAGGGAACACGTGAGATAGCATAAGGTAAATGCGGAAATTGGATCAAACTGGAGTCCCAAGTGAACAATTCTAGAACATATATAATGGAACTAAACAGATGCACACAGTGTTGAAACTGAGCTATATATCTTTCCATGCTCTAGAGCAATTTTTTCCAAAGTGATGGCTAATATAGCTCCCCACACCCCAGGTTGGTAGAATTGCGCAGGGAGTGAATACAGACCTCAGAGTCAAAGGGGGCTGAATTGTTAAACCCGTACCAGAAGAGGACCAGTGTTAGAAACTGAGATATGAAAGCTAGGAGCTAAACGGCACCTTAAACCTAGGTTATGGGCGCAACAATGGAATGTATTGGTATGCTTTTTTTATAACAAGAATACAAAGCTGAAAGTGAATGAACTGCACCTAAAATATTGTGTTCATCTTTCACATGGTCTAGTCTTCCCCCTGCCCACTCCCCTAATATTCTTAAGAGGGTCTCTCCTCCAGAGGTATCTGAAGAAGTGTGCATGCACACGAAAGCTCATACCAAGAACTAACTTAGTTGGTCTTTAAGGTGCTACTGGAAGAAAAAAAATTTTTTTACTTCTCCTCCAGAGAGTAGCTGGAAGAGGGGAGGAAGATAAAGGTCCTCCTTTCTTTCCACTCTGCAGTTTTAATCTGAAATCTTAGGCGCTGAACTGAGCCCTTAGCTCAGAAACTGCTTGCACTAATGAAATTCCCTGTCTCAAAATGAACTTAGAACAATGGGAGTGTTGAACACTGAAAAGGACTAGGAGTGGAAAATAAAATTTCTGTGTATTGTTTGAAAATTTAATCAGGAACTATGAGTATCAGAAATAAAAGGCATGGGAATGTACAGAGGGTACCTTCCTTGCCTATGAGGAATGTTTATTATATATTGATTTAAAAAACAAAAAAATGTTTCACTTGTTGATGACAACTTTGTAAGCTTATCAAGGGGTAAATGAACTCAGATATTTGGGAAACCCTGTTTTAGGGGGCATCAGCAGGCTTTGGGGGACCCCAAGGTTTGCAGAAGGACAAAAAAAGTCAGAGGAAAATGCCTAAAACAGAAACACACCCAAACACCCAAATGAAGACTGAGCCTATTCAGTGGCCATAGAATTGCTGGTTGGATGTTTGGGGTAGGGTAGCGGAGGCAGAGAACTGATGGGGAGGGGGATGGAGCAGCTGGACTCCTGAACGACGGAATTGCATACTGTAACATTTTGTTGCAGACCCTACGTGTTTTTCTAGTCTCAAACCAGATCTAATTCTGGCTTCATAGCTTGCTTAATAAGAAGGAAATTAAAACTGTTTGCCAGTTTGGATGTATGGAAAACTGATTTAAATAAGCCTCAATATTGGCAGCAAATCTGGGAGCATGAGAGGAGGGAAGGGGTCTGGAATGAGTGCAATGGCATGCAGTTTGTTTGGGGGCTGATAAGTTACTTCTGAAGCAGGCCAAAAGGCCATTTAATTGCTATATGTTATTTAGAAGGGAGGCTGTGTTGGTCTGCATCAGTAAAACAGTCCCGTGACTCTGAAGCAGTGAGCCTGTGTTTAGGCTGTAGCACTTTGGGATTGCAGGTGGCACCTCT
Organism: Podarcis bocagei; assembly: GCF_964188305.1. Classification (NCBI taxonomy): domain Eukaryota; kingdom Metazoa; phylum Chordata; class Lepidosauria; order Squamata; family Lacertidae; genus Podarcis; species Podarcis bocagei. The sequence goes on along the minus strand of NC_138138.1, from coordinate 51,023,401 downwards.
AATGATAACCACAGTGGTACCTTGGTTTATGAGCTTAATCTGTTCCGGAAGTCTGTTCTTAAACCAAAACCATTCTTAAACCAAAGTGCACTTTCCCTAATGAGGCCTCCTGCTGCCGGTGCCCTTCCACTGTTCGGATTCCGTTCTTAGACTGAGGTAAAGTTCGCAAACTGAGACACTACTTCTGGTTTTCCAGAATTCATAAACCAAATCGTTCGTAAACAGGACTGTTCTTAAACTGAGGTACCACTGTAAATGCTTTTCTATCACCCCACACCACCCTGACCAATTCTCTGCACATAGATAGAAGGCTAGGTTAGAACTCCTCTCCCAAACACAGTGGCTTGCTATATACAGTGGTACCTCAGGTTAAGAACTTAATTCGTTCTGGAGGTCCATTCTTAACCTGAAACTGTTCTTAACCTGATGTACCACTTTAGCTAATAGGGCCTCCCGCTGCCACCGCCGTGCCATTTCTGTTCTCATCCTGAAGCAAAGTTCTTAACCCGAGGTATTATTTCTGGTTAGCGGAGTCTGTAACCTGAAGTGTATGTAACCTGAAGCGTATGTAACCCGACGTACCACTGTACAGGAAATATTTCTTTTCTTCACCTGGAAGTGAACACTACAATTTCCTCATTGTGGTGCTATCTCTCCTGTCCCCACTTCCTCTGATGTAATTTCTTCTTCTTTTGACGCATATTCTTCCTTTACTCTTTGGTTCTAGCTGTTCTGAGGGACAGAAGCTGATCCCCGGAGATAGAAGACTTCTTGTAGACGACAGCAGTCATGCCCCCCAACAAGGTTGCCCCTGGCTGCCTTGGCTCACCTCCCGGTTTGATCTGCCTACCACCCATCTCTGAGGACCTCCAGTTGGTGTGGACACAGGCAGCACAGACAAGCGACCTTGATGGCAACCAGCATCTGCTACAAACTTTCAGCTATTTTCCATACCCCAGCCTCTCTGATCTGGCCTTGCTCTGCCTGCGTCATGGCCTCCACATGGAAAAGGTCAAGGCCTGGTTCATGGCACAGCGCCTACGCTGTGGCATCAGTTGGAGTGCAGAGGAAATTGAAGAGACTCGAGCTCGCCTCATCTACCATCAGGACCAACTTCACTTTAGCTGCCTGCTTGCCAGGAATGATGATGACCCCTGGCACCAAACTTGTAAGAGTCAGGAATATCACCAATCGGTTCCAACCTCTGTGCACCATTCCACTAAATATCCGCCGAACCAGCAGTCTTCCATAACTCCCTTAAGCCACTTCACCACAGCCCAAGGAATGAGGGAACTTGGGAGAATCACTCAGGACATTTGGGAATTGAAGGGGAATGTCTTGTCCCACCATAACAAAGTTCAGGAGAACTGTGAACCTTCAGGAACCTCCGTGCAGCTTCACAATACCAAAGAAATCCTTTCTAGTTCTTATCTACCTACCACAACCACCAGCTTGGATCGCAACTTCCATAACTCTCACCCTATGACCTGGGGTCTCACCAAAGCATCCCTGCAGCCGGCTGAACCTGTCACCCCTGCAGTGAATGGTGGGCATCACCCAGTGATTCTTCCAGCGGTCTCTTCCGCCAAAGCTACCCCATCATCCTCTACAGCTACAACCAATGTTGAGTCACACAGCCTTCAGAACTATCAGTGCACTGTGGGAGATCAGCAGCAGGCTTCAGGTTACCTCTCGGACATTCTTCGCAAACCTAGGCGAAAAACAAAGGAACAACTGGATATGTTAAAGTCCTTCTTCCTTCGTCGTCAGTGGGCCAGGAGAGAGGATTATCACCAGCTGGAGAAGATCACTGGGTTACCACGAGCAGAGATCATCCAGTGGTTTGGAGACACTCGCTATGCCCTCAAACACGGCCAGCTGAAATGGTTTCGGGACAATGCAGGACAGAATCCAGAGCCTGTCTCCTCATTACCTTCTCACCCACTGCATGCTCACCATCCAGACATAAGCCCACTGAAACGGTATCGTGCAAGCGACCTGCAGCTGCAGGAAAACAACTTGTCGGCACTGTGCCAAGAGTCTGGCATAGAGGCTGAGCAGGTGCTGAAGTATTTCAATTCACACTCGCCAGCACCATGTGAGGTAGAGGTGTGCTTGGGGGATGAGGACGAAGTAGATGAGGAGGTGGCAGCCGCTATGATAAAAGTAGAAGATGAAGACTATGAGGAAGATGATGATAATGAGGACGAGGAGGAGGAGGACGATGAAGACTGGGTTGCCTAGGGCTCTTGTGTGAATGTTGGATGGATGCTAGCGATTCTGGACTTCTGAGATAGGTCTGGGGGAGGGATCAAGATGCAACTGGCAAATGTGTTATGAGGTTCTGTTCCATCAAATTCCTGCCCTTAGCCATGGTTCCAAAACACTGAATTTGGTCCCCTTTTCTGTTCCAGCATATTTATGTGTGTGTTTTTTCAAGTTTTAGAATTGAAGTAAAATAAATTTGTACCATGCAGTGATGTGTTTAATCAGAGATTAAAAAAGGTGTAGGATAGGGGGCTTCCCACACCCTTTCTCCAGAATCCATAGAACGAGCCCGTTCAGTAGTGTGCTGGACCTATAAATTTCTTTCTTATCGAACTTTCGAATTGCAGCCTTTGTGTTGTGCTCATAGAGTCCAAATTGTTTCCTTCTTCTAGAATCCTGATGCATTTTTCTTTCTTGCCGTTCTTGGGTTCTAAAGCTGCTACTGTTCCCTCATTTTAAAGGGGGTATCTGGGATGAGAGAACCATGTTGATTCTGCTTTGTTTCACTGCTTCCAACTAATTATTTGACTCCTGCTTCTGTCAGTGTTTTCCTCACTGGCACAGTGACATGGCTTATATGACTCTCTGTACCTTCACTTACGGAACAATGTCTTTTTTCAAATTCCATCCAGAAAATATATAACATCTGGCTACTCTCCCATGTATCAATCCTATTTCATTCTGCTAAGTGAAGCAGCAGCCTAGGGAATACAATGAAGAAACTTTTTTTTTTTTTTTTGGCTTTACAAATCAAAGTCCCTTTACTGACAGAACACATTAAAAAATGTAATTTAGACTAAGCTCTTCCAGGCTTTTAGCTCTAACGCACCCCTCCTTGGCTCCCCCCCCCCCCGTTTGTTTACTTATGGGATTTTGTTTTTCATTTTTAAAATTGTGGCCCAAAATTACAGTTATAAATATTTGATTTTTGGCAGTTGCCAATCAAGGATGGCGACTTTGTGCCTTAATCTCAGTTGTCTTCCGTTTTATTCTCTCCTTGCATTTTAATTGCCTCTTCTTTGTACAGCTTCTAACTTTTCTTCTGCTCTTGATGATCTTAGAATAATAGAATTGTAGCGTTAGAAAGGACCACGGGCATCATCTAGTCCAACCCCCTGCAGTGCAGGAATCTTTTGCCCAACTTGGGGCTCAAACCCATGACCCTGGGGTCTCATGGGTAAGAGTCTCATGCTCTACCGACTGAGCTCCTTAGGTGGATGTCATCACCCTTTTTTATTCATTCCTGTGCTCTCCCTTTACTGGTGCCTTGATCCGTCAGTTTTCACTTTGGTCATATATCCATTTTGAACTAGATGGGTGATGGCTATGAACTGAAAGCCACCACTTTCCACAGCAGCTTACTTGAAGGTGAGGTGTGATGTAGAGACCATCTCCTTTATGGAAAAAATGGAGGAAGCATTGCTGTTTGTATGCCATCTTTGTTCCATTCACAAAGCCAATACCGTCACTGAAACAGGAATGTGTTTCCTACCCTGCTCCCCGCCCCAGAATCTAAGGGATCGAAAGCTGCTGTAAACTCTCAGAACTGGCCTTAGATCATTTATAAGGGGTTATGGGGAAGATGGATTCTGAGATTTATAGAGCGATGAGTAGGCAGAAGATTGTACATAGTGATACTAATCTGCGTTTAAAAAACAACAACCCTATTTATTAAATCACCGTTTCAAGCATTTTTACAGAGTGGCTGAAAAGGCAACAGCTCTTCCCCCTGCTAGAAAAACTAAAAATATTGGTATAAGTTGGTCAGTTGTGCAGAGAGAGAGAGAAGGCGGAACATGGGACTGTACAAACTTGTGTGATATTGAAGGAGATAAATAAAATAGACTGAGGTGTGGATTTAGTTCAAATAGCCATAACTGAGGGATTCTCTTGATAATTAGTCTTTTCCTTAATAATAATGATAAAAATACAGCTTCTTTTTTATCTTTCAAAGAAATACTTGTCACGTCCTTACTCTGGAAAGCAACTTTGGTTATACAGTATGGAGAAAGTAGTCCTATATTCCATGCAACTGGAATAAAAAAGAAGGAACTTTTCCATTGAGTTACTAGTGGCTAAATTGCAGCTGAGAACTTCAAAAATACTTGCTATCTTCTCAACAAATAAATATGATTTCAATTTTGGCAAGTTTATTTTATGATATACGAACTGCTTAATAAGTTGCAATAGAGTCTGCTAGAAAATGCCCTAGCCTAGTAACACTGAGCCTTGAAATAAGCCTACTAAGTCTGCCTTTGATCACCTTTCCTTCAACAAGAGACCCTGCAAATATATATTACACCACTTAAGTCTATCACATGTTAGATCTCCTGAAACTATAGTGTTACGAGAGAGAGAGAGAATACTTTTAGTGGATGGCTTTTCACCAAGGCCCCAAAAATTCAGCAGAGTTTATGCAGAAACAGGAAATATCATCTTGCCCATGTTGAGATTGGTAAGCAGAGAGTTGCTTTTGTCCTCCCTATTTTTGTTGGTGGGCTTGGCTGTTGGATGAATGCCTGTGAGAAAATAAAATGAGCTAGTTGCATACTGTAGGGTTCACACTTTAGTTACAAATGCAGCTTATTACTCAGTTATGTTCAACAAAACTTTTCTGTTTGTGGTTAAGTAATGCACTTCAGCCTGTATCTAGAGCACAATATCGGGCTTAGGCAGGAGTTTGTGTCTTATGCAGATCAAGTACCTGGCTTGGCTCAGCAGAAGGAGGAAGTGACAGAATACTTGATACTGCAAATCCCAGAAGTTCAAAACCTTGTATTACCCCCCCCCCTCCCAAGCTCTCTTTTACAAGCCCTTGTAGTCTCCTAACTCAGAGAGTCCCCAACATTTTTTGGCTTAGAGGCTTTGAACCCTGATCCCATAAAAGTGGGCAAAATACAGCCCAAAATAAAAAACATAAGCAAAAAATAAAGGCAACCCTCTTCAAATTAAACCCAAATGGGAGTGCCCAAAGGTGTCCACAAATAATGTGTTGTGGGGGGCACAGCCCTGATTCCTGGTGGGAGCAGGGGCATGTCTAGGGGTTGGCCCCTGCTAAGTGCACAGGCTCAGGAGTGGCACAAAAACCTCACTTCTCCACTCTGGCTTGAAGTGGCTAAGAGCCCACCTGCCCATCCATGCACTCCACAGGCTGTTTCTCTGCTGCTCTGAGCGAGGGCTCTCTCCCCAGTCAGCCAGTGGTGCTGTTTTGAGTTTCTAGTCCATGGTTTCTCCCAGCTTCAGAGGCACTGATACATCTCCATGCCAAGGGCACAAGTGGGCCTAGGTATGCCTCTGGGTGAGAGGATGGTGAACTAAACAGGTTACCACTTACCTGCAGTGAAAGGAGCGAGGGGTGAATCTCAGCTGAGAAGACAAAAAGAAAAGCAGTTGTTCAAAATGCTCCAATGATAAGCTTTGCCCAGCCCATACTCATTTCACAGACTGCTTCTCACCTGTATAGGCCGTAGTCTCTCACTGCTACGATGTTCTGGCATAGAAACCCCCTCTGTCTGATCTGTGGGTTAAAGCCAATAGAGAATGGATAATTAGAAAGTATATGGTGGGATTCTGAGGCTGAGTGGTATGTGTCACCCCAACCCTTAGAATGCAGCTTGCATTGTAATTACGGTATTACTACAGTGAACTATAGTGTACAATGATAGCATTGTTGAGTACTGGAGGGAATATGGAAGAATAAAAGGTGCAACTGTTAGCAGCAGGGTACTTTCTCACCAGAGAAGATGTTGAGGTTGAAGCATGGGGTTTCTTGTTGCTGCCTAGCACTTTGATTTTGCCTCGCCATGGGGGTGTGTGAGTTGACATTCATGCTGGAGGTGTGAGAAAAGGCAGGAGAAGGCCTGAAAGAAATGGAGAGATGAATGGTGGTGAGAAATGCAAATTACTGTGGCAAGTAATACTAATGCCATGGCCTTTTCATGGTCATGTGATAATAGTATCCTGGAGGGAATATCATCCCTCACCCTGGAACTCACCTGAAGAATAAACTTTGAGTGGAACCTGAAGAAGGAGTAGCTGCAAAATAGAACAAAGTATTAAGCCTCAAGTGATTATCGGAGAGTCTGTGGAAAGGTGACAGGAGAAGAACAAAGGTAAGCATGTAGGACTTTACTTTTCTTAGATACAATAATGTATTTGCCCATTTAAAAGAGGGGACAATTTCCCTTCTTGGACATTGAATAAGCTTTGGAGGCTGAATCTTACACTCTCCTATTCCTGGTCTTCCATTGCCACCTTTTGGTCTTTTGTATTATTTGTAGTCAAAACATATACAGCATTCATAAGAGTCTGGGATTCTGAGGTATACTATTTCTGATACTGGAGGTATATTCCACTAGCAGCCTTCAATAGTCTTATGCTTCATCTATTTGTCTAAAACACATTTTTAAAGCCATCCAAAGTGCTGACCATTACAACTTTGTCTGGTAGCAAATTCCAGAGTTAAATGATGTACTGTGTGACTAAGTAGTTGTTGTTTAGTCGATTAGTTGTGTCCGACTCTTTGTGACCCCATGTGTGACTAAGAACTTCCTTTCATCTGCCAAATTCATTATAAAATATCTATTGGCTTCTAGTATTATGAGGAGAAAAACTCTATGCAGCTTCTCCATACCATGCATAAATTTAGACACTTCATTCTCGTCCTTCCACCTTATTCACAATTTATCTAAACTAACCCCCCCCCATGTAGATTTTCCTCATAAGCAAGTTGCTCCAGTCCCTTGATTATATTCATTACCTTTTTCTTAACCTTTTCCTGTTCTACAATATATTTTTTAAGGTGTGTTACCAGAACTGTGCACAGTATTCTCAAGTATGGTTGCACCATAGATGTGTATAATTGTATTGGATATATCACCCCTTTTCTTACTATCCTGTACAATTTGGCCTCATAGGCATCTCACTGCTCATCTCTTATTCCAGATCGTTTCTGCACAGGTTAAAAAGCAAAAGTACTAATTGATGACCAGTATTGTAATAAAATATAGTGTTATGAAAATTCTATTTATTCTTACTCTCTGCTCCCTCTTTAGCTAGTTACTGATGTAAGTGAGGATCTGTCCTCTTATCCCATGGTTGGTAATCATACTCAGGAGTTTTTGATGAGAAATGTTTTGAAAGTGTTTGGCACTATGTTTGACACTCCCAAAGAACTGAATAATGTTAATGGGACAAGTATTACACTTCTAGTAAACATGCTAGTTTTTATTCAGCAAGTCTTTTTATGTTTGGCAATTCTTCATAATGCTCTCTGCCAGCTTTCCTACAACTGACATTAAGCTAACTGGGCAGTACTATCCTAGATCTCCTTGGATTCCCCCTTTTAAAAATTGGTGTTACATCGGCGATTTTCCAGTCCTCCAGTGTGGGGGCTGATCTTACAGAAAAGTTACATATTTCTAATAAAAGATCAGCAGTTTCACCTTTGAGTTCTTTAAGAATTCTTGAATGGATGCCGTTTGGATATGATAAGTTAATTTGTTTTTAATTTGTCAGTATGGCCTAGGACTTCATCTCTTGTCACCACTATTTCCCTTGGTTCCTCAGGCTCTCTTCCTGAGAAAATTAGTTCAGACATAGTGACCTGCCCTATGTCTTGTGCAATGAAAACCAATGTAAAGCATTCATTCAGCTTGTCTGCAATCTCCTCTTCCTCCTTTAGCACACCTTTGACTCCTTTATCATCCACAGGTCTAACTGCCTCCCTAGCTGGTTTCCTGCTTCTAATGTATATAAAAATACTTTAGTGTTGCTCTTAATGATTTTGGTAGTGTGATCCTTGAATTATTTTCCCCACCCCAATCTCTTATTGTCTAGTTGTGTTCCCTACCTTTTATTTGAAGCTATTTCTTACCATTTATAGAGTCAGCTGGGGTCATCCTAGTGGATCCTGTGGCATGCTGGGTACAAGTGAGAAATCTCTGCTTTTTAATATTATCTAGAAAAGTTATTACATGGTAAAATAAGGCAACAACATTATAAACACCTTAATTCTAAATTTTACATTACAATTCAATCTGCACTTGTTATTTATGTGTCCTGTAGGCCTTATCAGACAGATGATATTAACAGCTCCCACTGACCTTGTTGCAGTTATTGCCTTGGTGAGTCCTTGTTGGCAACAGGAGAATAGTTCTTTTGCCATGGCAATGTATTAAGTACTGAGCACTAAGCCTTGATAACACAAAACAGTAAACAGTGTGTGACGAGGACAAGGCTTCTCTTTTCATGGGCATATTATATCAATGGCTCCTGGTTCTCAGAATTCACTGTGACACTGAGTTTTTGAAGAACAAAAACAACATATCCATCTTATCTTTTCCTTTTCTAGGTAAAGGACAGCAGTGGTGGAGACTCACTTGCCAGTTTGATAGCTGGCTGGTTCTGGAAGAGATGGCATCCATGGAAGATGAGCGACTACGGAGAATAGAGGCACAAAAAATCCAGGAGTCACTGGTGGGAAGGCTAGATAGGCAAGCAGACAGATAATATCTATGCATTGCCTCTACTAAGAGGTCTAGATTCCTAAACTAGAATTCAATTTTTGATGATAGGATACTGTACAGAGGAAAGATCATAACATGAAGTGTACTGTGTTTAGAGTTGGAATTTTTTTTTTTACTTAAAGAGGAAAAAAATAAACTGAAATTCCTCTGGAATTGTGAGCAAATGCCTACATTTTTGCTGTTGTTTTTATAACAATGCCTCACACCTACAACCAAAGAATATGAATTTCCTGATTCACCTACCTGACTACCTCACTGGAGTGCTGGGAAATAGGTTGTGGTGTAACTGCAAAATATGAAATAGTTTACTGTAGAGACAGTAACAACATACTGTGCTAGAGAAAAGATGTTGGTCTGAGTCATTATAAGGAAGGTAATAAATATGCATCTTCAAGGGCCAAAAAGACATGTGCAAACCTTTACCCTGATTTTATAGAGAAATATTTGAGCATATGTTTGTACCTGTCCATCCCTCTCAGGGAAACATGTTGGATTGCATGTGTGTACATGTGCAAAGGCATTTTTTAGATAGGTAAGTAGCCACTTATTGCTATGTGTTCAGGGCCAGAACACATGCATTCACATGCTCATAAACAAACAGATACACTGTAATGTGAACATTTGCTCAAGGGCATTGATGCATGCCTACAGAGGCCCCATCTTTCTACCTACCTCTGGGTGATGGGTGTGTGACACCGACTGGCCTCGGAGTGCTGTTTCTGCAGCAAATTGAAATGAATTTTGTTCAGTCAGGGTCAAAGGCATGTGACTGTGCCCCAGGTGTTTTGCTGCCCTGTGGCCTCAAACTCAGCTCTATCGTTTTGCCACAGATACGTTGGTTGGTGTCTACATTTTATGTGCTGCAGTTCCTGGCAAATGTTCCAAGAAGGCAGAACTAACACACTGACCTGCTACTCTGGCGGTGTCTCGGAAAAGCCTGTTGAGAGAAAAGGGTGGGTTTGCAGGACCAAATGCAAATATAAGTAACCTGCAGGGAGGTTGATTCACTTTTCCCATCCCAACATTGACAAAGGCACGGAGGAGCAGAACTTGTTTCTACCAGCAGATGGTGTCTGGAACTCAATCACAAAAAATGTGATTTGTTTCCAGCAAAGGGCTCCTACCTTCATGTTGTTACACTTTTTCTTCAGTTCCCTGTTCTCTCTCCGTATTGCCTCCAAATTCCTAAGCCAAGGGGAGTAGGGGGAAAGAAATGGAAGATAGGTGGTCTGACTAATTATATTGCATTGCCTTACATTAATACATTATATTACATCCAGTTATACTGTTGACCCTTTAGGCAGGAACATTTTGGCAGAGAGATGTGGGATGTATGTCTGTGGGGTTATGCAGACCAATAGTTCCATTTCACATTAACATGTCATAATATCTAGTACTAATGGAATAGGAATATGGTCCTTTTAAAATAACAGTATACATATTTATCCCCATTTGGTTGCTTTATGTGTATAATGTTAATGCAGGAGCTCACTCCACCCCTTACCAGGATTCTGCCATCAATCAATAATAAAAGAGCTGCTTACAAATTAAACGAGAATTCAAGAATATTTCATATGAACCTTCTTTATATTGTTTTCAGGAGGAGGAATAGGTTATACTGGGAGATAATGACTGGCCCAAGATTAACAAGTGAGTCTCAGGACTAAACAGGGATTTGAACTTAGGCTTCTGCAATCCTAGTTCAACACTTCAATGGTCTTCCTCATGACGGCTCTACTAAATCCTGCAGCTACAACTAACACTGTTTGCCTTAGTTCATGGGAACACAACCTGCTTTTCTTGGATAGTTAGTTTCTGGTGAGCTTCCTGAAGGGCTCCCTCTGCTTTTGAAGCATTGTGTTTGTAGAAAGAAACTAAAAGCTCCATCTGGCCCTTCTGGAACATGCACACCTAGGAAGAGAAACAAAGGGAATGAAATAAAAGGATTGAAAAGCATGTGGGGGCAACCCAGTCTGATGGGCGGGGTAAAAATAATAAAGTTAATATTAAAAAAAAATCCTTCCTGTAGCACCTTAAAGACCAACTAAGTTAGTTCTTGGTATAAGCTTTCGTGTGCATGCACACTTCTTCAGATACACTGAAACAGAAGTTGCCAGATCCTTCTATATAGTGAGAAGGTGGGGAGGGGTATTACTCAGAAGGGTGGTGGGAATTGGAGATTGGCAGATAGCTGAGATGAGCCTGTTGACGACTCTTAACGGCTGTAATAGGTCTTACAGGGAAAGGCAAGGGGTGAGAAGGTGAGAAATGGCTTAGTCATGTATAATGAGATAAGAATCCAAGGTCTCTGTTCAGACCAGGTCTCTCCATTGTTTTAAGTTTGGTAATGAGTTGCAATTCAGCAGCTTCTCTTTCCAGTCTATTTCTGAAATTCCTTTGTAGTAAATCTCCTAGGACATTCTATACAAGATCTCAAAGTAGCTGTTTTACTACAAAGGAATTTCAGAAATAGACTGGAAAGAGAAGCTGCTGAATTGCAACTCATTACCAAACTTAAAACAATGGAGAGAGACCTGGTCTGAACAGAGACATTGGATTCTTATCTCATTATACATGACTAAGCCATTTCTCACCTTCTCACCCCTTGCCTTTCCCTGTAAGACCTATTACAGTCGTTAAGAGTCGTCAACAGGCTCATCTCAGCTATCTGCCAATCTCCAATTCCCACCACCCTTCTGAGTAATACCCCTCCCCACCTTCTCACTATATAGAAGGATCTGGCAACTTCTGTTTCAGTGTATCTGAAGAAGTGTGCATGCACACGAAAGCTTATACCAAGAACTAACTTAGTTGGTCTTTAAGGTGCTACAGGAAGGAATTTTTTTTATTTTGACTATGGCAGACCAACACAGCTACCTATCTGTAAAGTTAATATTATTATTATGTGCCCTCCTAGTCAAGTTTGGGGACTGTGACTTGCTTCAGGAGATCAGAAATGGAATATGGGTCCTTTCAACTCTAGGGAACATACTAGACAGGAAGCAAGTGGCATAGTGCAGTGGTACAGCATTTGCCCTACATATAGATGGTCACAGGGTAAATGGAGCAGTGACCCACTCACCTCAGTCTGCCCCCAGTTAGTCCCCACTTGCCTACCTCCTTACAACCAGCCCTGTGAGTGGTACTGGCTGTCAGCTTCCTCCTCCTTGGACTCAGTTTTACCCTTGTGCAACTCGACAGGGAGAAAGACAGGAACAAAACCAGAATTAATGGGCTCTGTCTGTCTTAGGTTCCAACTATGGTGGACTTCTTTGCCTGCTGCCCTGCCATTCCCAATGGGCACCAGCCACCACAAGACACAGGTTCAATGTCTACTAATCAGAGTAGACTGGGCTAAATGAATGAGTTGTCTGACTTAAGGTTATATAGTTTTGCATGTTCACTCCAGTCATAATGAGATGCACATCATGTTGCACAAGCGACTGAGAGTTTGTGCTAATGGCTGTAATTGAACAAAGTGATAAGAGTCCCTAAATTGTTTTTTAACTTTGAGAAATTAAGAAATAACCCATGAGTTTGCTAGGGGGAGCTTTTAGAAAGGAAAATTGACAGAAAACTCTGGCATATGTGCCTAGCCTTTGCCTGCTAATACTTTGAGGGAGCTGAAAGCTTGCTGCAGTCAAACAGTTGGCTAAAGGTAAGTACGAATGACAGGGTATCTACCACGTACTTGAAGTGCAAAATAAAGACACAATAACAACTTTGGAGATAAAACTCCCGTTTCAAAAATGTTGGAAAAAACATGTTGCAAAAGTGTATCAAGTCGATAGACATCTGAGGTACTGTGGTGGGCATGCAAAGCTAGTGGAGTGCAAAGGGGAAGGTCAGAAATGGAGAGCTTCCTGAAAATATTGGAAATGCAGCAATTACAATATTCACATACCTGAAATTCCTAGATAGAGAGACACCCTTTACACTTGTGGCACCCTGTTTTTAGAATTCTCTCCCATGGTCAGCTTTCCCGGCATCTACATTGCCATATTTTCAGCAGCAGGTGAAGACCCTTTAATTTTTACAGGCCTTATAAATGTTTTCACTGTTTTAAATACTGCTTGATTCTACTGTTTTATCACTGTTTTCATTAGACTATGCTTTTGTTGTTTTTAAAAATACCTGTAGACTACCTTAGGAACTTTGTTGTTGAAGGTGTGATATATACACATTTCCCAAATAAATAAATACCTTTATTATTGTCACTACAGTAATATCCACCAATGAGAAGTAGTATCTTGCTCAGGGGAGGGAGTAGTAGTATATTGCTCAGGGTAATTACCAAGGCTTGTGAGATATAGATAAAATGGCAATCCTGGCAGATTTTAATGTTCAGGTGCTGCTGATTCTGCTGAAATTCTATCTGATTATTAACTAGTTGGTCTGTATATTTATATGGCTCTTTTATCTAGATTTGTTATAGTAATTAATTAGCTAAGTTGGCAAAGAGGACCACTATTATTATTAACCCTTCCCCAGATTGGTTATTAACTACTCCTATAAATGACCTTAGATTTAACCCCACCCCCATAGCCCCAAGCTATTGGAAACGGGGTGAAATGTAACTTCTTTTCAAATCATATTCTTTGTTTATTAGGCTAGGAAATTAAGCTGCTACAGCTGCTTCCAGACTTGCTATTTTGCAGCTAGGATTCAATCGCATATAGTATTAGCAAATCCAGGTTGCTCAGTGTTTAGTTTACGTAACACAAGCCTATTTTTAAAGAACAAGCTTTTGAGGGATAAGGAAAGTGATAAAACATGTACTGGAAAGTGAGAGATATTTGCTTGGTATAACCTCCCTACAAACAAATTGGAATGAATGTTCATTATGCAGCCAGTTTCACAGAACCTCCCTGAAAACATTGCGCAAACAAATGAGATCAATGCTCAATAAACAAGTTGCCTGAAGCAATTTTGGTTTCTTCTTGTTTGCAGGAAGGACCCCTTAAACATACTTCTGAATACATTTTCATCATACACTTCTCCCACTATCTTTAAGCTAACCTGCTTTTTCTGACTGGATTGCAGACACTGTTTTTAAGCTAACCTGCTTTTTCTCAGAAACCCACAATTCCACAAATTCACTCCATGTTTCTTGACTGTCACCAGCATTTTAGGACCTATGAGACAATGCTCACAGGGATGTCATTCTTACCTGAGATAGATGGGTGATATGGTTGAGAGCAGTTTCAACAGGGCTTTTGAAAAACTTTTTTTCATCTTCTTTCATCTGTAGATCAGAAACACAAAGAGGACAAGATAAGGCCCAGACTCTTTATTATCTTCCAAAGAGGCAAAGCAAACTGAGATATTCTAGGTTTAATCAGCTGGTAATGTATTTAAGAGACTGATGTTCAAATCCCTTGTACAAACCATGGCTAAGTGTGAATGCACAAGCATGCAAGCATTAACAGCAGAGTTACTTCATTCATTCCCTGGCCCTGCTGCACACACATGCATGTTTTCACAGCAAAACACATGGCCACTTTACTGTTTCTTCAGAAAACCTGAATTGATGTTAGCTCCAATTGAGCACTAAAAAGCAGGTTTTCACAGGGAAAGGAAAGCTTCAGGGCAAAAATAACTAACACTAGGACATAGAGCTTTTAAGCATGGACTTGTGACTGGAAAGAGTAGGGCAAAAAGGTAAGTAAGAATATGGATTGAAACTACTTTGCAAATTAAAAGTGCATTTTACATACTGGATTTTAATTGCATCCCCAGATGGGTGTACTGTTCAGAGAAACAAACTAAGAGGAAGGTGGGTTTGGCAAACCCTCAACGTGATCAACTCCCGCCCAGAAACCTATGTCCCTACTGTGGAAGGACGTATAGATACAGAATTTGCCTCCACAGTCACTTACGGACTCACTGTTAAGACCATATTCATGGAAGACAATCTTACTGGGCTACGAGTGATTGCCAAAGAAACTGTTCAGTGCAGAAACCTTGCTCAGTCCAACTCCTGCCAGTCCCCAGCCCTGTATTAACAGCTAATTAAATGAGACAAGTGTTTTCAAAATTGTAACATTTTAGCCTTATAAGAAATAACTCCATACATTAGCCAAAATGGATGTGGTACAACTAGAACATCTGTGTTTCAGAAAGTCCATGAAAACAAAGGAGAATATAAGATTCTGCTTTCGAGAAACTACAACTTACATTATTATTGAGAAACAAGTATTTGCAGCTGGTTCCACATGATGGGCATTTATCTGTCAGGATTAAAATGCAAAAGGTGTTAGAATAATATGTGGAAATTTATTATAAATAATATAAAAGTTCTTATATCAGAAGATGGGTCCAATTATGAACCAATCTTCAAATTTGTTAGATCAGAGGTGACCTATATAGTGAGTTCCAAATGTGAGTCCCATCATCCATGTTCATGGGAGCTGGGAATCCAGTAATATATGGAGGGTACCATGTTGGCTTCCCTTGCATTAGATGGTCTTTAAAAAGCAGATTTGAAAATTTTAGTATTTCTGACTGCTGGCTTTTGATCAGTCAAGTTCTGTTGTACAGCTGACAAATCAAAACATGAGCAATATGTTTTCATGTGCAGGATGCAAGAAACTCATAGGAAAGTTCACTACCTAGTCATCTTCTGTAGGAAGGCATTGGTGACTGAATGTTGCATCCCAGACATGGTATAAACATCACGCTGTTACTCTTACCTGTACCAGCACATTTTTTGCAAAATATGTGTCCACAGCTGGTGACGTAATAGTCAGATGCGTCCTGGATAAAGCACTGATTGCAATGAAACCAGTCCATGTTGCAAGAAGGACAGGTGAGGCAGAGGTCCTCCCTCAGCTTCTGTTAAGAAAGGTGCAGTATATAAGGAGGATATGTCAATTTTTACCAGTACATGGCACATTTAAGACCCATTGATTTCAATGGAATAGTTAAACTTAATCCCTTCCCTTTGTATAGGTTCAGAAAATCACAGGATTTAAAACTGTAGCAGTAAAGAAGAAAATATTATGAGATGCAATTCTACTGCACTCTTAGCCAAGAGTCCAGTACTTTGTGGCCACCACCATAAGACAGAAACGTGAATCTGAAGTGCAGATCCTCATGGTTGTTGCTTTTTAACAGCAACACTATCCTACTTTGAAATGACAGTTCACATCTGTTTTGTCATATTGATGTTTCTTTCCACAGTGGTGCTGCAACAGAGGCAACCAGATCTATAATTTTTATGGTGTCATTTGTTTGCATTGGTGTAAATCATGATGAAGCAGCAGCTTTTTCTGGCCTCAGCACCAGATTTAGGGTGGTTTGGGCAGTTGCCCCGTGTAGGGTACTGAGCCAGGGGACACAAAATCAAGAAAATCAGTAATTGAGAAGATCCATTTGGGGGCACCAAATTTTGGCCTCAGTCAGGGCACCATATTACCAAAGTCCACCCCAGTGGCATGCAAAATTCATGAGCAGATTGATGGGTCTCTGTGCCTCATAACTATGGTTTTTGGGTTGTTGTTGTTGTTGTTTGCACCACTGGTGTATCAATCTCTACAGCCACAACAGGTGCTTCAGCCTTTCAAGAGTTTTTGATTTCACCCCAAAAGGCATGCTTCTCCACTGTGACATATGGGTGGCAACAAACACTGGGTCTATGACTTTTACAATGTAGCCCATGGACCTGAATGCATGGTTAGGATTTGACAGTGGATTTGAGGTACCTTAATGTGCAACAATGTGGATCCAGATTCATTTTTTGCACCACACTGATGTGCCAGTGTGCTGAAACCATTATTTTTTACTGTTCAATCTGTAGAGTGTGATTTGATGGTAGATTTTGGAGGGCGAAATCCAAAATATACATGTTTTCACACACTTACAACCTGGTGTGCTTGATCGATTATTTTTTACTATGCGAGTCCATGGATACAGATATGAGTGGCGATTTGGTGGCAGGATCTGTATCTTGGATTCATGTTTCTGCGCCATGGAAGCACCTTAGGTGCATTTAGGTCTGTGCTTTTATAGTGCAGTCCCTGGAAAAGGATGTTGAAAATGGTTTGAGGGTGTTTTTTTGTGGCCTGCATACAAAAATCAAATGAATTTAGGAGGATCCACCTGTTTATGCAAACAATAGATTAGTATTAGTCTTTTAAGTGTATGTTGTGTCTCCTAAAATGGACTAAAAGGGACAACTGTCTGAAAGCAGGGACAATTTATGGTATCAGGGACAGGTACTAGAAAATAGGGACTGTCCCTGCCATCCAGAGACAGCTGGAGGCAAATTCCTATTGAGAACAGCAAAGGAAGAACATGACTTAAAGGAAGTGCTGAAGGAATCCACATTTTGAAAGCAGCTTTCCCAAAATTTCTAAGTGAAGGAGGGTCAGGGACCAGGGTCCCACCCCCACCCCCACTAATAAAAAGGATTTTCACCAGCTCCTTCAATACCTCTTTTCTTTCTACCCCCCCCCCTCTTCTAACCCGCCTGTTTTTCATGCAGCGATTGCAGTACTGTGTAAAATTCTCAAATTTATAATTTAAGGCAGGGTCGCTTCACACGCCGATAGGCAAGGCAAGTTCCTAACCCGGCCGCTGCCTGTTTCCCGCCTTTTTCTCGAGACTACTTGGCCGCCTCGCGCTGAGCGAAAAACGACCGTTAAAAAAGGCGGGAAACGGGTTGCCGGGGGGGGGGGGGAGCGCGAAGGAATCCGGCGGGAGGACTGAAGGGGATTAAGGAGAAGATGGGGAGGGGCGCAGATGGAGGGCGGCGTTGTGGCTCTGGAGAAGCAGGCGTATAAAAATGGCGGGGTGGGGTGGGTGAGGAAGGGGCTTTTTAGGGTAGGAAGGGGGATACTGTGTGAAAAAAGGAATGGAGGCGAGGAGAGAGTTTGGGGAATCTGAAAGTGGGCTCCGAAAGTAGGCGAGGACGGGCAGGGAGTTTCTGAGGTAAAAGTGGGTGGGATTCAATTTAGTATTACTCAAGAGTTGACCCGCTGAAAACGATGAACAACTTGTGCCCATTAATTTCCATGGGTCCCCCTCCCCACTCTCTCTGAGTTTGGTTCATGGTCCAGCTGGGGTTTGGATGGGGGCGGGACACGTTTCTGGCCGCTATTTTTCTTGCCCTTAAAGGCATAATATCTGCGCCAGCTCAGTGGGTAATTTTGGGGTGCCTCGTTGGTGAGAAAAAGCAAAGGGGTTTCGGCAGAGGTTGTGGATCTTCCAGCTCAACCTCCTCGCCGGCTCCTTGGATCTGTCCTTGGGTAGCTGTAGGGGAAATGGTCGACACTTGTCAGTAAGCTGCACAGGGAGATCCAGCAGATCCAAGCATTTCCAACCTGCTTTTTCTTTGCCTCTGGAAGCTGCGCTGCTGGAATCGCCTCCTGCTGCTTAATGAGAGAAACCTGCCAAAATCCTTTGGAGGAAGTGAGGAGCAATAAGGGGATAAAATGGCTTTTGAGGGCCGTAGATGCAGCAGGAGCCTAGAATAGGGAGGAGAACCTAAATATGGAGGGTGTGGGATCCTAATCTGTGGAGCTGTGGTCCTTTAAAACTGATACCAGAAGGAGGCAGAACCAGCAAGGCCGGGATGGATTTTATTTCATAGAATTAATACACCACTTGATTGTTTAAAGAAACCACAACAACCACCCTCAAAGCAGTTTACAAAAAGGTAATCCGGTAAAATGAAGACGAATTCACAACCCTACTTTAAAACATACATAAATTAAAATACTAAAACAGGTTAAAATTACAGTGCTTCAATTTTCCAAGCATCTGGGTAGGTGTGTCTAAACTGGAATGTTTTTAGCAGGTGCCGAAAAAGAGTACAGGAAAGGCGCCTGCTTGATGTCAATTGGCAGGGAGTTCCAAAGTGTCACTGCCATGCTAAACAATCGAGTTCTTACAAATGCGGAACGGGGATTATGTGGCACCTGTGGCAGTGCCAATTCTGCCGATTGAAGCGGCCAAGTAGATGCTTGAAGGGTATGATCTCAGAGATAAACTGGTCCCAAGTTATTCAGGGCTTTATATGCTAATATGAATATGCCTTGAGCTTGGCTCGGTAGCAAATCAGTAGCCAGCGCAGATCCCCGAGTGCAGGTGCTATATGCTGACAAGGCCTTGCCCCTGTCAGCAATTGTGCTGCAGCATTCTGCACCAACTGCACCTTCCGAATCAAGCGCAAGGGAAGCCCCACATAGAGCACATTGCCTCAATCCAGTCTTGAAGTAACCAATGTGTGAACTACTGTGGCATGGCCTCATGGCCCAGGAATGACCGTAGCTCTTGAACCAGGCACCATGGGGGTAGCCAGGGTTTATTTTAGGGGGGGGCAGCCATCATGCTGGGCGGAGGGGGCAAACCTAAGATATCTTCAATGCAATTGGTCAGTTAGTTAAGTATTTTTATTTCTTTACACCCATGCCAGCCGCAGTTGTTAAAATGCACTTCTAGCCACTAAGTCTCCAAATCAGAGAACTGGATCCAGAAGCACTCTCAAACTATAAGGAGCAGTTGAATCCTTGTTAAATGTCGAGATGGGGATGTGGAGGGAAGGAATTAGTCATGAGATGTTTACTGCAGTTTTGCTTCATGTCAGTTCCACTTTGATCTTGTTATTCCCCTTTTTCTTTCGTTCACGTGACTGCCTTAGCCCACAACTCTAATGGATTGTCGTGCAGTCGCTGCTGTTGAGTCCCCACACCCTCCTGCTTTTTCTCATCCTCTGCTGTTATCTTCTCTCCTTCCCAGCCCTGACCTTTGCTCTAGCCTGTTCCTGCTGAGATGACGATAAAAAAGAGTCAAGGGTGCTCCCCAAAGGCTGGACTTCACCCCCACATTGCAGGAGAACGTGCGAGATCAGCAGAGATAGCAGAGGGAGAAATGTGCCAAGCAAGGGGAAGTGGGGACATTGAACAGAAGGTGCGGGGGAAGAAGGAAGAGGAATAGTACACAGGAAAAGTGGAGGCACACAAAATCCTGTCATTCTGTTCTCTCCCCCCCCCCCCCCCCCGTTTTCAAGTCTCTTTTCTGATTTTCCAGGTTTGGAAGTCGAGGGGCTTCCAACAAAACAGGTCCATCATGGAGCAAAATCGGCACTCCTGCCCCTTTTTAAAAGGGGATTACAGTATATTGGCGGTGCACACACACATCAAGCTGAGTAGGGAGAAAGATTAAGATCGTTAATAGACGCTATTGAGCAATAAACAGATAAACTGAAGCATCACCACAGTGAATGGTAGTGGCCCAGGGGAGCAGAGGCGGAGGAACCCGTTTCCGGAAACATCGCTATTATTTGCAGAGAACAATTTTGTCAGTGTGTGCCCTTACCGAAAGGCTTGGAGTGAATGTCAGCACAGGGTACTTTACAAGACTTGGCGGGGGTGGGGGGTGGGATGAACCTAAACTGATGTTCTTGCAATCTGAAACGTAACAAGAGGGAGCCACAGTTGCAGGGGTGGAGGAGGAAAAGAAGAGATTGGTAAAGCTCTGGATTGGATATGAGTTTTGTGAGGAAATCCAGCAGCTTGTAAACTTGGCATTGCGTGCTTACAGTATTGCAGAAAAGTATTGGGGTTAACTAAAGGAAAGCTTTATTTTTAAAACTTACATCCCGGTCTTGCGGTCTTGACTATGCTACCACCCAGTGGATTTGTAACTGACTGACTGACCGAACCCAAAGGGTGCTCATCAATGGTTCCTCTTCATCCTGGAGAAGAGAGACTAGTGGGGTGCCACAGGGTTCTGTCTTGGGCCCGGTCTTATTCAACATATTTATCAACGACTTGAATGATGGACTCAAGGGCATCCTAATCAAATTTGCAGATGACACCAAACTGGGAGGGGTGGCTAACACCCCAGAGGACAGGATCACACTTCAAAACGACCTTGACAGATTAGAGAACTGGGCCAAAACAAACAAGATGGACTTTAACAGGGAGAAATGTAAAATATTGCACTTGGGCAAAAAAAATGAGAGGCACAAATACAAGATGGGGGACACCTGGCTTGAGAGCAGTACATGTGAAAAGGATCTAGGAGTCTTGGTTGACCACAAACTTGACATGAGCCAACAGTGTGACGCGGCAGCTAAAAAAAGCCAATGCAATTCTGGGCTGCATCAATAGGAGTATAGCATCTAGATCAAGGGAAGTAATAGTGCCACTGTATTCTGCTCTGGTCAGACCTCACCTGGAGTACTGTGTCCAGTTCTGGGCACCACAATTCAAGAAGGACACTGACAAACTGGAACGTGTCCAGAGGAGGGCAACCAAAATGGTCAAAGGCCTGGAAACGATGCCTTATGAGGAACGGCTAAGGGAGCTGGGCATGTTTAGCCTGGAGAAGAGGAGGTTAAGGGGTGATATGATAGCCATGTTCAAATATGTAAAAGGATGTCACATAGAGGAGGGAGAAAGGTTGTTTTCTGCTGCTCCCGAGAAGCGGACACGGAGCAATGGAGCCAAACTACAAGAAAGAAGATTCCACCTAAACATTAGGAAGAACTTCCTGAGAGTAAGAGCTGTTTGACAGGGGAATTTGCTGCCAAGGAGTGTGGTGGAGTCTCCTACTTTGGAGGTCTTTAAGCAGAGGCTTGACAACCATATGTCAGGAGTGCTCTGATGGTGTTTCCTGCTTGGCAGGGGGTTGGACTCGATGGCCCTTGTGGTCTCTTCCAACTCTATGATTCTATCCCGCCCTTCCTCCAGTGACTCCAGGGCGGGTCATAGTAATAAAACACGCAAATAATATAATGCACAATAAAACAATGCAGCAAAGTTAAGTTTGATCTGTGACCTAAAAGCTTACGTGGAGAAAAAGATTGGAAGGGGGTGTAGAAAGAGGAATACCAGTACAGTAGTGTGAACATATTTATGTATAGTGAGAATTCTTTGAAATTGTGCAATGAAAGAGTTGGTCATTTCTTTCGGAAATGAAAGGCACCCGTTAACCTGAGGAACTATATGTCACGTGGTCCCACGACGATATGTAATAATGTAGCAGTTGTTGGGGCTAGATTCCAGAGCGATCAGATACGTTTCCACGGGGGTCGCGGATTATGGTGGATCAATCTGCTCAGGTAACGAGCTGGTGTCTCGCGGGTTAGGCTCATGTCGACTAATGCGTGTTCCCCACCCCCTGCAACAGCGGACGGGGCACCTTTGATACTATTAGAAGACGAGACCGAACAAGGCATAACTAGAGCCAGTGGCATCGGAAGGCGAGCGAGATCCCAAAGCGACAACACGACCAGTTTCCGTGGATGAGTTTTAAGCAGAGAGGTAAGGCGAGAGGGAGGAGGAGTCTGTCTCTGCCTCTCCTGGAGCGGAGAATTATCTCCCCCCGCCTCGCCCCAGGACCGGCAGCGGCTGGTTCAGCACAAGAGCAGGGGAAAGAAACTCAAGAGGGAGAAAAACAAATGCAGAGCGGAGAAGCGCGAGAGCTGGTCTGCGAGAAGGAATGAGAAGCCGAGAGACCTGGTGGGGAGAGAAGCTCAGCTGGGACAACAAAACCGGCGAATCAACCATCAAAGCGAGAGAAACGCTGTAATGAGAAACCACCCTGGCACCTAGAGCGATCCCTGTCCAAACTGAGCCACAAGGAAGATCTAGGGAAATCTTTAGAATAACCGCCACTGATCAGAATAAAACTGTGGTAGTGGGTGTGTGGGAGCTGCACAAACAAGATCAAACCAGTCGGCTTCCCCTGCACTGTTGTGCGGTTCTCCTCCTTCCCTTCAGGGCAAACTACACAAGAAGACACGGCAACAACAACGTGGGAGAGGAATCCCACATCATCTGCACCTGTGATTTGGAGCGGAAAATATCTAGTACTTACTGCATGTGAGAGAGGGTCAGTTTGATATCAGAACCAAAGAAAATCTAGCTGCGGACACCCAGATCAAAGCTGATAGAGAGACCCAACTCAGTTCTAACAAGGTTGGTGCTAGAACCAAAGCAAATCCAGCATTTTCTGGTATTAGAAAGGAAGTTTCTAATCAGGAAGAAGATTCAACTGATTTGCTTCTAGAAGAGAGACAGCAGATCTGGCCATCACCTGAAGCACAGACTGGGACATCCCGACTCTAAATATTTCAGACAGAGATCCCCAAAGTGGACTGGCAGAGCAAGACTAGGAACAGGTATACTGTAATTTGGAGCTGGAAAGTTTGCAGAAGTCCATTTTCAAAAGATTCAAGCCTGTAACTGGATCAGCAGACGCAGAGTGAATCCAGAGTCATTCCAGTTCTAGGAGAGCCATCCACAACCTCTAACCCATAGTTACTTGGTGCTGACCAGTTCAACACTATGGAGGATGGAGCACGTCATCGAGCTGGTTCCGAGAAGGGTTCGGATAGCCCTGAAAAAACAGAAGAAGGTGGTGTTGCACTCAAGAAAGAGATTGGGCTGATGAGCGCATGTGGCATTATAGTGGGTGAGTGGGGACTCTGGTGGGATGTTATTTTCCCTGTTTGCCCTGAACTGGACAATACTATCTTCTCATATTCGTCTAACATTGGGTGATATTCATCGTCCCCTATAACCCAGGAAGCAGAGGTCCTGCTACAACCCTCTATCTTAGCCTTGGATCTTCTGTCTTTCCTGTAGCAGTGATTAGCACCATGCCCCAACTTGGCTAGGAGGCTGCTTGTGTCTCATATTCTGCAGTTACCAGAATGAGGGATGAAAACCTTCCTTCTCTTTATTTATTTATGCTCCTTTCTAAATTTAGCCACCATTTCTTTTCCCCCCCTGTTTGTCTTCCTTTCCCTCCTTTCTATAAATACCTTAGAGCTGTCAGTTCACATCACCAATCCGATTAGAGCTAGTCTTCCCCTCCCTGAAGCAGTTCCAGCACCACCAACTTGAATTCCTCTTAACCCCAGCCTGTTTCATTCTCCATTGAGATAACCAGATTCCTGGCCAATTCCCAGCTCATTTTGCTGTGGTACTCCACCCTAAGCCCTTCTATGTTTTGGGACACACACAATCACTGATAAATATATACAACCCTAAAAACATTAGCATCTCAGCAGTGGGTGTGGAATGCTTGTATATACTGCTGTGATGGCCCAGAAGGAGATGGATCTCAGGAACAAGCAAGAATGGGAACATACACAGCTGCTTTGCACCGGATGGGGTTGCAAATTCATGGCGGGCAAGATTTCTCTGAACTGCCCCTTGCCAAAGTAGCTGGCTTTCTGAGCTGGACAAGCAATGAAGTCCTCCAGTTGTCCCTGCCTCATACGGAGATGCAACTTAGACTCTTGGGCTGTGGTGTGGTTCGGATTTTTTTGCTGTGGAGATGGTTGCTTTTGGTTTTTTGTATCTTGAGATTTATGTGGAATTTTTTTCAGTTTGGTTATGTATTTTTATGTTTGTTTTATTGTTTACAACTACTTTAGTTATGCATTTTCCCCCCATGTAAGCTGCTGTGAGCATGGTTTGAACCGCAGAAAAGCAGCATACAAATAAAATTATGTAGGGTTCCACGGCCTAGGGGACTTCTGATTTAAAGGCTGCCAGCAGAGCCATGCAGGAGCAGATCGTACCTTTACAGTTCCCCAAACAGTTAGTGACTGGAGTTTGTTTTCCACCCCAGTGCAGCTGGAACGTGGCTCTCTCTCGAGCATGTTTGTTCCAACTCCATCAGTCTCATTCCAGATGGCTTTGTTTCAGCAGGTGCCAGGAGACCGCTGAACAAACAGAGGAGGATGAGGACGTGCTTTGAAAGAGAAAACCCTTGCTTCCCTACTTGTCCAAGCCTCACTAATACCCAAATTCTATCTACTTATTGAGCTCTCCTCCCACTTCCTCTGCCCCTCATTCCACAGTGTACTGCACTGCTCTATGCTCTCTCTCCATCTCTGCATGCTAGGATGGCAAGTTGTCATCTATCCGCACTTCTCAGTATTCATTACCCTGCTTCTTTGGTTCCTTCTTGATCAGAAGGATCATTAAAGCCCACCTTAGGGTAAGTTTCCACTATCCCGAAGCACGACACATAATCAGTTCCTCCTGTATTTCTTTTCACAAATTCAAACCACTCCAGCCTTTCCTTCATCCCTCTTTCTTCCCTTAGCCACCCCCTGCCCCATCTTCTCAAGTTTTGTGTATAATTCTCTGGCCCCTCTCACTTCCACTGGCCTGTTGCAATGCAGCCCAACCCTACCCTGCGGCTGGTACTTTCAGCCACACCTCCACCCAGCCCTTTGGCTTCAATTCACATCTGCAGAGTTTTAATTTTCTTAATGAAAAATAGTGGAATGATTCTGTGCGATGGGAATAGAGCCAGAATGTGTCCACAAGCATGGAAAGCTGGACAGTGCACACTCTGAGGTATTCAGCCAGCAATGTAGTGACAGGGACAAATATATAAATAATAGCTCCCATCATCCCTCTCTAACAGGACCAGTGGTCAGGGATGATGGGAACTGTAGCCTCAAAACACCTGGAGGGCTGAGTTTGCCTATGCCTGATCTGGACGAATATTCCAGTGGAATTTTATTTTATTTGATAATTTTAAAGCTCTTTTTCACAAAGAGAAATGTGCCAGACTGAGATCCCCAGCGATGCCTTTGGAGCATCTCCCAGGTTATAGAAGATCATCCCTTGCACACAATGTCCTCTATACGCATTGAAGCCACAGCTGGAATTATACGGCCAGAGGTTTGCTTTTAAAAGTGGTAACCTCCCTGCTTTGGCCATGGGGCCATTTCTGCAATACAGATTCACTATGCTGAAGCAAAGCAAGGCTACAAAAAATGGAAGGTTTGGAATCACAGATAGGCTAGTTGCTAAGCATACAGTCCTGGCCTCCCCAGACACAGGAGACGTGATCTGCAAGTACTTGGCATATGTGTGCAATCAGGCCACCTGTAGGGGGGGAAAAATTAGATCATTACCTCCCAGTCCTAAACCTATTTGCTAAGAATTAAGTGCTTGTTTCTATTATTCTTACGTTAAATCAACATGAGTTGACTTTAAATAGTCTCAGTCTGAGACTTTCCTTTTCACCTTAAAAATTGGGTATATATTATTATATATTATTATATTATATTATATCATCTTTGGTGTTATAGAAATAGAAAATATGTTAAATAACAAAGTGGTATAAACAATTTCCATTCTGAAAAGTTTTATAACACAAACATGGATATTTCTATTTCTTCTTACCAGACAGAGAATTTGATTAGTACAAGAGGTAGTGTGTTCTCCAGCTGGTGATATATGAAGAAGCTGACATTTAAATGTCACCCTAAATTAACCTTTCTTATTAGACACAGAGGGTAATTCCACTTCTTGGGCCAATATCTTAGACTCTGCAAACCCATATAGATAACTACAATGTTTGTTGCACTAGAGAAGCAGTAGCTATAGCATGTGGCCCTCTGAAATTTGCTGCATTCCAGTTCCCAAAACCCCTGATCATTGGTCATGCTGGCTGGAGCTGATGGGAGTTGGAGTCCAATGGCATCTGGAGAGCCTCTGCACTAGAGTCTCCCCTCTCACCATTTCCCTCTATGATTTCTAATCTCTCTGTACCCCTTTGTTTCTTCTCCAGGTAACATTATTGGATCAGGGATCTTTGTGTCACCAAAGGGTGTGCTGGAGAATGCAGGCTCAGTAGGACTGGCACTAATTGTGTGGATTGTAACGGGTCTTATCACAGCTGTGGGGGCTCTGTGCTATGCAGAACTGGGAGTCACCATCCCCAAATCTGGAGGCGACTATTCCTATGTCAAGGACATTTTCGGGGGACTGGCTGGGTAAGTGAGGAAAGAAGAAATAAGAATGTAAGTAGGTGGCTGTGTATGTGATGGGGAAGTGGAGCAGGATTAAAAGTAGGAGGGGTTTTGAGAGGCAGATTGTCTAACTCTTTCACACTTGGAATATTTCTCTCAAGGTTCCTGCGGTTATGGATTGCCGTCCTGGTGATCTATCCCACCAACCAGGCTGTTATTGCCCTCACTTTCTCAAACTACGTACTGCAGCCACTCTTCCCTACCTGCTTTCCCCCAGAAACCGGATTGCGACTGCTCGCTGGGGTCTGCCTTTGTAAGTACTGAGCCCACTACCATCCATTAGCCATGAATATTGGGCTGATTCAGATTGACTGAACTGGCAGTTTGTAAGTTCCTTGCAGGGAGGTTAGATGACATTGTGCCAAGACAAGAGTTATCACACAGTGTCCAGTTCATTTCCCCATCACTTTCCTTACTGCAAGCCCCCCCCCCCATCAATGATGATGTAACAACCTGAATTTGCTGGTATGTGACTGAATCACACTCCAAAATAGTGACATTCTGGAAGCACTTTTTATCTACTCAAAGACCCTGGAGTTATGTTACAGTTGATCTAGCCAACAGCAGATTCTCCATCAAGAGTTTCAAACCATGTGTAGTTATTCCTCAGAGGCATGTATAGCTATGGCCAACTCACCATTTCTACACATTTAGTAATTCCAATATCCAGTGTGATGTTGAAGCTGGGACCAGAAAGATATAAGTTTGCATCTTTGTTTGGCCTACTAAATTTACTGAGTGACCTTGGGCCAGTCCCTCTCTCACACCTAGTCTACTTTGCAAGGTTGTTGTAAGAATAAAACAGGTTAACTCACATCTATGTAAGCCACTCAGAGCTCTTTGGAGTTGGAGTGGGTACAAATGTGTGGAATAATGTGCATTTGGCCTGCATACCAAAAGAACAAATTCTTTCACTCTTTTGGAAAGGTGTATCACTGCTTGACCTATGTTCTAGGTACTGTGAGCTATAAAATACAAATAATGACAACAAACGTTCTTAAAATAGGGTACTTTTTGCAATTTAATATTGAGCATCCTTTGGTGTGCATCTTGCATCCTACTAATCTGAAATAGGGCTCCTTACCCACAGCTGTGTAAGCAGCATTGGAATTTCTCCTCCAAATAATTCTGGGAAATATAGTTTGCTAAGGGTGCTGGGACATGTAGCTCTGTGAGGGGGTGCAGTGCTCAGGATTCTTGGAGTGTGTGTGTGTGCTTTAAATGTATGGTGTGTTTGCAGCTTCACTCTAAAAGCACCCCACATGCAATGAGTACAAGACAGGAGCAGAAAGGTTAGAAGGGTCAGAGTGAGGAACACAGGAAGTAGAAGGAATGCCCAAATGCCAGGAGATTCTTTCCACCAAAGCTTTAAGCCATTTCTGTCCGTCTGTCTACAGGCTCCCCGCCACCTGTCCTGTCTTGGATGTCTGCACAGTTGCCCCAATCTGAATCAGTGGGGAGTGGGCAGCTGTGTTCCCCATGAACTCAAAGACATTTAGGAGGGATAATTTCCCCTGAGGTTACTTTAGGACATCAGTTGCTGGAAAAATCAGGCCTGAACTAGTTTCGTTCCTTTCTAGCTCCAAGGCAGGGGTGGGGGTGGGGAAAGACAAGCACCAGCCAGGGAGGGGATTTGGCTGAGGCGCTTATGCAAGCCAGCTGCAGCAGCTCAGCAAGAGTTTATCCATCGAGTTAAAGCCAGTTACTCAGCAGCTGAGTCAGCTAAAAAGGGAGAGATTATATGTGCATATGAAAGAGAGGCAGGGAAGAAGAAAAATTTATGCCTCCAGACCTCAACAACGAGGAGCTGCTTACTAATGGGCCTTTTGGCCAAATTTTGAAATCGAATACTGGAATGCAAAGGCTGTGGAATTAGTAAAGAACAACAACCAGACGTGAGGGATTGGAAACAGATAACATTAGACTGTCAATTACAGTTGAAGGATTGAAGTCTTGTTTCTCTTCCAGCATGCCTTTCAAGTGAAGATTTTTATCCCAGCCTTTATCTATATTCGCCTAGAAATTTCATTTATATGTTGATGTTTTTATTGTTAAATCACTTCAGGATGCTTTGTGTGGAGTGATTCATAAATTAATTAATTCAATCAATCAAACAGAGATAATACTGGTGGTTCAGAATAGCCAGTGGTAAAATTTAGCAGGAAGACTGATGAGAGGGCTATGGCTGATGATTGGAGGTAATCGCTGTGAGACTGGAATTGGGCAGTGTCACCAGAGCCTTGTGAAGCAAGACTTAATCCGCTTTATCTAGTGTACTATGGTTTCTGTTTAGTATCTCCAGTGCTGACTGACGTAAGCAAGCAGCCTAGAACAGGCCAGAATGTTGTTTTCCTGTACCAGTCCCAGCTTGGTAGTCACAGACTGGCCTGGATAAATTTGTTGGTACTTTAAAGGAGGACACAGAGATGCCATGGAAGTGGCATTGCTGGTCTCTGACCTCTCTGAATGAAGCACCTGATCTATTTTGAGGTCAGGAATAGGGTGGCTGGTTTTGATTAGCCCCTGGGACAGTGTGTGCTAAAAAAGTTAGCAACAGATCTGAGCCACACCCTCTGGCTCTAGCATCAGCTCTGAGATTCTATGTCTGAAAGGATCCCATGGAATTGGAGACTCACTGGCCTTAATCCAGTCCTGCCGAGTGCCAGAGATACTGAGAAACAAGGGAACTTCCAGGAGTTTTGACTCTGAGTTGGAACATAAGGCAATAACATATGTTCCTGTAATATTGTGAAGCCAGATCTCCCGCCTCCCACCCCATAAATACTCATTCCGGTACCAGTTTGACGCTACTACTCCCCACACCAAATCACAACATATTTCCCCATAGAATCCTACACTCAGATCCACCCATTCATCCTGGAGTTATTCCTGGACTACTCCTAAGATCCCTTTCCAAAACCTTAGGCAGCCCTAATCTATTATTGGGATCTTCAAACCAAATGTAGCTCTTGATCTCTGATCCTCGTTTGGGGATCTGCAGAAACAGATTGGGTCTCTGTGACCCAACATTATCCTGGAAAGGAGATCAAACTCTCATCCTCACTACCTTCACCCTCCATTCATACGTAATTGACCACATAACTTCAATGTCACTGTAATCCCTCACATATACAACCCCCCTTGAAGCGTATGGAATATGTTCCTGATGAAATAAAGTTGTTTAAAGTACATATTCAAGGGCAATAAATGTGCACTACTTACCTCTTAACACATGTTAAATGCTCTGTTGCTTCTTCAGGGTGATTAACAAACAGTATAGTTTAAAGGTGGTCATATTGGTTTCCAACTTGTATGCAGCGAATGTACATAACTATTACATAACTATGTATAATACAATCATAGTTAGAAGGGTTCTCAAGGGCCATCTAGTCTAACTCCCTGCAGTGCTGGAATATCAACTAAAGCTTCCATGACAGATGGCCAGCCAACCTCCACATAATCTCCTATGTGGAGAATCTCTCTGTTTTATAGATAAAATTTATGTGTTAAGCAGCCTTAAAATGCACACATAAATGCACACACCACTCTCCTCTCCCCAGCCCCAGACTGGTTTTCTGTTAAGCTGCCTCCAGGCTTCCTGTTTTGAGCCTTTTGGACTTGAACTGATTGTGCAAAGGGATGCAGAGTAAGCAGAGAAGTTTCCACTTCCTCTTGGTCTGTTGTGTTTTGGGGGTCCTGTTAACTCTCTCTTCCTTCTCTCCCACCCACCAAAGAAAAAAGCAATGTGAGGACATTAGACAGAGCACGAATGAGATACATTTTTACCTCTCGCCAGCGGCGAAGCAAGCTAATTGGGTGGCTGGGGCGGTGCACGTGCCCTGTGTCGGGGGGGGGGGCTCCAAGAAGTCTGCCTGCCTCCTCCCGCTCAACTACCCGGGCTAGGGACAAAGGTGAGAGCTGTTTCCTAGTTCTGCTGGATCTCTCAGCGGCGTTTGATACCATCGACCATAACATCCTTCTGGACCGTCTTGAGGGGCTGGGAGCTGGGGGCACTGTCATACAGTGGTTCTGCTCCTTCCTCCTGGGCCGTGTTCAGAAAGTGGTGGTGGGGGATGAGTGTTCAGACCCCTGGGCTCTCACTTGTGGGGTGCCTCAGGGTTCTGTCTTCTCCCCCATGCTTTTCAACATCTACATGCAGCCGCTGGGAGAGATCATCAGGGGGTTTGGGCTGGGTGTTCATCAGTATGCAGATGGTACCCAGCTCTACCTTTCTTTCAAATCAGAACCAGTGAAGGCGGTGACAGTCCTGTGTGAGTGTCTGGAGGCGGTTGGAGGATGGATGGCGGCAAACAGATTGAGATTGAATCCTGACAAGACAGAAGTACTGTTTCTGGGGGACAGGAGGCGGGCAGGTGTGGGGGATTCCCTGGTCCTGAATGGGGTAACCGTGCCCCTGAAGGACCAGGTGCGCAGCCTGGGAGTCATTTTGGACTCACAGCTGTCCATGGAGGCACAGGTTAAATCCGTGTCCAGGGCAGCTGTGTACCAGCTCCATCTGGTACGTAGGCTGAGACCCTATCTGCCCGCGGACTGCCTCGCCAGAGTGGTGCATGCTCTGGTTATCTCCCGCTTGGAATACTGCAATGCGCTCTACGTGGGGCTACCTTTGAAGGTGACCCGGAAACTACAACTAATCCAGAATGCAGCAGCCAGACTGGTGACTGGGAACGGCCGCTGAGACCATATAACACCGGTCTTGAAAGACCTACATTGGCTCCCAGTACGTTTCCGAGCACAATTCAAAGTGTTGGTGCTGACCTTTAAAGCCCTAAACGGCCTCGGTCCAGTATATCTGAAGGAGCGTCTCCACCACCATCGTTCTGCCTGGACACTGAGGTCCAGCACCGAGGGCCTTCTGGCGGTTCCCTCACTGCGAGAAGCCAAGTTACAGGGAACCAGGCAGAGGGCCTTCTCGGTAGTGGCACCCTTCCTGTGGAACGCCCTCCCACCAGATGTCAAAGAGAACAACAACTACCAGACTTTTAGAAGACATCTGAAGGCAGCCCTGTTTAGGGAAGCTTTTAATGTTTGATGTATCATAGTATTTTAATATTCTTTTGGAAGCCGCCCAGAGTGGCTGGGGAAACCCAGCCAGATGAGCGGGGTATAAATAATAAATTATTATTATTATTATTATTATTATTATTATTATTATTATTATTATTATTACCCTACAGCTGAGGGGGAGGAAGCGGGTGGACCATTTGGGGCAGCGGGGAGCCTGCAGGTGCCCAAGCCACTGCGTCACTCCCAGGAGAAATGTGTGGCTCGGGCACACTGCAGGCCCCATGGAGAGTGCCACCCACATTTTGTCATCCCCCCACAGTGGTGACACTTTTCATATAATGTAAACAGACTATGTATCTGGAGAACAGGTACCTCGCTCCTCAGAGATGTTTAATTTTTTTTTCAAACTTTAATGCCAACTTGTTGTGGAATTGTCAAGTTAAAAAAGAGTTGACATGAAAGAGAGCGTGTGTATGTATGTGACCCTAGATGTCAAGTTTCTTTTCTCCCTGCATTGCAAACAAAGCATTAAGCTCCTGTGCTAGGGTGGTTTTGCATGTTTTGTAAAAGAACTGCTTCTTTGTGTAAACCAGAGAGTAAATGTGGGCATGCAGTTATGCCTTGGTGGGGTTGCTGAATTTGAGTATTGATATGCTATATCAGGAGTGGCGAATGGGAAAGCCAGTGGCCCTCCTGATGCCATTGGACTCCAACTCGTATCAGCCCCTGCAGCCAGCATGGCCATTAGTCAGGGATGCTGGGACCTGTAGTCCAGCAACATCTGGAGGGCCCCATAGTTATCCAAATAATTCTTTGTTGCGACTGCAGCCTTTTATAAGACCATTTGTATGTGTGATAGCTTGCCTCTACATTTTGACTATTGTGAAAGTTTTGTGTGGGGAGTGTGGCAGTGTGATGGATTTGGGAGGATAAATGGAAGGTCTGATTTGTCAGTCCTGTTTGCTGTGGTGGGTAGGCACTGGAAGGTTTAGAGGAGTAAGGGTTTCTACCTATCTGCCTGTCTGTAAACCCTGTTTGTGTCGTATTAGGTTACCAGGGGCCAGGGGCTGTTTGTGCTGACGGGATGTTTTGATGCAGTCAGGCTGGGTGCCAAATAGGTCACCACCTCCCCCTCCCTCATCTGTTTGTTTTTCATTCCCTCAAACTTCCAGAAACATTTATAGGAACTGTGGTTTTTTCCTTCCCATATACTGCAGGGCACAGATTTAACCCCAGATTACAATCCTGAGGGGTGGGTCATGTACCTTGGTCCCCTTCAAATAATAAGGGACAGCCCAGGAAATACTATCTGTGATCACTTGTCTGCTGATCATAAATTGTTCGTTCTGAATAGCTTCACCCTTAAACAGTTGTAGGAGCAGAATATATTTGTACCATTATTTTATTATGAGAAGTGGTGATATCATAAGAGATTTACAGAATATAACCCATGCCATAATCACAATCTCAGTCAAAAACCAAGGAAGGCTGTGGCTGCTCTGAACCAGAAAGCTGCCCTTGTTTGTTCCTGGAAAGTGCCAGTGCAGCATCTGAATTTGCCCCTAACGAAACACATTGCTCCCGGCATTATCTTGCTCCAGTGTTGTGTCCAACAGTCATGAAACTGGCCTTGACTGAGAGATTTAGGCCAGAATAGGAATGTTGACTGTCCCTTCCCCCACTGACTTTCCTGCTTCTCCACAGTACTGCTGACTTGGGTGAACTGTGCCAGCGTGCGTTTGGCCACACGTGTCCAGGATATCTTCACGGCAGGGAAACTGCTGGCGTTGGGACTTATCATTGTTATGGGAGTCGTACAGATCTGCAAAGGTGAGGCCCAGCCTGGTCAGACAAAGAAGGGGACAGGAGTCTCCACAACACACTGTATTTGCCTCCCCTCACCCGCCCCCCCCCCCCACCCACACCAAGGAGAATAAGCTGCAGGGTTTTAAATTCAGGGTTATCAACATTCCTTAGTAAGCAGATTTAGAGACTGGATTGGCTTCCATAGTTTCCTGCCCCAGTCTGTATCAGAGAGGGGGAGAATTAGCTGACCCAGGGAAAGGGAGGGAGAACAGCCCACCTGTTTTGTTTAAAGAACCCTTTTTGTATTTCAATATCTCCTTTGTGCAGGTGAATACTTCTGGCTGGAGCCGAAGCATGCTTTTGAGTTTTTCCAGACACCAGATGTGGGATTGGTGGCCTTATCCTTCTTACAGGGCTCTTTTGCCTACGGGGGCTGGAACTTCCTCAACTATGTCACTGAAGAGCTGGTTGACCCTTACAAGTGAGTCAGTGTCCCCCTTGGTGGTGATACAGGGGAATGAGACCCACGTTGACTCTTATTCCTCTCTTCCACTACACAGTCGTACCTTTGTTCTCCAACAGAATGCATTCTGGGAGTCCGTTCAACTCCTGGAACGGTTCAAAAAGCAAGGCGCGGCTCCCGATTGGCTGCAGGAGCATCCTGCAGCCAATTGGAAGCTGCAGAAGCCGCGCTGGATGTTCGGCTTCCGAAAATAGTTCAAAAACTGGAACACTCACTTCTGGGTTTTGGTCGTTCAGGAGCTGATTTGTTTGGGAGCCAAGGCGTTTGAGAACCAAGGTACGACTGTAATTGTTTTTCCTCACAGGAACCTGCCTCGAGCCATCTTCATCTCCATTCCCCTGGTCACCTTCGTCTACGTCTTCGCCAATGTGGCCTATGTCACTGCCATGTCGCCCCAGGAGTTGTTGGCTTCCAATGCTGTCGCAGTGGTGAGGCCCCATCTACACCATTGTGCAAATTCACCTTCCCCTTGTTTCC
Source organism: Podarcis bocagei (assembly GCF_964188305.1). NCBI lineage: Eukaryota > Metazoa > Chordata > Lepidosauria > Squamata > Lacertidae > Podarcis > Podarcis bocagei. Next base: position 50,988,978 of record NC_138138.1, on the reverse strand, counting down.
AAATACAATGCCCCTAACCACATGCTCTCTTCCTGCTCCCTTCCTCACAGACATTTGGAGAGAAACTGTTAGGAGTCATGGCTTGGATCATGCCCATCTCTGTTGCCCTTTCCACTTTTGGAGGAGTAAATGGATCACTTTTCACTTCCTCTAGGTGAGTAAACATGGGAGTATATACCCCAAGAGCTGCAGCTCTGCTGGCACAACAGACTTTTGTGTGTGCAATTAAGCTTCCTCTTTCTGTCTCATGCAGCACCCTTGTGCACCCTCAAATTCAGCTCTGAAGGATTGTGTACCCCCTGGAGCAGATTTGGGTGGGCATGGGAGGAGGAGAGGAACCACAAATCCCATTGCACCAGTGGACACAACCCACTGCCTTCAGCAGACATTCAGTGAGATATTCTCATTTACAAGTTCCATCTGCTGAAATCCTCGGCTATCAAGTTCCATTACAACAGCATCACCCCTTCCACACACAACTGCATTGCTCACCCATATCTTCATAGTGCTGCCTTTCTAATTCAGCTCTACTTTAACACCTATATTAGGACTGGGGAACTAAGTTGGCCCTTCATCCATTTAAGCCTTCCCCATTCTTTCCCGGGATCTTTTCTTTAATAAGTCCTGTTCACAGTGTGGAGCCAGCTTCCTTCCTCAGTGCTGATCAAAGTAAGTAAATAATATTGCAGCACACTGCTTGCATTTATGATGTTCTCTCTCCAACATTCACAGACTATTTTTTGCTGGAGCCCGGGAAGGCCACCTGCCCAGCGTATTGGCTATGATCCACGTGCGACGCTGCACTCCCATACCTGCCCTACTTTTCACTGTGAGTCATCAAAAAAAGAGTTGGGAGGGGGACAGTTGATGCATCAGTGAGGGATGAGGAGAAAGTGTCTGCCAGTACAGAGTTAGAATTGCCAGTGACTGAAGAACTTGGCAAGGGCATTTTCCTGGGAATTGAGGGGATTAGCCAGCAGGTGCTGTCAGTGTGGCAGACCAAGTGCCTTGGGCGATTTCTCTGAAAACAATATAATTGCATTTTCTCTCTCCTTTTGTCTGTCTCTGGCAGTGTCTTTCAACATTGCTTATGCTAGTAACAAGTGATATATATACCCTGATCAATTATGTGGGCTTCATCAACTACCTGTTCTATGGAGTGACTGTGGCTGGGCAAGTTGTGCTGCGCTGGCGGGAACCTCACCGACACCGTCCCATTAAGGTAAGACCCGGCCATCACATTTCTGCTGCTCTATTTATGTCAGCCCCTGTCACCTTCTCACACCAGTGTTGTCTTCCCTTGGAACCACACAGGATGGATTGAGCTGAATCAGTGTCACATCACTGATTTAAAACACATGGTTTTAAATTTCCTGTTTCCAACTGAATCAAACCTTTATACCAGAACCTGTAGTCCTCCAGTTGTTGCTGAACATTCCCAGTGTTCCTGGCCATTGGCCTTGCTAGCTAGAGCTGATGGGAGCTTCAGGTGCTCTTAAAGGGCCACAGGATCCTATATGACCTAGGAACATAATCCAGAACCTGAGTGTTTCCTGAGTGAGGGCAAAGGCTGAGGGTCTGGGAGACACTGGAGCAGAGCAGACTACCACTTCTTGTTTCTGGAGCACTCAGCAAAGAATTTCTCCGTGGCACCACCACTGCTAACAAAACTGGTGGGTGTCTTGGAGTGTGGGTCCACTTTTGGCCTATTTTGACTAGCAGCAGCAGCTCCCCATTGCTAGAGGTGCTGGAGGCTGATCTTGGGGCGTTCTGGATGCAAGGCATGTCCTCTACCACTGGGCTAGGATTCATCCCACATCTGCTAGCTTTGTTCTTGATAAAGAAACCTCTATTCTCCCAACCTTTTCCCTTGCATCCCACTTCCTGATGCTCCTACCCAGATCCAACCCATCTCTTTCCTCCCCAGGTGAGCCTGTTCTTCCCCATAATCTACCTGCTGTTCTGGGCCTTCCTGTTGGTGTTCAGCTTATGGTCAGAACCTGTGGTGTGTGGGATTGGCCTAGCCATCATGCTGACAGGTGTCCCAGTCTACTACCTAGGTGTGCATTGGCAGAACAAACCACCTGCCTTCCACACGTTTATTGGTGAGTCATGAGCAGATAATTGGGTGGGAATTTTTTGCAATTCCGTTTTGAAAAATGACGCTGTGGGTTTTCCTCTCCTATCTTAAAGCTCACTCGCTTACTCTTATTTTCTTGCAGAGGTAGTGACTCGGCTAGGACAGAAGCTTTGTGTTGTTGTGTACCCTGAAATGGATTCAGGGAAACCTAAAACCAACCTCAGCAAAGAGACCAAAGAACAGCTGGAGCCAATGTGTGGAACTGAAGACTCGAAGTATCCTCAGAACTGAGCCTCCTTGGTGGCTGGGGGTAGAAGAAGCAGCCAGTGATGGGCTGCGCAGTACCCTTTGGGGGCGCTGAAGTAAATGGGAGCTCCCTGCACAGATAAAGCTCTCTTCTTGCTCCCAACAGCACCACACGCTGGGACTGGAATAGCTGGGAATGCCTCACTAGTGCCTCACCCAGTTTCCTGCACTAAACCCCTGCTGGGGCTGGAGTACCCACATCCGCCACGCCCCACCAGCAGTGCCCCCTGCTGGAGCTGGAAAAGATGGGAGCTCTCCTCACAGCCAACGACCCCACACCCACATCCCCGGCGCACCCTGCTGGAAGGGGCTCCTTCGTTATTGTTGCCTTATATTGTTGGGAATATTCTCTTTGGGTTTGAACCTCATTTCGTGGGAGAGGGTCCTCTCCCATGGTTTTTGTGTCCTTGTATTTTTCACTTTTCTCTCTTTCTCTTTTTTTGATGTAATAAATTAAGCTAAACTTGCCATCCCTGTTGCCTTAAACGCTGGATTCTAGGATGTGTAAAATACTGCTTTGTACACACCATCCATTCTGCTAACTCTTGCTTTCCCAGCGGAATTATTTCACAGAGAATGCTACCACCTTGACAAGTATTGCGCTATTTTGATGGGCATGCCAGTCTTTCCACTCAATGGAATTTTGAAAGATAAACCTCCATTTCCAGAACACGTTGGCCAGAAGGCGATGTAATATTTTCATTGGCATAGCATGCTGGTAGAAACTGACTCAGGAGTATCAGAGAGACCTTATGGAGTGATGAAAGGTTAATTCCTGCACTGCAATGTGAGAAGGTAGGGCATGAAGACTTTCGCTTTCGGGACAGGAGTGGCCCTCACACCCACAAATTACCCCTGTCCTCCAAGAAGATGAGAAGAGTCCCACTAGATTTAATTGAAGGTCTGCCTAGTTTCACACCCATAAGCTGGGCATGTAGTACGCAGACCTCCTCCAGCAACTGGTTCCTGATGTACAGTAGTGGCAACAGAACATAGTGGTTATATTTCACTGGGATGGGAAACAGGCCTTGACAGGTCTCAGTGGTGCCTGGTCCCTGCTGGGACTGGTACGGTGGGAGGTAGGAACATCAATGGCAGGTGGAGCCAGAGCCAATGAAAGGCAGAGCCAATGCATAGTTTTGCCCCCATCCTCCTCCCTGCTGAGTTCTAAAGACAACACTACCCATTCACCCAGTTTAGAAATGCCATTTCAGAGCTTTTGGGGTTTGCACAATCCTGAATAATAATTGTGTCCTCTTGGTGCTGGAGTCAGCTGGACTGACAGGTTCCAAGCCTCCAAAGGACCACTGAAGATGGTCAGATGAGCAAGAGAGTTAGCTTTACCCCTACAACAGGAGGGAAAGGTCTGATGGCCGAAATGCCCATGAGGTTAGAGTGCGTGTCAGCTGGGGAGACTTGGGTCACACCTGCACCTTATGTTTATAGAGTACAGCTAAACCACCTAAGAGTCTTGTCCCCCCCCCCAAAAAAAAGAATATTGGGAACTGTAGTTTGTTAAAGGTGCTGAGAGAGTTGTGAGGAGGCTTCTTTGCCCCTCACAGGGCTACAATTTTCAGAGTTCTGAACGTCCCTAACCAACTACAGTTCCCATGAGTCCTGGGGGAAGCCATGATAGTCAAAGTGGTGTCATGGTGTTTTAAATGTGTGGCTGGTTCGAATCCACTCAGCTACAAGGCTCCTTGACTGATTTGGGGGCCAGCCACTCTCATCTTAAGGCAACCTCACAAGGTTCTATTGATAAAATGGAGGGCAGGGGGAGAAATAAATATATATATATAAACCCTTGAAGTTACCAAAGGAAAGACAATCTATAATATATAAGAAAGGGAAACAAAACAGGTGAAAGTTAAGTCTTCCTTGACATGGGCAATTTATCCCCATATCTCCTTCATATATGGCAAATCCCTAACCCGTGTTTCCGTATGGTGATCTAGATGGTGCGGTTGTGATTATAAAAGAGGCTGGTTCTTTCACTGCAGAGTGAAGTGATTTTGACAACTTTCTATGCAAGGGCAACCTGGGCCTCCTGCAGGAGGAACTTTTGGAGGTCATTACCAAATTAATTGGGAGGTCTCTGCCAAAGCATCCTTCAGTAAGAGCTCTACACACCAGGTGAATGGGCACACCACCAAAGGCTTCTAGGGCAAGCCTTCCCTTTCAAACTCAAAACAACTATTTAGGTTTTTTTTTGCACTGCTCCATATCTCAGTGCAGTTACAATACTGGCCTCAGGGCCCCACCTGCTGGTGTTCAGAAACACCGCAAAGGAAAACTACGGCAAGCATTTGCAAATTTCAATATGGCCCCTGATAGGTGGCAAGGGGGCTTCCAGAAGCAAGCCCCCTGGTGCAAACGCTGGCAAAACTGCAACAAAACTTTCACACCTTTGTGCATATGTGCCCCCATTTCTTTCTTTGGTTTAATTCTGTCATTTACCATTCACAGGGGCAATGGGAGCCGTAGTTCAGCAACATCCAGGTTGGACACAGGTTCCTCAGCCCTCTGCATAGCTCAGTGGCAGAGCACCTGCCTTAATAATAATGATAATAATAGTGATTATGATGATAGTTTTATTATTTATACCCCACCCATCTTGCTGGGTTGCCCCAGCCACTCTGGGCAGCTTCCAACACATATAATAAGACATCAAACATTAAAAACCTCCCGATACTGGGCTGCCTTCAGATGTCTTCTAAAAGTTGTATTGTTGCATTCAGAAGGTCACAGGTTCGATCCCAAGTGGTGATAGGTACTGTTTGAGTGAGGCAGGGTACGGCTGGTGGGGGGTGGGAGGAAAAGTGCCCCCAGGATCACACATTAACGTTGCATGACAGTAATGTGAAGACCCTCCTGAAGTGGATGAGTATCATGGGGGAGAGATTGCCAGGGTGGATGAGGCGAATTGCTCTTCACAGGAGCAGGGGTTCACCTCAGAAAAAGAGGAAGGAAGGGGGAGGGAGACGAAGGAGGGAAGGAAGAAGACGAGAGAAAGAGGGAAGAAGCTGCAGACCTGCAGAAAGAAGGAACGGTGCACAGAGGGGAGAAAGGAGCAGAGATGAGAAGAGGAATGCGACAGTGACGGAAAGAAAAGGTAGAGGGGGGAACCGAGAAGGAAGAAAATTGGACATTCCGAGAAAAGGAGGAACGAAAGAGCAAACAAGATTTTAAAAGTCAAGGAGGGCAAATCGGTGTCAAAGAAGGAAACCAAAGAATCAGCTGGAGAGGAAGGGACCCTCACGTAAGCTGAAGGAACAAGCAACATAAAGAACTAATAATAGTAATAATAATTCTGGAGAAACTGGGAGAGGAGCCATTGAAATATAGGAAGGCAAGGGACGAGTGCAGACCCGGAAAACACAGAGGAGAGAAGTCACGGAATTTCAGATTTCCACTTGGCGCCATGTCCCAGGGAGGGTATTTTGAGGGCAGTGAGCAGCGGCAATACCAAGCCCTGGAGATGCCCCCTGCCAGGCCCAGCGGCACGGACCTGGGCCCCCTCTGTGAGTCGGAGCTGGCCTCCTACATTGGAGACGAGCAGCTGCTCTCGGAGCTGCTGCAGGGGGCCGGGCAGAGGGGGCCCAAGCCAAGCACCCCCTTCTCCAATTTCTTCCCGGGGGAGCCATACCCTTACCTGTCTTACGGAGGGGAGCGCAAGGTCCTCGGTCCCTTCGACCCGCGGCCGGTCGCTGTCAAGGAGGAGCCACGAGGAGGCGAGGCCGGTCGCGCAGGCGGGCGCCACCCGTACAACCCCATGCACTTCTCGCCAGCCCACTGTGCCCAGGTGGCCCTCGCTCAGCCTGGCATGCGGGCCGGACAAGCACTGAGAGTCCTCAAGGTAAGGAGGAGAAGCACGGTCCCCCTGTTCCCAGCTTTGCTTTCACCCTCACCCAGCTTGGAGACTTTCTCAACTCCATAACCAAATTAAAAAATGATGACCCCAGCTTTGGAGGTCATTGGTGACTACTCACCCTACCGGCTAAGTCCTCCTGTTGTGGTTGGAGGCAGAGATGCTTCTGAATGCCAGTCGCTGGGAGCCACAGGAAGGTGAGAGTGCTCTGGGCTCGAATCCTACTTGCAAGGTTCCCACTGGTTGGCCATTGTGAAAACAGGATGCTTGCTGGGCCCCTGGCCTGATCCTGCAGGCTTTTCTTAGGGTCTGAGCTCCTCCTGACTCCAAAACCTGTCCACACTGGCACAGCTCCTTTCCCCACCCCATCTCTCAAACCTCAATCTTCTTTGAGTATTTATAACTGTTAACTATTGTTATTGAAAGTGCTTTAAAAAGAAAAAAAGGAAGGGGGGGCAAGCCTGTCCCTTTCGGGGCTTAAATCTATAACCTGATGCACAGGCGAGAGCAGAGGAAGGAAGTGGAGAGACAGTGGGAGATGGGAAGAAGATGCAGTTAGGTCGGTTGCACATACTTAGGTTTAGTTACAGCGGGGACCGGGTGCACGGGCAAGAGCAGGGGGTAACCCAGGTTGTGCCCTCCAGATGTTGCAGGGCTCCAGCCCCCCATCAGCCCCAACAATCAGGGATGATGCAGTTAAACAAGGTCTGCAGATCCGCACCCTGTTTGTTGCCCCTGGACAAGGGCCTGTTTTGCCAAAGTTTCCACAGAAAAGTTGAGGAGAGGTTTTAAGGGAGCCAAGAGAGGGACAAAAATGAGTTCCTTTTTGGATCCCAGTTCCTTTCTATCTGGAACTATAGGGCTCAGTCCTGAAGTGTTTGCCTCTGTTCCTAAAACCTGACTTGCCTGCTCTCTTAATCCGGGACCCCAGTGTCCCTCGTCAGCCCTTGTGAATGAGGTCTCTGCAACACTGGGATAAATGCATGATATAAGCTATAACCCACACCAAGAAAAAGGGGGAAGGAGCTGAGCTTAACAGAGGTTAAAAAAAGCCTCCTTCAACAGCTCCATTAAAGGGCCCTTCCCATGACTGTGAGTGAACGAGAGATAATTTTGTGAGATGATGTGCAGAGAATCAAGGATCTATGATGGAACAAGTAATCGACCAGGCAAAATTAGGTAAAACACAGGGACCACATGAGCTACCAGCAAAATACAGTATTACAAAAAAAATTGCAGGACTCTTTAATGCAACCATTAAAAGACACTGCGAACAGGATATTAAAAACCTGAGAGATTCCAGATACATGGAGGAAGGCATATATCACAGTGACTTCCTTTAACCTAAACCAAGGATCTGTGTTACAAGCACATACTTTTTCAGAATGAAGGTTTCGTAGTGGCGCAGCAATAAAACTGCCAGCACACGTGTGGAAGCTAAGCAGGGCCTGGTTTGGTTTCAGATTGGATGGGAGACCAGGTTACTGCCTTGGAGGGGGTTGGGCTGGATGACCCTGGGGGTCCCTTCCGACTCTACAATTCTAGGATTCTATGAGAGGGGTAGGTATTGCTTCCAGAGCAGGCTGGGCCCATAAGGGCATCTGGAGGCACAGCCCCACCAACCTCAGCCAGCCCCACCTGCCTACCTTCTTCTCCTTCTTATTTTACTGTATTGCTATTTATTTGATTATTTCTTTTATTCTTGCACGCACCCATTCCAAGGAGTGGCGCTGCCTGCCCGCTTCCTCCTTCTTAGGGTTATCTTTGCAGAGCTCAGCAGGCAGGAAGGTGGGGACGAAACTAGAATCTGCTGTGTCTCTGCCTGCCATTGGCTGTGGTTCCACTTACGGCCCCACCAGTTTCAGTGGTCACCAGCTGCCGGTGCTTATCCCAGAATCCAAGGGTGTGGAGCCAATATCTGGAGCATCTGGGAGGGCCCTCCTACAACCGGCAATCTCCATCTTGGCACGGAGGGTGTTTCTAGGCAGGTGCATATTCTGGGATGGGTGATGCCTCTTACAGGCAAATGTTTCCCAGTGTCCACCCACGTTGTTGGCATGAAAATGCCAACCTGTATCTTACCCCCAATTAACCCTGATTTATCCATTTCGGGGGAAACCAAATAAATTAAGCATCATTATTATTAAAATCTGTTTTAAATTATCTATTAGTGATATCTGAATGATCCACTTACAGTATTAAGTATTAAGTATTAATTTTTATACTGTTTAAAAGCAGGCTACATTTTAAGCATATGTTTGTGTGTATGTGTGTGTGTGTGTGTGTGTATATATATATATATATATATATATATATATGTCAGGGAACTGCCATCGGAGCATCAGGTGGTGGAGGGGCTCAGGGAGGAAGAAAGAGACTCAACAGCTGAAGCAGGCACCAGCAGGGGGAGGAGTGATTCTCTGAGGGAATGTGAGCAGGAGGGAGGGCTCAGGGACGCTTCCAGCGAAAACAGTGGGGAGGTATCTGAGTCTCACATAGGGAGACCTACACCTCGCCGGAAACTGTCACGCCGTGAGTCCAGGAGACGCGTTTCCGTTAAGGAGCTCCTTTGCTGGAAACGCTTCCGCAGACAGCCACTGTCGGACTCTACTAGTGACTAGAGCAGACATGTCTGAGGAGCTCCGTCACACACTGAGGTTTGTGGGGTCGCACAAACTCTGAGGGAGCACGATTTTACGCACAAGCAGCTAATCAATCCCTAACAGCAGTCCGACAGTCTTTGTACGCTGCCTGTGCAAGAGAAAGCATCATGAGCGAACCAACCGGAACCGGAGGAGCTGGGGTTGGGGCTGGTCCAAGCTTGGAAGATAGATACCGAGCGTTGGAGGTCCAACTGGCGCTGCAGACGGCGAGGCTGGAGGAGAGAAGGGCTCAGGATGCAGACAAGAAGGGGAGAGCCACTCAGTTCCCCAGAAAGGTACCAGGATTGGTGCAGAAGTTTGGGGGGGACCCCAAGGATTACCATGCCTTTAGGACAGAGATGCAATATGCACTTAATGTGCAGTTTGATGAATTCCCTGATGAGGAATCACGAGTTGCTTTCGTGATTGGGCATCTTGAGAGGGGGGCGAGAGACTGGGTTCGACCCCTGATGGCAACGCACAATGACGTACTAAAGGACACGATGAAGTTCTTTCGTGCAATGGATATCATGTTTTCCAGCGATATTGAGGAAGGGGTGGTGCGCAGACAGCTAATGGCTTGCAAGCAGGGAAGCCGATCTGTCCGTGAGTACTGGACTGAGTTTACCATGCTGGTTCACAGACTGGGTTGGGATTTATCGGCGGCACCCATTCAGATGCTATTTGAAGAAGGTCTTTCGTCGGCTGTGAAAGACGAGCTGTCACGGAGCCCCAGGGCGGGGTCTATGGATCAGCTGACCAAATCTGCGCTGACCATAGGAGCGCGTCAGGAGGCAAGAGCCTTGGAGAGGCGGGAAGGGAGAGGGGAACGTTGGAAGGAGTTCCGCATTCCAGACATTCCTGAGCCAGCTTTCCCGCCGGCAGAGCCGATGGAAATCGGGACAGCGCGCGCGCGCGCATTTTCAAAACCCAGCGAGGGGGCTAAGAAGGAGGGAAAGGGCGCCCGGAAATGCTATCTCTGCCAACAGCCAGGCCACTTTGCCAGAGTCTGCCCCCAGAGGAAGGAATGGCAAGGGATGGTGGGAGCTGTTGAGGGGGAAGAGCATGGGGAGACGGAGCAGGTAAAAGCCAACGCCTGGTTGCCACAATCGGGGCACTGCAGCCAGGCCAAAGAGCAGTGAAAGTGCCCGTGCCAGAAGCTCCTCGACCTGCTCTAGTGATTGAAGTGTTGCTAGAGCTGCAAAATGGACACCCCCTAAAAATAAAGGCGCTATTGGACTCAGGCAGCTCCTGCAATTTTATGAGCAAGGAGTTTGCTGCTGAACACCAGATACAGACTATCCCTTTAAGCAACCCCCTGCAGGTGACCACGATCGATGGCAGGGAGTTGTTGGGAGGAGGAGTCAGCTTGCAGACGGTCCCAATGATCATGAGGGTGGCAAGGCACACAGAACTGATAGCGTTTAATGTGGCCACCTTGGGAGGCGCTCCCATTATTTTGGGAATGAGCTGGCTAGCTCTACATGATCCGCTGGTTGGCTGGCATCAAAGAGTGGTGTCCTTTGGTTCAGCACATTGCTTAGAACACTGCAAAGGGGAAAAGGGTTCAGCAGGGGCCCAAGCCACCCTAGCAGGGACTGAAGTAATGGAGAAGGTGAAGGTACCACCACAGTATGCAGATCTCAGCGACGTGTTCAGCGAGAAGGAAGCTGACCAACTACCCCCGCATAGGCCCTTTGATTGCCAGATCAATTTACTCCCTGGAGCACAGCTTCCTGTGGGCAAGTTGTATGCCATGTCAGACAGGGAAATGCAGGAGTTGCGAGAGTTTATTGACAAGAACCTGAAGAGAGGTTTCATCAGAGAGTCCAAAGCAGCGGGGGGTAGCCCAGTGTTTTTTGTGGACAAAAAAAACGCGGACAAGCCGAGACTTGTATGTGACTTTAGGAGGTTGAACGCAGTGACTGAACCAGTGGTGTTCCCTATGCCCAGGATTGATGATATTTTGACCAGGGTGCGGAAGGGAAAGATTTTTACAAAGCTGGATCTAAGGGGGGCGTACAACCTGATACGCATAAGGAAAGGAGATGAATGGAAAACCACCATGTTTACCCCTTTGGGGGCATTTGAATATCTCGTTATGCCATTTGGATTACAAGCAGGCTCCGCGTGCTTTCAATCTTTTATGAACCATGTACTGGGCCCTTTGCTCTACAAGAATTGCGTTGCTTTCCTAGATGATGTGTTGGTGTATTCGGAGAATGAGGAGCAACATGTGAGAGACGTCAGAGAAGTGTTGAGGAGACTGCAAGCCAACAGGCTGTGGGTGAAACTGGAGAAGTGTCAGTTTCATACCAAGGAGGTGGAATTCCTGGGGTACCGCCTGTCAGACAAGGGATTGGCCATGGATCCCGGCAAGGTGCAGGCGGTGCTGGACTGGAAAACACCAAAAACCAAGAAGGATGTGCAGAGGTTCCTAGGGTTTGGAAACTTTTATCGTAAGTTCATCCGCAACTTCGCTCATCTGACGGCGCCCATTACTGACTGTCTCAGCAGTAAAAAGAAGTTTGTATGGACGGCGGAGGCGGAGCGAGCGTTTGAGGAGCTGAAAAGGGCCTTCGCCTCTGAAGAACAACTTCTGCATGTGGATTTACAAAGGAAGCTAAGGGTCGAAACAGACGCATCTGACAGAGCCATAGGGGCGGTGCTTCTTCTGCAGCCGGGAAAGGAGGAGTCAGAGTGGCGACCGTGTGCCTTCTTTTCGCGAAAGCTGAACAAATCCGAGAGGAACTACACGGTGTACGACCGAGAACTTCTTGCGATTCATGAGGCGTTCCGGAGATGGAGGCATCTGCTAATTGGTGCACAACATAAGGTGCAAGTGTGCACGGACCATAAAAATCTAGAGTATTGGAGAACTGCGCGAGTGCTCAACCAAAGGCAGTTGAGATGGGCCCAGGAGTTCTCCAAATTTAACTTTGAGATTTGTTACGTGCCAGGCCCAGAGAATGTTAGGGCGGACGCTCTCTCACGCAAACCTGAATATTTGGAGGGGGAGGGAGCACCTGAAGAAACCCATATCATCCCAGAGGATCGCTGGGTGTGTGGGGCGACTTTGGTGGGACAAAGGGAATTGGTAGAGGGTACGGTGCTTGATGCATACGCCCAGGACAAACTCAGGGGTCTCAGGAGGGAGGAAGACAAACCCGGTGGTTTTGAGGAGAGAAATGGGGCATTGTATTACAAGGGAGCGTTATATATACCCGAAGGGGAATTGAGGGAGAAGGTACTCAAGCAGTTGCACGATAGTCCCACAGCAGGGCATTTTGGGCAACACAAGACCATGTGGCTGGTTACTAGGGAATTTTGGTGGCCCAAGGTCAGGGAAGATGTGCGGGAGTATGTGAGAGGGTGTGAACAATGCCAAAGAGCCAAGGGGGAGAGGCGGGCGCCGGCTGGTTTATTAGAACCACTGCCCACACCTGAAAGACCGTGGGAAGCAGTGGCAATAGATTTCATGACTGATCTGCCAAGGTCTAGAGGGAAAACAGCCATCATGGTGGTGGTAGACCTGTTAACTAAAATGGCCCACTTTATAGCCTGCTCACATGCGGTCACAGCAGAAGAAACAGCCAAATTGTTTGTAGAGAATGTGTTTCGGCTGCATGGCGCCCCCTTGAGGGTGGTTTCAGACCGGGGAAAACAATTTACTTCCAGGTTCTGGAGGAAGCTCATGAGCTTACTGCATGTAGAGGTTAATTTCTCAACGGCCCGTCATCCAGAAACCAACGGGCAGGCGGAAAGAGCAAATGGGGTTCTCCAGCAATATTTGAGGTGTTACGTTAATGACAGAGAGAATGATTGGGTGGAGAAGCTGGCGTTGGCAGAATTTGCCTACAACAATGCAGAGAACGTGTCCACGGGGATGAGCCCCTTTTTGGCTAATCACGGGTGCCATCCCAGAGCCTTCCCAGGGGGGGAAGGGGAGAACTGGAGCGTTCCAGCTGCAGAACAGTTCGTTGAAGAAATGGAAGCGATTCATCGCCAGCTCCAACTCAACTTAAACAGGGCTAAGGAGGAATATAAGAGGCAGGCAGACAAAAACAGAAGAGAAGGTGAAAGCATTAGGGTGGGGGACCAGGTGTGGCTGTCAACCCAAGGGTTGCCATTCAAAGGAGGTTGTAAGAAGTTAAGACCCAAAAGGCTGGGTCCGTTTGAAGTCATGCAGCAGGTCAACCCAGTGGCTTTCAGACTCCGGTTACCGAACCACATGAAGCTGCACCCAGTTTTTCACAGGTCGTTGCTGTCACCGTATAGAGGAGACAGTGAAGGGAGGGTCACTAGGGGACCAGCAATGGAGGAGAAGGAACACAGCTACCATGTAGCGGAGATCCTTGATTCCAGGTGGAAGGGAGATCAAGTAGAGTATTTGGTAATGTGGGAAGGGGAACCGGAGTCGGAAAACACGTGGGTTAGGGCAGAGGATGTCAATGACGAAGTTTTAATAGAGACTTTTCATCAGAGGTTCCCACGTAAACCTCAGCCTGTAGCGAGGTTCCGAAGGGAATACTTTGCCACCACCGATGAGGAAGAGGAGTTGGAGGGGTTCCCAGATTCTGAAGAGGAAGAGGATTCAGCGAGCCAGGACGACGATCGATGGAGGGAGTTGTTCGAGACGTCTGAAGATGAGGAAGATTCTTTTCGGGGTTTTAGCCCTTCACCTCCCAGAGGGGAGGTAATGGGAGGGGGTGAGGGGGGCCCTGGAGGGGAGGTGGATGTCAGGGAACTGCCATCGGAGCATCAGGTGGTGGAGGGGCTCAGGGAGGAAGAAAGAGACTCAACAGCTGAAGCAGGCACCAGCAGGGGGAGGAGTGATTCTCTGAGGGAATGTGAGCAGGAGGGAGGGCTCAGGGACGCTTCCAGCGAAAACAGTGGGGAGGTATCTGAGTCTCACATAGGGAGACCTACACCTCGCCGGAAACTGTCACGCCGTGAGTCCAGGAGACGCGTTTCCGTTAAGGAGCTCCTTTGCTGGAAACGCTTCCGCAGACAGCCACTGTCGGACTCTACTAGTGACTAGAGCAGACATGTCTGAGGAGCTCCGTCACACACTGAGGTTTGTGGGGTCGCACAAACTCTGAGGGAGCACGATTTTACGCACAAGCAGCTAATCAATCCCTAACAATATATATATATATATATATATATATATGTATGGATGGTTACACTTTTGTGAAAATTTGGTTTCATAAAAGTATTGGCCAGCTGTGGGTTTTGAGGCCTGATGCTCTCTCTCTCTCTCTCTCTCTCTCTCTCTCTCTCTCTCACACACACACACACACACACACACTTGTGCTATTGTCCCTAACCCATGGAAGGATCTATCCATTTCAATTGTCTTGGTTTCTTGCTTTTTCCAATATTAAATTCCATTCTTTGCATCTCTGTGACAAAATGAGATTTCAGCAAGACTCCTCATGAAAATTCACTGGCCTTTTAGTGTGATTTTCTCCTAGTAATCACATTTTGTACGCAGTTTTGACTACCGTACACCTTTTGCAAGAGATTTCCCCAATATAATGCATTTATATATATATATATATATTGCTAATACAGTCATTATTACCTTACCCTAACATGCATTTTTGTAAGCACTGATTGTTGCCTGAAGAACTGCATTGCAAAATTCAGAGCGTTCCAAAGGACGGTCACGTTTCACTTTTGCAAGCTGTTTCGGAAACCTGCAAACTTGATAAGTTTGAGTACGAAGCAAATAAAATCCCTGATTTTTTGCCCTTCCCGCTCCTCCCTCTGTGTCTCCGCAGGGTCCCCCTTGCAGCCCGTCCCCACCCTGCACCCCCAAGGGGAAGAAATCGGTCAACAAAGACAGCCTGGAGTACCGGCTACGCCGCGAGCGCAACAACATCGCCGTGCGCAAGAGCCGCGACAAGGCCAAGCGCCGGGTGCTGGAGACGCAGCAGCGCATGGTGGAGCTCCTGGGCGAGAACGAGAGGCTGCGCAGCCGGGTGGAGCAGCTGGTGCAGGAGACAGAGACCCTCCGTGACATTTTCCGCCAGATGCCTGAGGCGGCCGGGCTTATCAAAGGGCTTGGGGGCTGCAGCTGAAGCTGGCCGGGATGGGGTGGGGAGCGAGGACGGAGGTGGCGGCACTTAAAATCGAGAGGGGGGTGGGTGCGTGCAATTTTGAGTGTGTAAATAAAAGGGTCTCTCATGGCACATGTTTGCTTTAGTGATGTGTCCTTTTGCTTTATAGGAGGGAATTGGAGGAGGGCTGTAGCTCCGTGGCAGAGCCTCTGTTTTGCATGCAGAAGGCTGTAGGCTTCTCCCGGTACCTTTCTTGACTTAATAATATATTATTTATACCCCGCCCATCTGGCTGGGCTTCCCAGCCACTCTGGGCAGCTTCCAACAAAATATTAAAATACAGTAATGCATCAAACGTTAAAAACTTCCCTGAACAGGGCTGCCTTCAGGTGTCTTCTAAAAGTCTGGTAGTTGTTGTTCTCTTTGACATCTGGTGGGAGGGCGTTCCACAGGGCGGGTGCCACCACCGAGAAGGTCCTCTGCCTGGTTCCCTGTAACCTCACTTCTTGCAGTGAGGGAACTGCCAGAAGGCCCTCGGAGCTGGACCTCAGTGTCCGGGCAGAACAATGGGGGTGGAGACGCTCCTTCAGGTATACTGGACCGAGGCCATTTAGGGCTTTAAAGGTCAGCACCAACACTTTGAATTGTGCTCAGAAATGTACTGGGAGCCAATGTAGGTCTTTCAAGACTCAAGGCCCTGGGAAGCAATTGCTGGCCATCGCAGGCAGTGCTGAGCTAAACAGGCCAACGGTCTGACTTGGGGTGGCAATCAGTGCTTTCTCCCCTAAAAAACAAAGTTTAGGGGTACTCTCATTTTCCAACTCATATTGAAATACTGCCTCTCAATGAGGCCAAACATAGAGCTGCAAATTAAACGTTTCCAGTGTGTTTTAAGTGCAATATACAATGTGACCTGAGATGGCGATGGCGAGCCTTATGGAAAATTCAATGCAATTTTAAAAATGCTTTTTTTAAAAAAAAGCATTTTCAGATCGGTTTTTATATATGTGTGTGCAGATTCCACCCTGACATCTCCAGGTATTTTTCACAGCCTTAGACCCTGGGTGACCATTGCCAGTGGAATATAGACAACTCTGAGCTAAACAGGGCAATGGTCTGACTTGGAATGAGGCAGCTTCGTACGTCGCAAATTGCACGCATGCCCATCTGTTCCCGTGCTAATGAAAGAGATACAGGGCTCTTTCCACTAGAGACGCTAAGGACCAAACCTGGGGCCGCATATGCAAAACCACTGAGCTGCTGTGGGGAAGAAAATTAGGGTGTAAGGCTGGAGCGAGTGGGTCAGCAGCAACTCAAGGACAGATTTATGCATGGCATGCTTTCAATGACCAGTACTCTCTGCACTCAGCGCAAGGGCCAGGCCAAGCTAGTCCTCAGTCGCCATGCAGAAATTGCAGTAGCAAAGTATTTTAAATCAAGAAAGAGCCACCTTTGCAAGATCTGGGACCTTCACAAGATCCTTCACAAGATCAGGGCGGAACAGCAGGAATGGCACCGGCAGCTGGCATCCTTGGGCAACTGCCAGGGCCCACAGCTGTGACCACTCCTTATGCCTACTCGGCCACCCACTTTAAACCCAGCTTTAATTTCCCACAATGCTCCTGGCATAGCCTTGCTCCAGGGCGCTGTGATAAAATCAAAATGGCGGCTCAGCTAAGCCACATGGGGCTGCTTGGAGTGCCACTGTCCTCTGCAGTCAAGTAAGCCCACCAGGGAGGAGGCTGCTTAGTTCAGAGCCCTGTTATGAGATCATTGATTTCAATGAGTAGTCCGACTTCTCCATAAATCCTTAAAGCACTATTGTCAGGGCACACGCCCAGGTCTCCATGTCTAAAAATCCTAAAATGAGAGCTGCAGACTTGTGTGCAAATGGCACACTTCGTAACAGCCCCTTCAAACCTGCAGCGGGATTCAAACTCAGATCTCCCTCCTTGCTGCATCCTCTCCCTTTGCCTGCCTGGTGCCCTCCAGATGCTTAGAATTACAACTGTCTTCGGTTCCAGCTTGCACAGCCCAAAATATTGGGGGGCGGGCGGGACATCAAGTAGGCGAAACTTTCCCTATAAAACCTGACCCTCCATTTCTTCTTGTCACCTGGAGGAAACCTAGACTTCTTCTTGGGTTATACAGAGCCGATTTGTGGCATTGGGGGGGGGGGAGAAGGAGTTGCAAAAGGGCCTCAAGCTCAAAGTGGACCCCAGTTTTAGACCCCTGTTTATTTTGGGGCATTTCATAAATTCCATAACTTATTTTCAAGCCCACTGGACTAAAAGGGCGAGCGAAATAACAAAGAGGATGGAACAAAATATTTAAGAGGAAAGGTTGTTGCATCTGGGGCTGTTCCGTTTAGGGAAAAGGCGACTAAGAGGGGAAACGATATAATTTTATATAAAATTACGGATGCCCTCGAAAAAGTGAATAGAGAAAAGTTTTTCTCCTCTCTCTCAACACTCGCTGAGATCCAATGCATCTGAATGTTGGAAAATGCAGGACAGGTAAAATAAAGTCCTTCATGCAGCAAATAGTCAGACTTTGGAACTGGCTCCCGCAGCATGGCGCTTGAAGAGGACTGAACAGATTCCTGGCTTTGGGTGGGGGCGCATAGTATCAAGGTCTGCCTCTGAGACTTGGTGCCTGGAACAGCAGCAGGAGGAAAGGGCGCGTTCTCACAATCTGCTTCTAAGGGTTCCCCGAGGCATCTTTGGCCCCTGCGTAGCAGCCAGAGGCCGGACTAGATAGGCCTTGGGTCTGATCTGGCAGGGCTCAGCTTCATCTCTTGCCTTGAACCTGGACAGAGAGAAACTTTCCTTTACAATCCTGAAACTCAAGAGCCATCAGGTTGAAACTGGTTGACAGCCGCTTACAGAGCTCTCTACGCCATGAGATGTGATGATGGCCAGGGCCTTGCAGAGCCAGGCAGAGGCCCGGGCCAGGTAGATAATGTGCCCCCCTTTTTTTTTTACCCTGGGGATAACGGAAGTCTTGTAAATAAGTACTGTATATAAATATTTTTCACAAAAGTTATGCTGACAAATAATTTTATTTCAAGGCTTGAACCGTATCTGCATATAAAGACAAAATGGAAAATATAGCTATACAGTGGTACCTTGGGTTAAGTACTTAATTCGTTCTGGAGGTTCGTTCTTAACCTGAAACTGTTCTTAACCTGAAGCACCACTTTAGCTAAGGGAGCCTCCTGCTGCTGCCGCGCTGCCGGAGCACGATTTCTGTTCTCGTCCTGAAGCAAAGTTCTTAATCCGAGGTACTATTTCTGGGTTAGTGGAGTCTGTAACCTGAAGCGTATGTAACCTGAAGTGTATGTAACCTGAGGTACCACTGTACAATAGTGCTTTTTAAAAATACATAGGGAATGTATGCTGACCAAGGCCCCCTTTGGAATCGGAGCCCGGGCCAAGTGGCCGATATGGACCCCACCTCTGCCTGGGCTTGGTGATGGCCGCTGGCTTAGACTCTTCTTTGCCTTGTGGGACTCCGGGGCCCCTTTCCTTGTGCTCATTTCTCTCTGTTTCTCTCAGACACACACACACACACACACACACACACACACACACACGCAAGGGTTGCACAAGCTGGTGGTTGATGTTACAACCTCTGGAGAGCAGCTTTTGGGATGGAGGTGAAGCGACGTTTGCTGGCCGCCCTGCCTCCCTTGGGCCCGTGCATCACCAAAGAGACCCCCTGCGCCTAGCGGAAGCCCCCGGTACTCGGGATTTTCTCAGCGCCCTCTTTGCCAAGAGTTCGGCTCCTCGTATCCCAAATTTGCTCGCTGTCCCCGTCCAGGCAGGGGTGCAAAGGAGCCGGCCTCAAGGTAAGCCTTGCGTCATCTTGTGAAATAACCTGTTACACCACCGAGAAGGAGAAGGAACTCTGCCACAAACCACAAGTTGTTCTGCTCCCCCATCCTGCTACAAACACCCCCCCAACTTTGCAACCTCGCAAGGGTGTCCTCGCCCCCCCAACCCAGACTAGTGCTGGGAGCCCCAAGTGGAAAGACAGACCGCCACCCTCAAAACCAGCACTCCCCCCGACCGACCGACCGAGGCCGGGCCCACAGCAGAAGCGCAACCCCCCCAGAAGGCGCAATGGCCCCCTACCCGCCACCTTCCCTCTTTCCACACCGTTGAGGTCTCCCCACCCCCAGGCCATGGCTCATTGCAACCGGCCAGGTTTGCGAAACTCCTTTCCTGAAGCGTTTCAAGGGGAATGGGAGGGAAGGAGAGGGGAGAATCCGTTCCGACATTTCTCCGATGAAAATAGGGGCATCCCATTCCATCATGATAATTTTACTATTTATACACCACATATCTCAATGGCTTGCCCCAGCCACTCTGGGCAGCTTCCAACATGTATAAAAAACATAAAAAAACATTAAACTTTTTTTATTTTTTAAAAAGCTCCCTATACAGTGGAACCTCAATTTTCAAATGTCTCTGTTGACAAACGTTTTGGCTTTCGAACACCAAAAACCCGGAAGTAACTGCTTCGGTTTTTGAACGATTTTTGGAAGCCGAATGTGCCATGCGTCGTTTGTTTTGAGTTTCCCTATTGTACTGAGGCTTTCGCTGTCAGTTTTTGGATGTTTCAGAAGTTGAACGGTCTTCCAGAACGGATTACATTCGAAAACCGAGGTTCCACTGAACTAGATTGCCTTCAGGCGGCTCAGGGGTCAGATAGCTCCATACCCTCCAACATTTCTCCAATAAAAATGGGGACATCCTAAGGAAAAGCAGGACATTCCAGGATCAAATCAGAAACCGGGACGGCTTCTCTAAATCAGGGACATCCCTGGAAAACAGGGACACTTGGAGAATTCCCAGAGAATTCTGGGAGTGTGAAATATACTCAGAGTCGCAAAGTGATTTCATGCTCTTTATTCAGCTCATAGTGGTGAATGAAAGTCCCCTCAAAGTATCTGCTTTATATACATTATTTACACAATGGGCTGCACATGATTGGTTAATTCTGGAATTCTACTGTAAGCCAATCAGGTTGTGGATTCACTTATATCTGGAGCATGATTGGGTGGTTCCTGCCAACCAATCATACTGCTGCATTGTTCTTGGACCAATCAGACTGCTGCATTCTGAATCCTATTGTTCTAGGACCAATCAGACTGCTGTAATTTGGATCCTATGTAACTCAGTACATAACAGAGCTGTTGTTTTTAAGGGTGCTGAGGGTTGTTAAAAGACCCCCTATTCCCTTTCACAAAGCTACAATTCTCAAATTTCCCTATCATGAGGGATTTATTGTTAAACCACTCTAGCAATATTGCAGCTCTGGGGTCTTGTAACTCTAAATGTCTTAAATTAAATAGTGCCTTTTATGCCCAAAGGGGAAAACTGGGGCATTCTCAGGTAGAACACATGATTTAGGGGCAAATCGGAAGAAACATGAATCAGGTTTTCTGTAGACAAAAATAAAATAAAAATTAATGGATAGGCCCTTAATGCGAAGTAGAAATACTATAGAAGTGATCTGCCACAGAGGTTTTTCCAAAACTTCTTTGCCTCCAGAGAGGAGGGATGAAATAATCTGGCAGAGGAGGGTTTTGGGGGTGGAGGGCAGGGGAACAGGAAGATATAAGTTTAGCGTGAAAAGAAATCACAAGAGAGGTAAAAAGAAAACAGCTACTATGAGATAGGAAGAGGGAAAAGAAAAGAAAAAAGCCTTCTTTGCTTAGAGACTCTGGAACAGCAAATTCTGCCTAAATTGGGGAGGCTGAGAGACACAAGGCCCCCAGAACAGACAATACAGTAGTTTCTGTCCTTGTCTTGAGGAAAAGCTGAGCTGTGGAACTCCTTGCCACAAGGAAAACGCTGTGGCAAAGGACTTAGTGATTTCCAGAGATGGATTAGGTGTTAGCAGAGAGCGATGTCAGTCATTGCCAACCGACTATATCAAACCATTTTGTGACAAGGGGGTCTCGGTAATTTCCATCCTTCTCTAGTGGACCTTGAGGGGAGGTGGTCTGAGATCCCTCGCAGCGCAGGAGACCCCAGTTCAAGGAAGAGGAAGTTACCAATCTGTAGGTGGAATTTGGGGTTGGTTTCGGAGCTGGGGGGGGGGCGAGAAGCCATCTTGCCCTTTGCCTCAGGCCAGCAAAATGCCCTGGGCCAAACATGTTTAAAAGAATCTGATATGTCTCCAGGGATCCCAGGACACTGTTGGAAAACCACTGCAAAATACATTGTGAAATGTTAGGCCTGCAATCATCAAACCAACAGCCATTGAGCCTCAGACTTGGCACAGGGCTGCAAGGGCCTCTGGTGGCCACGAGTGGCGTTAACACAGGACTTCCTGACAGACGTTTGCCTCCCTCCAAGGCCTCAAGCAAAAAAAAATGTTATTTATTTCCCTCCGCTGCTGCTGGATCCTTTCAATTGGCGTTACATGGAATCGAATCTGGGACGACGGGCTTACTATTTCTGCCAGTTGCCTCAGCTGCTCTCGGAGAAAGGCCCGTCTAGTTCCAGCATCCTGTTCTCAAAGAAATACTGTACATACATGGCCACGTGCCATGGATTCTTGAGCTGTGATTCCTGCGTTGCAGGGGTTGGGCTAGATGACCTTTGGGAACGTTTCCATCTCTAGAAATCTACGATTCTGTGCTTAGAGTCTTCAAGACCTGCTCTTTAGGCACGCACCGCAGAGCTTGGTTTGCAAGGCAGCTGAGCAAGCCTGTCGCCGGCTGTTGTCGACATGATCAATCTGTTCTTCCTTGCTCCAGATCAGTGGCGTAGCGTGGGGGGTGCAGGGGGGGCCGGCCGCACCGGGTGCAACATCTGGGGGTTAGGGTTAGGGGGCGCAAATCCACGGGTTAGGGGGCGCAAATTACTTGCCTTGCCCCGGGTGCTGACAACCCACGCTACGCCACTGCTCCAGATTAACACATAAACACACACACACACACAGAATCTTTAAAGAATATTTAGAAAACTATGGTATAAAAGGAAACATCCTGGCAGAATTAGACTGATCCCTGTATTGTATGAATATAAGTTCGTAGGGAGGTAAAAAGAAACTATATAAGAAATATGTAACTGTGCAGTATAAAGTAATGGATAGACAAAGTATAGTGAGATTAATTGGAAGTCATTTTTAATTCCCCCCATAAGTTTTATAATTGCTTTCAATTCCAGGAGTATATATGATGATAGTTATATTAATCTTGTTGTATCTTATAGTGTTTGTTTTTTCTGTTATTTGTTTGTTTGATTGTATGTTTGTTTACTTGTTTGTCCGTCTGTTTTATCATAAATGTATTTATTTTAAATTAATAAATAAATTTTTAAAAAACCCACAAAAAACCCACACACACATTCTGAAGGATGCACATATCACGAAGGAAAGTGCGTGCGTGCAGGAGAGGAAGCAATTGAGAGGGACTTGAGTGCAAACAGGAAAAAAAGACACGGTAATGCAGAAGTCAGTCTGCTCACATCCCTCCTCAAAAATTTCCTGTAAGCCCCACCTAAGGGAATTTCTCTCAGCAGGGAACAATTGGAAGGCCAAAGGTCTAAGGCTGAGTCTAAGCAGAAGGAGATTTTATTTACAGTGGTACCTTGGTTTATGAACTTAATCCATTCCAGAAGTCCTTTCTTAAACCAAAGCGTTCTTAAACCAAGGCGTGCTCTCCCATAGCAGCAGGGGACTCAATTTACAAATGGAACACACTCAACAAGAAGCGGAACATGTTCTTATTCCAAAGCAAAGTTCACAAATCAAAACACCTACTTCCGGGTTTGCAGCGTTCTTAATCTAAGTTGCTCATAAACTAAGCTGCGCTTAAACCAAGGTACCACTGCATTTTATTGTGTTTATGTTGCAGCAAGAAAGAAATGATTACTGGCCACACCTGTCTGAATGCAACTGGGAAAACGTGCCTGTGTAAGTAAGTAAAAGAGAGGCAAAATCTCTGGCCTGGGAACGGTTAGGATTCATGGATCTGTCAATTCCAGTTTTCTCGATTTCTAATTTTTCCAATCATAAATTCAATTCTCTACTTCGTTGTAACAATTTGCAATTAAAGGGGGGGGGAATCGTTGTGAATATTAGTCAGCATTCTAGTGTGAATTTCTGCTAACGAACACATTTTTGTAAGTGCTTTCATACATATGTATGTGTGATCATTGATGTTTCTAAGTGACATACATAAAAACAAGCCGGCTGGAACAGAAAAAGTCTCAGTAACGCGAAGAGTGTCCCTGTCTAATTTCAGGTGGGAAGGAGTTCCATAGGCTTGGGCTCCACTCTATGTACATTTTTGCAAAGCAATTTCCCCCAATAATGCATTTTTGCATGCTATTTTCACCAATATATGCATTTTGATGCACACTTCACCGTAATATGCACATTTTTGCAAAGCATTTCCCCTTTAATGTAATGTGTTTTTGTACACATTAATTCCACTGGAGAACCGAATTGTAGCATACAGAGATGTGCAACTTGAAAACGAGTAATAAAAATACTTTGGGGGAAGAAGAGAGATGTGCGACTTTTGAAGGATGGCTGATTCGGTTAGCGTATTGTTTTAGAAAGCGCTGCTTTCTCCCTGATCCTTACCTAAAGGTTGGAAACTGCCCCCTTCTGGTCCGTGAGTGCCTTCTAGGTAGGCCTTTGGGGCAGATCTCCCCAAATGTAAGGAGAACTAAGCAACATGTGTCTAGAGTATGATTACCAGATTTTTTTCAATGAATCCGGGGACACTTTTTTTTTGGAAGCTGAGTAGCAACAGGGAGTCAGTAGTGGGGATGGTGAGGCCATAGCTGTCAACCGTCCCTTATTTGGTGGGAAACTCCCTTATCCCAGCGCCGTTTCCCGCTGCTGTCCCGGATTGATGATGTCCCTTAAATTTCCCGGGTTTCATGCTCACCCGGCTCGGGAGGGAAGCAGCGCCTCGGGGTCCTCCGCCTCGAGAGAGCAAGAGAGAGCGCGCGCATGAGCTGCCGCGTCTCCGTCTCTCCCTTTTCCCCCTCGGGCACGTTGTGAGGAGACGGGTGGCAGCGGGCGGGCAGGCAGCCCCTCTCTTGCGAGACTTCCGCTGCGCTGCCAGGGGAAGCCAGAGGCGGCAGCGGCGGCTGAGGAGGCGGCCTGAGGGAGGAGGAAGAGGAGGGGATGGGGATGGATGCAGAAGGCGGTGCTTCAGCGGCCGCGGCAGTGCCTCAGCCGCCTCATGCCGGGCTTGCGGGTAGCATGGGTGAGAGTCTCTCTCCCTCTCCTCCCTCAGGCAGGGAAGGGCCGATGGAACTCCTTGCACCAGGACGACGGCAGCCCCGACGTGCTGCTTAGCATCCCCTCCAACCAGTGCAGCATCTTAATGTAGTGATTTCCCCCTCTGCATTCCTTTCATAACTCTATTTTTATAAATCCTTTGTCCATCCACAGTTCAAATTTTTACTACAAGTTTTCTGTCAATCCTACCAATTTATGTAACTCTTTACAATAGCTTTTCAACTAAATTATAAACTTTCCCCATTCTTTATTAAAGAGGTCCTCTTCCTGGTTTCTAATTCTGCCTGTAAGCTTTGCCATCTTGACGTCGTTCATCAGTTTTGTCTGCACCTCTTCTTTGGTGGGAGTTGTAGACCCTTAGAATCATCTATTCCAACCCCCTGCAAAACCCAGTCAATCGCAGCAAAAGCAGCATGGCTCCATCAGTGGCGGATTTATGTATAAGCTAAGCAAAATCCCTTTTTTTGGCTGCTGATCCCTTATTTTCGAGGCTGCTGGTCCCTTATTTTTAAATCTGTAAGTTGACAGCTATGGGTGAGGCAAAAGACCCTGGGCCCAAGCACACATGCATATTGTATAAAGGTGCAAAGCCCTTCTTTCGCCCGTTGTGAAACATAAATGCGCAGAGTTTTTTAAAAACTGGGCAACGGCCGCCCACCCGCGACTCCTGAGCCTCCCCCGATCTGTCAAAACAAAGGGGAAGGGGGGAGGAGATCACACAAGACACATCCTATGCGCACAATACACATCATATGGGGATTTCTGGCGAGGAAATATGGAGGGCGCCACAGCAGCAAGCAGCTCCTGAAGCCAGCCAGAGCCAACTGCGCTACCAGGCTGGCTCCAGAGGCTGCTGAGGCTGCCACTGCCACATTTCTGGGGGACAGATTTGCAAATATGGGGACATTCCGAGGACGGAATTTGTCCGGGGACAGATTTGCAAATCCAGGGACTGTCCCCGGGGACGTCTGGTAACCCTAGTCTAGAGCCCATCTGCCTACTCGCCACAAGACCACGAAGTTCAGAGTCTAAGATTACGCAGTGAAGTCAACAAGTTCGTCTGGGCTTTGCATCAACAGCGTCTTATTTACAGCAGCCCTGGGGCTGTTGCAACATGACCGCTTTGCTGTGTGTCCCCCCTCTTTTCTTATCTCGCTTCTCAGATGATTTATTGCGGGTCCTACCTAAACACAGCCAAGGGCTTTGGGATTGGCAGACAAGATGTCTTGCCTCAGGGCTGGGGTCGGGGCAAACCGAAAGCAGACTGGCTCTCCTATTGACACCAAGAAAGCAAGAGGCAGATCAGGGAGATGGAGCAACTTCGCAATGAGGAAAGGTTGCAACATTCGGGCCTTTTTAGTTTAGAGAAATGGCAAGTAAAGGGGGGCCATGATAAGTGCCTGAAATCATGCAGTGCGGAGAAAAGAGATAGAAAGTAGGAGGGGGGTATTGTTTTGTTTTATTATGTATTATGTATTTATTATGTATTTTGCATCTCATTTTGTCAGCTACGGCAACGGCTCGCCTCTCCAAAAGAGTATGGGAGAACGTGATGCAAACGTCCAGTACCAAGATGTTGAGCACGCCGATTTATGGAAGTGAGTCATGGGCAACATATAACCTGTTATAAGAATTCTGAGGTCTCAGATATAGAATAAGTGTTCATAAATTCACACATATCTAAATATATGAACCATGTGTCTGGAGGAGCAATCCTGAAGCCATTTTGACTCTCCCAGTGACCTCAAATATTCCTCCGCAGTAAGGGAGGCAAATGGGGAAAGCCTTCCCATTGTCTTTTTGCTTGCAAATCTTGCCTTAAGGGCGTATTTGTGTACGAATAGGGTGAGCCAGTGACTTGGATTCAGGAACTAAACCATCACAAAAGAATGGCCAGGTTGCACAGGTCCAGGGACGCGGACTTAGAAAAAATATTGGGGGGGCCCGGGAAAGCTCATGAATAATAAATAAGCTCATGAATATGCAAATAAAGTGGCTCCGGCCCTAAATAGGGCAAGCCACGCCCCCCAGCCAGCCGATTGGCTGGCTGGGAGGTGTGGCCAGTCGGGATTCCCCTGTTCTCGCGGGATTTCCGGCCGGGGCTCTCCGATTAGGGCGCGCGGCTGGCTGGCTGGCGAAGGAGGAGGCGGGGGACGGCGGCGGCGCTCTGCTGGAAGGGCGCCCGCCTGAGATTATTGGGGGGGCTGAGCCCCCCCAAAAAATTTTTTGAGGGGGCTCGAGCCCCCTCAAGCCCCATGGAGTCGGCGCCTATGCACAGGTCATACAATCAGTGACCATTATCAGGTATCCTGGTAGGCAGGATTTCTGCTGTAGGCTGCCTCCTTCTGTGATGTATGTATGATTTTTTGGGGGGGGCGGGGTATTGGGCTACAGGGTGGGCAATTTCAAGAGTCTATATAGGGGCTTGCGCAGCATTGCTCAGGGTTCTCCTCCCTCCTGCGTGTGGTGAGTGGGGACCCTGTTACAACAGTTCCTTTAATAAAGATAAGGCTTACTAGCCGCTTTGCTTCTCAGTATACAGTGGTGCCCCGCAAGACGAATGCCTCGCAAGACGGAAAACTCGCTAGACGAAAGAGTTTTCCGTTTTGGAGGTGCTTCGCAAAACGAATCTCCTATGGGATTGCTTCGCAAGACGAAAATGTCTTGCGAGTTCCTGCGGGTTTTTTCCCCTCCCCCCCTTTTTCTAAGCCGCTAAGCCACTTATCAGCTGATCCGATAAGCTGATAAGCCGCTGAAATAGCGCTAATCCTCTAATCAGTCAATGGGCTTGCTTGGCAAGACGAAAAAACCGCTAGACGAAGAGAATCACAGAACGGATTCTTTTCGTCTTGCGAGGCACCACTGTATTCTGGTTGGCCTGTTATTTTCTCCTACCAATAGGGGACCCACTTAAGGACTCTATACGGGCTCTGGAATACCCCATAAGGGAAAGGGAACAGTTTTCTTACAAGAAACAGTTAGAAGTGACATCTCAGCACCTTCCACATGCTCTGCGTCAGGAGAAATTGGGGTATTACAGGGCAGGGCAGAATTTCTAACAAGGTGTGCTCTCCCAAGCCTACATTCCCAGCATGTTTGCACTCCTGTCTCAGCGATCTCTACGCTGGCTTGGTGATGTCCACAGAATGCAAGATGGCAAGATCCCCAAGAATGTAGGAATCCCTTGCACCGAGCCTAGAGACAGACAGTCAGATCTTGTATCCATAGCAGTGACCAGAGGAGGAATGACCGCTGGGAGGAGCATAGAGAGAAGAAATGCCACGGTGCAACTGCAGCAGCACAACCGGATGCCTTCACCTGCCCCGGATGCAACAAAACATGTCTCTCCCGCATCGGTCCCTACAGCAACAGCAGGAGCTGCAACCATCCAAAGGTGAGGCAGACAGGTGCCAACAACATTCTCCTTTTGTATTTCTCTGTTGCGAACCGCCCTGGGATGTTTGGATGAAGGGCCGTATACAGCGGTACCTTGGCTTTCAAATGTACCGTATTTTTCGCTCTATAACACGCTCCAGACCATAACACGCACATAGTTTTTAGAGGAGGAAAACAAGAAAAAAAATATTCTAAACGAAATAGTGGATATATGATTTTTGTGGTTCATGCTGTGGCCAAAGACATGTGATCTGACAGTGAGTTTGGAGTAGCCCAATGCAAAAATCCTGAGGATCCATGTGGATCCATGCTTTGTAACCATAGAGGAGGGAAGGAAGGGGAACCATGGATCCTCTGCTCACGACTGCAGCAGATCCCCCCCTGCAGGCACTCGCTCCATAACACGCACAGACATTTCCCCTTGCTTTCTAGGAGGAAAAAAGTGAGTGTTATGGTGCAAAAAATACAGTAATCTGTTCCACAAGTCCATTTGAGTTCCGAAATGTTTGAAAACTGAAGGCAGAAGCCTCATTTCCTGTTCGATTTCCAAGGTGCATTCGAAACCTGAGGCATTTGCTTCTGGGTTTTCGGCATCCGAGTTCTGAAATGTTCAACTACGGAGCCGTTTGAAAACCAAGGTACCGCTGTACAAATGTAATAAATAATATTAATAGTATTTTTTTCTCCTTTTCCTAATTCTCACTGGCTACATTCAAATGAAGGAAAGCTACTGCATATCAACCTAAGCAAGTTGTGCTTCCTTTTTCTGATTACTTGGCTATAGCTTTAGATAGAATACAGATAATTGAACAAACATTGTTGCATTACATTCTTCATGAAATTATCTTTCCACTGATATGTAATTTTATGGTATTACTCCAAAAAAAGTAGTGATACGAGCCATCAAACCTCAGAAAGACACTTTTCCCAAAAGGTTTCCACAATTTTGACCACTAGTGTAGACCTGGCCTTGTGCATCTTACTGGAATGGGGGGAAACTGAGTGCAAACTGCAACTGGCAGAAATCCATTTATTGGTTAACGTTCCTGTTCCGCCTTTCTTCCACAAGGGAACTCGAGTCTACCTGGGAGCTACAGATGGTTTCCGTGTGTCTCCAGCCGCTGAATGGATGCAAATGTGGACACCTTCAGACCACCCCGTGACTTGTAGGGCGTCATAATCCATTTCAACGATAATTGCAAGTGTGTGTGTTTCTGTCTGTTGATGTGCCCAGCCAGACACGTTACAGGCATTCCAGTCTGTTAGGTATTTGTATTAATTACGGGCTTAATATCCAAGCTATGGCTGCTAAGAGGTTTCTGGAACTCTGTCATAAGGCACAGCTTGCCTGTGATTTCGCAAACAGGGCCTCCCTTGCCTGCAAACGGCTAATCCCATTGATACAGACGCTTGATTGTTCTCCAGCACACATTCCTATTTTTAAGTCAGCCGCCAGCAAAGCAAACTTTTAAGGAAAGGCACCCAGCAGGCTTTGTCCTGGTCGGCCAACATAAAGCTGGTCTCTTGGCAGAGCAGGATTAAATTTGATCACGGTGACTTTCCTGATCTTAAGGGGGCTAACAAAGACAGAAGTGTTTTATTTATTTTAAGGTTTCAGCAGATGCCCTCCACTGGCTTAGAAAGGGCAGATATTATAATCGGTATTATTTAGACCAAGGGTGGCCAACCAATTCCCACAGGCCATAACTACCCACTCAATTATTATTTTTTAAAAAACACGGTATTTGCCCCTCACTCCAAAGATTCCCTGCTGAAATGCCATGGTACAAAAGCTTTTAAAAATATGTGTCTCAAGGCCTCCCACTATTTCCCCTATTTTTAAATTTAAAAATATATATTCTTAATTATTTTTTTAAAAAAGAACGACTCCAGAAAATTCCCTCCTGGGAATCCACAAGGTTTTTTGTACGATCTCCCATGCAGTTGTCCATTAAAAAATATCTTGTGAATGCAATAATGAATGAGAAAAACATTTAAAATAATGTAGAACAGATGATGAAGAACTGCAGTTCCCATTATGCCCACTTATTTTTACTTTTTTGGCCACACCAACTCTGCCATGCCCCTCCCCCTAAAACTTAGTGATGGTCAATGCAATCCTTGGCCCAAAAAAGGTTCGCTGCTGCTGATTTAGACATTTGTGGTACAGGAAAAACAGAAGATTGTCCCCCAGGAGATCAATGCCCTAGGTCAAAAATTAAAATAAAAGTGTCAAAAATTAAAATAAAATAAATTATCAAATATTCTCATCTCAGTTTTCTCCTAAACGTGATTTCTACTCACACCAAAAGAGCCTTTAACTGCCTGTGGGTGGGATGTTTTTTTAACGCATTTCTTCCCCTGCTTGGTTTTATTGTATGTACAGTCGAACCTTGAGCTGTGGACGCAATCCGTCCTGAAGGCACGTCCGCAACTCGAAGCGTTCGCATCCGGAAGTGCCGCGTTTCCGCATGCACACGGTGCGATTTAGTGCTTCTGCGCATGTGTGAGCGGCGAAACCCGGAAGTAACCCGTTCTGGTACTTCTGGGTAGCCGCAGGACATAACGCAAAAAGACGCAACGTGAGGTATGACTGTATGTGGGACTGCTTGTTTGTTTGTAAGTCACTTTGGGTTGCCCTGCGAAAGATAAAGCGACTGACATATTGAATAATAATAATAATAATAATAATAATAATAATAATAATAATAATAATAATAGCATTATTGCATTTCTGTTTGCAGGTAGGGAGAGGTTAGTGACAGATGAAAGAGGCTCTGACAATCAAAAAACAGGAGAGAAATACAGCTGGCTCAACTCCTTTCAGGATAACCAACCATTTGGTATATATGTTTATTCTGTTTCCCTACAGCTGGCAGTCACACATAAGATTGAGAAAATTGAGGGGGGGGGAGAGAGGGAGGACCTGACACAACCATGAGGAATGTAAAAGTAGTCACTGCATAATGTTTTCGAGTGGGGGGAGGCACTACTCAGCCCCTGTTACGCCTGCCCAGCGGTCGCCGCCACCTCTTGGTAAAACCGGGAGGCCAGATCCGGCACGGCCTCCTCCAGCTGCCTGACGAATTCGTTCCGCTCGGCCTCCGACCAGCTGCGAAACCACTGGTCCCACAGCCTCATCTGGCACTCAAAGATGGAGGGGGGCTTCCCGGGTCCCACGCTGAGCCCCGCCAGCCCTTCCAGCAGGGGGAGCACCTTCCACGGCACGGCCTTGTCCACCAGGTCGCGGAGGAACTGCTCTCGTTGCGCCGGGGCCCAGCCCGACAGCCAGTGCAAGAGGCAGCGCATCTCTTGCGCGGTCACGTACGACAGGGGCAGTGGTTCGGACATCCTGCGGGGCAGGGGAAGAGCGGTGAAGAAACACGGGCAAGGGGAATTATGTGGCTTTGGGAGAAGCGAAGGAGCCTTCAGGAGACAGGGAGAGAGAAACAGGGCTTTGGGGAAGGGTGGATTCAAACTCAAGAGTGGGAATAATAATTTTTATTTATTTATTTATATCCCGCCCTCCCCAGCCAAAGCAGGGCTCAGAGCGGCTAACGACAATAAAAGCAACACAGCATTCTAAAATCAATTCATTTTGAAATCAATTCAAAATCAAATTAATTAATGGCAACCATTGGGCTAGAGTTCTATGAGGATTACCAAAAGTGGGGATCAGGCTGTGCCTTGGCCAAAGGCCTGGTGGAACAGCTCTGTCTTGCAGGCCCTGCGGAAAGATGTCAAGACCCGCAGGGACCTAGTCTCTTGTGATAGAGCGTTCCACCAGATCGGGGCCACAACTGAAGAAGCCCTGGCTCTGGTTGAGGCCAGTTTAGCCTCCCTGTGGCCTGGGACCTCCAAGATGTTTTTGTTTGAAGACCGTAAGGTCCTCTGTGGGATATACCAGGAGAGGCGGTCCTGTAGGTATGAGGGTCCTAGGCCTCATA
Organism: Podarcis bocagei; assembly: GCF_964188305.1. NCBI lineage: Eukaryota > Metazoa > Chordata > Lepidosauria > Squamata > Lacertidae > Podarcis > Podarcis bocagei. The sequence goes on along the minus strand of NC_138138.1, from coordinate 50,957,398 downwards.
GCATAACTTTTGCCAAGCCCAGTAAGGTTAGTCCTTGATGTTTCCAGACAAGCAAAGTACCCTTAATAGCTAACTTGTAACATGGGTGTAGCGGTTCAGGGTCCGTGGGAGGGAGCGTTGAAGACCCCTTATACCAGGGGTCTGCAACCTTTAAGACAAAAAGAGCCACTTGGACCTGTTTCCGAAGAAAAAAAAAACGGAGCCGCAAAACTCATCATTATAAAAATAACTTTTTTGTCACTTTTTTATTATTTCTTTGTTTGACCCCTCATAATTACTCCTCCTCATAGAAATAAACGTTAAATTATCAAGTTACCTTTTTTGTGTGTATGTTCTTCACTCCCCTTCAAAACAGTGACCAGCGTACACGCCCCCTTTCAATGCAGTGACCAGCGTACGTGCCCCTGACAATGTAGCGGGCAGGCGGGAAGGTGACGTCGGGACGGTGCGTGACTAACGCACGCACCGCCCCCATGCGACGTCACAGCCAGTACAGCGCCCGCCACAGTGGGGAGTGTCGGGGCGCACAATGCGCCTCCTCCCCTCGCTAGTATCCGCCCCGGAGCCGTGGCAAAGGTGTAAAAGAGCCACATGCGGCTCCGGAGCCGCGGGTTGCCGACTCCTGCCTTATACTATGTCTGCAGCAGGGCACGGCCTCCAGCGACTTAAGAGTCACCTCTCAGCATGAAAGAGGAGCTTTTTAGCCACCGGGGATTGGCTCCTAGGGTCACTCTGGAGAAGTGCATGCGAAGAAAACCATTCAGAAATCACTGAAGTGTTGAGTTGAAAGGGACCCAAACCCGTTGCAAAGCAGTTGTTCTGTATGCTCCAAATCTAAGCATTTAGGGGCACATTTCCAAGAGAATTGTGTGCACGTTCTGTTACGTATAATGAGACTTCAGAGGAAACTTAGATGGTTGTAATATCTTAGAAGGGGCGTGTCTGTGACTGTGCCTCTCTTTTAGTCTCCCTCTCCCTGATCTCTCCTCCTCCTCACTCGATATCAATTCTTCTCCTTTTTAGAAATCCAGCAAAATGTGGTTCCCATCAAAGGAATGGAAAAAGGATACCAGCCAATACTATTATTTCCACTTCCACAGGAATAGTTGCCAAAATTCGTCCCCTGGAGGTGCCACGAATTGAACCTGACGTTTTGCTCCACGTGTTCCACCTACGGCTATGAAAGTGACACAGCCTATACAAATGAGAGGACCAAGGCATGTCTTGAAGGCAGAGTATTGGCAAATGGGTGTCGATGGTGCAATAGGAACTTACAGGAAATGGTGCTGCTCCAGCTGCCTGCATGTAACAATCGCTCTAGAAGGCTGCAACACCACAGTGAGCTGTGCAAAACTGCGGCAGGCTCTCGTGAAGAGTAGCAGAAGTAAACAAGAGATGGAAAAGACCCTGCGAATCCTGGAGACGAAGAACTGTACAGCACAAATGACCAACTGAAATGAAACTGATATGGGATCCCATATGCTAGCAGCAGGGAGAGGTTATGAAGGCTGCTTCTTCAAACTACCAGGGACCTTACAAGAGAAGCTTTGAAACAGAGAATTCTGGAAGAAGGTGGAGAGAGGAAGCTGAATATATGAGTGTCCAGTCAGGAATGCCCTGATGGTGCATGGGAATGAGGATAGGGGGTGGGCTAGGGATGTTTACATGTGAAACCTGGGTTCAAACTTTCTATCAGCTAAGGATGTAAAATGAGATTATTGTATATATTTTATTTCCCCTGATGGAACTCAAGGCAACTTGTAGGACCTGAGAAGAACCTGAATCAAACACAGGGTGACATTCTTATCATTTTTTAAGCAATGAAACTAGGATCCACTAATACCCTATGAATACACGGGCAGGAAACATCCCAGTAACTAATTACAATGTTGCAGCAAATAGCTTCCTTTTTTCTTTTTTCTTTACACCAGGGGGCATAATCTGAGCCACCTCTTAGCTCCTGGGGGGAGGGGGGTCAGTGGCGTAGCGTGGAGAGTGCAGGGGGGGCGGCCGCACCGGGCGCAACACCTCGGGGTTAGGGGGCGCAAATCCACGGGTTAGGGGGCGCAAATTACTTTCCTTGCCCCGGGTGCTGACAACCCACGCTACGCCACTGAGGGGGGGGTGTCCGTTTTTGATCTGAGAAGGACTCCCGCAATCGTCCACCCACCCCACCTCCCGAAAACGTGGAACGTCTCAGAAAGATCAGCCCAAAGCATAGTTCTGATTCAAGTGCAAATATAGCCCCGAGATTTCAGAAGGTGGCGGTGCAGAGGGAGGGTCAAATTTCGTCCCTAACGCTTTCCCCACCACCACCCACCCATTCATTTGTGCAAATGCCACAACGGGAGGGGCTGCCATTGCAATTCCACGATTCCCTCCCCTCCTATATAACATGACAGGGTGGGGTGGGGGGTGACGCTCCCAAGAAAGATCCCCGGAAAGCCGGCGCCGAGTTCTCACCTGAGTCCACTCCCTGCTCAACACGCGCCTCCTCCTGTCCCGACATCCAATGTTGCCGCTTCCATTTTTCACCTCGGGGAGGAGACTCGGGAGGAGGGACGGAAAGAGCCGAGCGCGTCCGGAAACGCCCGAACTTCAATCCAGTGATTTGCGCGGGGAGGAAGAGGAAAGAACGACGATCGCCTTCCTCTCGGCGGAAATTGCCGAGGGGGTTTCGCGCGACACGGCCGGGGGTTCCGGCGATCGCCGGAAGTTACCGAGGACCTTGCCGGAACTTGCTTCCGGATTGGAGCGCTCCTCGGGAGACCCGGAAACACCCGAAATAGCCCGGAAAGAATCGCCGGGCGAGGGTAGCACCCGCGCAACTCCCCCCTTTGCCCTCCCTCCCTCCCCTCATTTGGGGTTCTGGATACTGAGCGGAAGTGGCCGGAAACGCACGACTGCGAACGAAGCGCGGGCGGAGATTCGCGAGCGAAGTCGAAGGCGGTGTCGGAGGTCGCCTCAGAGCGCCGAAGCCCCCTCCGGAAGTTTCCGAACGCCCCCGAAGCTCCGGGGAGGGCAGGCAGCGGCGCCACACAAGATGGCGGACGGGGAGGAGGTTACTCTGGACGGGAGGCCGCTCCAGGCGTTGAGGGTCGCCGACCTGAAGGCGGCTCTGGAGCAGCGCGGCCTGGCGAAGAGCGGGCAGAAGAGCGCGTTGATCAAGCGCCTCCGCGGGGTGAGAGAAAGGGCCCGGCGGAAGGGGGCCCTGGGGCCCGGGCCGCTCCGCGCATGCGCAGACCCAGACAGGCAGTTTTTTGGCCTCAGCGACGGGGCTCGTGGCCCCGGGGTGCAGATCGTTAGTACGCATGTGCGGGGCAGTATCCCACTACTGCCACCAAGTGGCGGGGGGAGGCTCTGCGGGGCGCCACCGGTTGCACAAGTGGGGGGGGGGAGGACGGTGCCCACACCACCAAAGGGAGAGGGCTCCCCACTTCTGACATCACTTTGGGGTCACCCAGCAGGAGAAGGGAGTGAAGGCCCTCCTTTAAAAAAATGGGGGGGGGGGAGATCTCGTGAAAGCTGGATCTCCTGTTACTAAATCAAAGCGGGATTGGGATCCAGTGTTGGAGGGAAAGTGGTAGGTTTTATAACTCATTAAATTACAACTATATCCCTTTTCAGTTTCACCTTTCACCCTTGCAAAATTATTTTTTGAGGTGGGGTGTCCCCCTGGTTAATTCACTGTGTTTTATACCTTCATTGAGCTTCCCTGGCAAATGTTACAGGCGGTTAGGACAAGCCAGGTGAGCTTTGCAAGAGCTGAGCTGCTGTGTTTGAGATCTCCCAGTTGAAGATGCGTTGCATTTTTATTTTACGTAAAGTTTCTACAAAAGGTTAAAGTGTGCAGAGGGTTTTGCGAGTATCTCACTTGAGCACGTTGAGAACTTTGCACAAGGTCGGCTCCAAGTCTTTCAACTTCAGAACTGCACTCCGCTGAAAGCAGGCATTTCTCTATTCTGTCCATGTATAGCGGTACGAAGGAGAGTTGTGTTTGGAATGTAATATAAGTAAACGGAAGCAGAATCTGTGAAGGTATCAGAAGTATAGGGAGTCCAGAGTGAGGGATTGGGAACCTGTGCATTTTACCCTGTGTGGACTTGATGCCATGGGACAGGGAGTGAGCAATTGAGAAGGAAGACAAGTTGTGGTGCCCTGTCCTGGGCAAAAGTTCGTTATGCTCTGATTTTGGGGTCAAATGGATGTATGGGAAAAATGGATATTGCTCGTTCTTATGTCACGTTATTGGAACTGTTCCCAGACTGTACGTGTGTGCATGTGTGGTGTTATCCTTTCCCCCTTTCTTGACTTAAATACTGTGATCATGATAGTAACACTTGCTGAGTTCATGGCAGAGGTAAGATTGGAACCCAGGGCTTTCCTGCTTCACTGTTGAATCTTTTGGGTTACAGTAGCTGTCAGTCCTCTGGGTGTCAGCGCTTTTCTGGCTGCTTACAGGGTAGTACTATGCCAATTTTCCAATTTGTGAATAAGCCCTGCTGTGCTTGGTGCACCTTTGTGCCACGTAAATTAATCAAAGCCTTTGGCGTGTAGCTGCAAATTTGGATTATAGAAGCATACGAAGAACCTAGCTGCTGGATCTGGGCATAGCCCATCTAGTTTAACGTCCTGTTCTCGCTAGTCTGGTGTCCTGTTCTCCAGCAGATGCCCAAGGGAAGCCTGCAGGCAAGACCTGGGCGCAAGAGCACTCTTGAGTCGTACCGCCTCTTGACAGTGGAGCTAGACCATAGCCATATCCTCCGTTATAAGGCAGTGTGATGTAACACATAGAATTGCAGAGTTGGAAGGGACCACATGGATCATATAGTCTTAACCCTTTTGCCCAACATGGGGCTCAAACCCACAACCTGGAAAGTAAGAGTCTCTTGCTTAAGAAATGCAGGTTTGAGTTGAAAGTGGGTCCAGTGTCCGGAAGGGTTGAAGACTATTGGTGTAACAGGTTACTGTGTTGTACAGTGATACCTCGGGTTACATACGCTTCAGGTTACATACGCTTCAGGTTACAGACTCCGCTAACACAGAAATAGTACTTCGGGTTAAGAACTTTGCTTCAGGATGAGAACAGAAATCGTGCTCCGGCGGCGCGGCAGCAGCAGGAGGCCCCATTAGCTAAAGTGGTGCTTCAGGTTAAGAACAGTTTCAGGTTAAGAACGGACCTCTGGAACGAATTAAGTACTTAACCCGAGGTACCACTGCACTAGAACTGGGAGACTTGGGTTCTAATTGCCATGCACCCGTGAAGCACATTTGGGGTCAGTATCTCAGCCTCACCTACCTCACAGGGCTGTTGTGAGGTTAAAACAGGTGGCGTACGAGTTCCCTGAAGGAAGGGCAAGACAGAAATGTAACAGACAACATGGGGCTGTGTGTGGTGAGTCAGTTACGTGTTACATGAATCCTATTTGCACTTACTTCATTGCACATGTGTGATTCTTTCTACATTAATAGACTCTGTTTGGGCGGGAGTCAGATCTTAATTTGAGCTGCAACTTGTTAGGATTCGGGGCTGGAAGTACTGAGAGAGCCCACCCTGGAACCTGCAGGGTGCTCATAAAGAAGACTCGCTCTTCCATCAGTGACTACAACCAGCCTCACATCATTGGGATTAAAAAAAGAGGCTGCGTGGAAGCGCTGAATTAGGCAAGGCTTGCACTATAGAATCAGTAACTTCTCTTGAGAATTACTTGTGCTTGGAAACAATGCCGTTGCATTTTCTGAGTGTCAGTACTGTACGTTTCTGGCTGGCACTGTAAATTCCCCCATCTGTGTAAAGAACTCGCTTCCTCCTGTATTCTGCATGTTTTCTGTTGATTTGTTCTTTTGGCTGGAGTAATTTGGCTCCTAAAGAGATTTGGTCAATTGACCAAATGAAAGTATCTTTGAAGATAGTTAAAACAGTGACCAACAGGTTGTATGTGAAATTCAAAACATTAATTAGACGGCTGTCATTTGTTGAAGAATATATATATTTATTAGATGCACGCTTCCCTCAAGGAACTCAGTGTGGTGTACATGGTTATCCTGCCATTATATCTGCACAACAACCCTGTGAGGTAGGTGAAATTGAGGGCATTTAATAGGCCCAGCATCACCTAATGAGCTTCATGGCTGAGTGGGGATTTCAACCTAGATCTCCCTGGCCCTAGACATGAGATCATACAATAGTAGAGTTGGAAGGGATCCTGAGGGTCATCTAGTCCAACCCCCTGCCAAGTCTCCAAACTCTACTCACTAGGCATTAGTTTTTGCTGCCGATTACTTCTTGTGCCCCTGTTTGAAGATGCCTGCAGTTAATAGGAAGTGTTCACTATAAGAAGCATTGCTTTTTTGCAGTTGGGTTTTGCAGGCGTAACGTGACAGTGTACTCAAATTTTAAAAAGTAAACACCTTTACATTGGCATTTAGAGCCTCATGGAATATTTGACCATGGTCAAATAATGAGCCAACTAACAATTGACCAGTGCACCAACACTACTTCTTGCCACTGTTTTAGTCAGACTTGATCTTCTGAGTTTCAGGCACGAGTGGAAATTTGTCTTTGTTTTCATCACTGAATGACACGGATACCTGATTTCAGCTTTCTTATTATAGTAGACCTCATTCTGTGTGTGCATTAGGGGTTGTCATTGCTTCTGATTAGGCAATTTGTTGGGGGTGGGGGAAGATGGCCCTTTTGCATTTAGGTTGGCTGGGTTGGAATGTCCCAGGTGGAAGAGGCTACACTCTGGCTTTAAATCAAGTTTAGTTACCATTAGATCAACCCTAGTCGCTCCAGAGATTTTGGACTAAAACTCCCATCTACCATGGTTAGCACAGTCACACTGGCCAAGGTGAATGGGAGATGGGGTCCAGAAAGTTGGAGGGCGCTGGGTTGGGGAAGACCACATTAGTTGCTGTAGGAGACCAGGATTTATCTGAAAAGCACACAGAATATTAAATGAGCCTCAGTGTCATGACTTTGGTTTTTCTTCTTTCAAAGTCAGTTATTATGACCTACCTGAATGGATTGTTGTACAGATAGAGGATAAAATTTTGTATCGTCTTTTGCAAATGAAGAAGTGTGCTGCAAATGATTAGCTGTTGCAGAAACGCCCGTGATGCATCTGGCAGGGTTCTGTGTGATGAGAGATGACTTGGGTGGTGTACACGTTTGGTGCTGTATGGATGTGCTGTTTCAGTGAGATGTTGACAAGTAGAGATGGTGACTGGGGTCGGCCGCCGAGACCACATAACACCGGTCTTGAAAGACCTACATTGGCTCCCAGTACGTTTCCGAGCACAATTCAAAGTGCTGGTGTTGACCTTTAAAGCCCTAAACGGCCTCGGCCCAGTATACCTGAAGGAGCGTCTCCACCCCCATCGTTCTGCCCGGATGCTGAGGTCCAGCGCTGAGGGCCTTCTGGCGGTTCCCTCATTGTGAGAAGCAAAGCTACAGGGAACCAGGCAGAGGGCCTTCTTGGTTGTGGTGCCCGCCCTGTGGAACGCCCTCCCATCAGATGTCAAAGCGATAAATAACTACCTGACATTTAGAAGACATCTTAAGGCAGCCCTGTTCAGGGAAGTTTTTAATCTGTGATATTTTACTGTATTTTTGGTTTCTATGGAAGCCGCCCAGAGTGGCTGGGGAAACCCAGCCAGATGGGCGGGGTACAAATAATAAATTATTATTATTATACTAACTATCTTGTGAATCGCATGTGAGCTTCCTCTGAAGATATCTGATGAAGGTTGGATGTGTAAAAAAGTCAACTGGAGTCTTAAGTTCCAGACTGGTGGCACGGGTGGTTTCTGACTTGGGATAACCGAGTCCATTTCTGATCAAGCTGACATCTGTGGATTCAGCTGGGTTGTACTAAAACCTAGTGAGATTAATTACATTTCAGTAAGAGGTGCAAAAGAAGTGGTGCAAAATTATTAAGTAATGACTTCTGATTCACCATTGTGTGTTGGTGGAAAGGCATGCAGTGATTTGGAGGTGTCGTTGTGTTAGGACTTGGAGGACCTGGGCTTATTGGGGGGCATGAAGGAGAAGTTGTCCTTGGACAGGTCACAAGAGCTGGGGTAGGTAGGGTGGTTTGGATTTCTTGAGTCAGGTTCTGAGCGAGGGTTGGGGTGAGTTTAGGAAATGCAGGGTTGGGTTAAAGGCTGATCCTCGCTGAGAAAGTGACAGACGAATGCTGGGTTTAACTCACGGAACTGAGAATGGATTGGATGGTTGGTTATTGGATATCTTGAGAAACTGGTGTAACTCCGGTTGTATCCTTTATGGCTTAGCATATGGAAGATGGTTCTTGATGGACTTTGGGATAGGGTGTTGTTGTTTTTTTAAAGAGAGATGGTGATTAGTATGTTTGGGGCATGGGCCAGCCTTGGGTATTGTCAAAGTTCTGGGCAGTGTGAGATTATCTGACCTGATATCTCCCTGTTTTCATTTCAGGCCCTGATGCTCGAAAACCTCCAGAAGCACTCAACCCCTCACACCACCTTCCAACCCAATTCCCAGGTGAGAGATGCCCTGTGTGGTTGTGCTACACCAAACTGGCTGCAGGGAGCAGCCCTTTCCCTTTGTCTCTCTGCAGCTGGCCCTGAAAGTCCCGTGATAATTGTGTGTGCCCAGTTCCAGTCCTGTCCCCACAGCTTGCAGCGTGAACTTAGGGGCTCCTCAGCTTTACTTCCCTGGAGGTTGTGCCTTCCCATTCTAACTTGCTAGATCCACCACAACTGCCTAAGGTTGGGGTCAAAACTCTTGCCCTACTTGTAAGGCCCAGTTTCTCTATTGTGTCCTGTCAGATTGGCGAGGAGATGAGTCAAAACAGCTTCATCAAACAGTACCTGGAAAAGCAGCAGGAGTTGCTGAGGCAACGTCTGGAACGGGAAGCTCGGGAAGCTGCGGATTCAGAGAGTGAGTATAATGAGCCCCGTTCTCTCTCTCTCCTCTGATTCTCCACCCCAGTAGACTTGGGAGGCAGACTGCCTTTCAGAACCAAAGAATTAAGGCACATTCTTGTATTGCTGTTGTTGGCTTTTAATTCTGTAACCAAAGAGCCGGAACGGAGCCCACACTTCTGCCTAACGGGAACTCGTAAGTCTAATTGGTAGCCAGCATATCTTTTGCCGGCTGCGGATGTTTGGAATGAAACCAAAATGGATGTCTTGGAACGGTTTGTGTTCTGAGCAGTCGTATTGCCCACCCTGGAGCTCCTGTGGCATTTGGAAGCTTGTGCCGCTTTTGAAAATACTGATTTTGTTCATTCCCAGTTAGTGGCACTTTCCACAATATTTGTATTACACAAGAGTCTGTAGTCATTTTAGGTGGAAAAGAAAAATGGTACAAATGTTTCATCCTGCTCCATGAAAAAACGGAGGCTCTGACAATTCAAAACATACAAAGAGAAGTCCCTGAGGTTACAGACAGCTTCCTTCTTTTCTTTCCTCCTCCTCCTCCTCTATATATTTATTTATACCCTGCCTTTTTACCTGATGGGACTCAAGGCAGCTTACAGATGAAAACAAGAACCACTAAAATCATAGAAAAGGCAATTGTTAAAATACAGGGGTACCTCGGGTTACAGATGCTTCAGGTTACAGACTCCACTAACCCAGAAATAGTACCTCGTGTTAAGAACTTTGCTTCAGGATGAGAACAGAAATCGTGCGGCGGCAGGAGGCCCCATTAGCTAAAGTGGTGCTTCAGCTTAAGAACAGTTTCAGGTTAAGAACGGACCTCCAGAACGAATTAAGTTCTTAACCTGAGGTACCACTGTACAATTAAACACTGATAGAATTAAAGCTATACAGTGGTACCTCTGGATACGAACGGGATCCGTTCCGGAGCCCTGTTCGCATACTGAAGTGAACGCAACCCACGTCTGTGCGGGTCGCGATTTGCCGCTTCCGCGCACGGCGTCATTTTGAGCGCAAGCAGCGAAACCCGGACATGATGTGCTCCTTTACTTCTGGGTCGCCGCAGAGCGCAACCCGAAAAGGCTTAACCTGAAGCGACTTCAACCCGAGGTATGACTGTATAATCTAAAAAATCTGTTTAAAACATACCAATGATGGCAATGAAAACAGCATGATACAAGCAGTAAATTCCCCAAAGCCTGTTGGAAGAATAAAGTCTTCACCTGCCAGCAGGACAGCAAGGAAGGAACCTGACTAGCGTCTCTAGGGAGGGAAATCCAAAGTATGGGAACCGCCACTGAGAAGGCCCTCTCCTGCGTCCCCACCAAGCATGCCTGTGAAAGTAGGGTGCTTCCTCCCTCCCGCTCTTTCTCTCTTCCTTCAGTTTATATGCCACCCTTCCCTCCCAAAGGAGCTCAGAGCAGCAAGCACATCAGTAATAAAAACATTTGAAAACACATTTTAAATATAGTTGAAAACATTATCTCAGCCAGTGACTGTCAGGAACAGTGTTTTTCAGTCATCAAACGCCTAGGCAGGCAGGGCTGTTCTCAAGTTCCTCCTGAAAGTTAATAATGATGGATCCAGGTGCAACTCACCTGGGAGGGATTGTAGGGGCCGAAGTACAGTGGTACCTCGGGTTACATACACTTCAGGTTACATACGCTTCAGGTTACAGACTCCGCTAACCCAGAAATATTACCTCGGGTTAAGAACTTTGCTTCAGGATGAGAACAGAAATCGTGCTCTGGCGGCGCAGCGGGAGGCCCCATTAGCTAAAGTGGTGCTTCAGGTTAAGAACAGTTTCAGGTTAAGAACGGACCTCCAGAACGAATTAAGCACTTAACCCGAGGTACCACTGTAGTTGATATTAAGGAAGGCACTCTTTTAGTTACTGACAAGTCTGCAATTCTAACCCCCGAAGAGTGACCAAAATATTCAGAAAAATTGTGTTAAGTTCCAGATTAAGGAATTTGATAAGAACACTGAAAGATCGAGAAATATTTTGCCTGCGGAAAGAAAAATAGATAAGAGGATTGAAATGATGGGCAAAAAGGCGCAGGAAAGGATGCTGTCATTTTTGTCTGCTGACTGCGCTGTTTTTAAATCCTTATGGGTGTCTCTTTTCGAAAGGCAGGTTATAAATTCTGTATAGAAAACAAGTAAATATGTAACTTGGAACACAAACTTTGATGACCTGGCAAGTTAAATGGGTCCTTGTGAAAAAGCTCCTAGTAAAAAAGCAAAGGGAATGTTAAAATGAAGTTGATGAGTTGGAAAACGTTTTGAGGAGAAACAACTTGATCTTGTGGAGTGTTTCTGATGAAACAGAACATCTGGTACTCTCTAGTAAATTATCGGTTCGTATTCTGCACATTTACTGATGGACAAGATAGCATGGAAGTTTTATATCAGGTATCAGAATACTGTTGACTGACCACGACAGTCATTAATAAAACTTTCAAGGTAACGATATAAAACCATTAAGTAGTTAAAATCGGAGGCGGTGATTAACAAAGGTCATGTTTAAGTCTTCCTTCCTCAGGGATGCTGCAAGAAGAAACATGTTGAAATTTGTGGTTGTGCGACAGGATAGGCATCAATAATTGTTGCGTTTCTCTCTAAATGAATTGCTTCTTTATGCCCCATTAGGATACGCAGTGTATGTTTGTTTTTGAGAAGAAGGTCAGTTATTTATTGTCCGCTTTAACAAATTTGGAAATAACATTGGGGGCAGTTTATTTATTTATTTAAAAAACCCCCTTTGTTGCTATAAAAACACAACCATCTTGTGAAGCTTAGGTGGGCATCCTATCTTGTTGAGCAGTGCAAAGAGCCCTTTTTGGCTGATGAGGTCAAAGGCCCTTGTCAGGTCTTTGAAGGCGATATAGAAGGGCACCTCTTCTCTCGTCAATACTCCTGCAGCTGGAACAGTGAGAAAATCACATTGGCTGCTGACCTCTGAGTTCTAAAGCTGTATTGTGACATGGGATAGACTCTTGTCAGTGAATGACTGTAATCTGTCTAGAACCACACGGGCGAAGGTTTTCCCTACAATACTCCAGAGGGAGATCAAAATATATCAATGCAGTTTACAGTAATGCCTATATACAGTGCTTTTTTTCTTTAAACAAATGTTTAGGGGTACTCTCGTTTTGACTCAAGAAAATCACCAATTTATAGTTCAAATCGGGGGAAATAAATACAGTAAATGGACAAAAGTACAAAGATTCACAAAATGTTTAGGGGTATGCGTACTCCTGCATCTCCTCAGAAAAAAGCACTGCCCATATATATATATATATATTTAAATTAAAACCTGAGACCATCAGCTAACTGATATAAAAGGATGTATTATTAATTGCCCGCATAAGCCTGGCAAAATAGCCAACTTTTCTTCTCTCTCTCTCTCTCTCTCTCTCTCTCTCTCTCTCTATATATATATATATATATATATATATATATATATATTTAATTTTCCAAACTTTGAAATTTACAAACCATCGTCAAACAACCAAAACAAAAAGAGAATTCCATAAATTCCCATGGACTTCCCTCCTCCCCTTTGTGGGTCCTTGTGTTAACTTTTTTCCTCCTGCATCTTCTCTATTAATACAATTCTATTAAATCTCCACTACAACCATAGTCCAACGTTAACGACAAGTATCATTCCGATCCTACTACTAATTTTAATTATTTACAATGATTTTTAAGATAAATTATATATTTTCCCCATTTCTTACTAAAATGTTGGTCTTCCTGATTCCTAATTTTTCTGGTCATTTTTGCCATTTCAGCATAGCCCATCAATTTAATCTGCCATTCTAAAATAGCCAAGTTTCCAGCAGGCATTTATAGGTTGAAACAGAAGGCACCTGCTGAATCCCTATTGGCAAAGCATTCCTCAGGACTGGGCCAATGACACTAAAGGCTCTTTTTCATGTTGATGTCACGTGAGCCTCACCAACTCTGGGGCAACCTAGGTTTGCCCATAACCCAGATTTTAGAATTAGGGGGATGAGTGCAGCAAACCTTGCCTTCACACACTCCCTCCCTCCTTTCTCCTCCTCCAAAATAGCCATGGGAAAATCAGAGCCTTCTGCTTCCATTTCAGACATTACATCGGAACCCTAAACCATGTTTTATCTTAACCATGGTTTGTTGACATAAGTCACTTTCTTAAATGCCGGGTTGTATCTAACTAGGTTCTACTCATGGTAGACCTACTGGAATTAGTAGACCTACATTAGCCATCTCCACGAATGTGAACTTCCTACATGGCTGACTTTGGATGCATTTGCAGTTTCAACAAACCACAGTCAAGATCAGCTTCGGCTTACCAGGTTTGGGTGACACAGCAAGGTGTGGTTGGTCTACAATGGAAGTGATGCTTCCAAACTCCTCCCTGCAGCTTTGATTGATTGATTGATTGATTGATTGAATTTATATACAGTGGTACCTCGGGTTAAGTACATAATTCATTCCAGAGGTCCGTACTTAACCTGAAACTGTTCTTAACCTGAAGCACCACTTTAGCTAATGGGGGCTCCCGCTGCTGCCATGCCGCCGGAGCACAATTTCTGTTCTCATCCTGAAGCAAAGTACTTAACCTGAAGCACTACTGGGTTAGCAGAGTCTGTAACCTGAAGCGTATGTAACCCGAGGTACCACTGTACCGCCCTATACCCAGAGGTCTCATACTTGGGGGAGGGGAACACGTGGACCCGAGATTCTCCGTTTCTCATTCTGATAATGCTGAACTGCTATTTGGCATCACATCTGAATCGACCCTGCAACTCCAGGTCACTGGTGGGGGAATTTGGGCCCAGGTGCTAAACGTGGCCTGCTGTCCCTCTGCATGTAGCCCTGAGAATCCTCCCCAGGCCATGTTCCTTGCTGACCTTGCTTCTCACCCTGAGCATTTTTGCCTGCCTGGAATGTGTCCTTGAGCTCTGATAACACCTCTCGCTTGTTTGGGTGGAGGATAGAGAGGTATGTGTGTGGAAGCTAAACTCCTGTGCAAAGGAAAATTTTTACACTCCTTGCTGCACCAGCTTTTTGTCTCTGGTATGTTGTCCTCAAAAGGTTGCTTAGAAGGGAATGGGGCCACCCCTGCTGTAGACAATTCTGCTTTAACACCAGATATAACCGTGTAAAAGGTCTGACGGAATGATTTTAAGCCAGATTTTCATAGCTCTGAAATACAGACATCTTAGTAGACGGTCAGATTCAGACATGATGCAGCAAGATTGCATTAGTTAATTATGGAAATGGATGGACTATGACAAATGGCATTTGGAAAACATGAACCGTTCGGAGCTGGTTACAATATTCTGATGCCATTATTGAGAGTCTGGGTTGTTACGGGCATGATAGATTTTACAGTACTTGTTCTGTAGGGTCGGCTGCAATTTTGAAAAGTCTTTAAGTAAAGAAAAAGAGGGAAAAGATGTACACTATGTATGCTCCATGTTGTTTTCCTTGTTATAGCACAGCTATGCAACTGCAGGGTTAATGTGCTTTTGCCTCACCTCTAAGAAACATACTCATGCAGTTGATTCCAGAGTGTGGATTTGAGTGTCTAGCTCAGGGGTATGCAAACTAAGGTCCGGGGGCTGGATCCGGCCCAATCGCCTTCTAAATCCGGCCCGCAGACGGTCCAGGAATCAGCGTGTTTTTACATGAGTAGAATGTGTTCTTTTATTTAAAATGCATCTCTGGGTTATTTGTGGGGCATAGGAGTTTGTTCATTCCCCCCCCCCACAAGGTCTAAGGGACAGTGGACCGGCCCCCTGCTGAAAAATTTTGCTGACCCCTGGTCTAGCTTTTTAAAAGGTGTGTGCTCGTGACCCGCTCAGAACATGACTCCTGTGTACCTGGCTTCCAGAGAAAAAGAGGGCAGGAGGAGGTGCACCAGGCAGGCAGGCATTTGCGAACCTCTTGGCACTCATCCAGTTTCTCTGTTGGGAAGATGTGTTTGCACACGCTTCTGCTGCAGAGGGATTTGGGTGACCAGGGGGACGAGGTGGTGGTGTTGCTCCCTCCAAGCAGCTGGGCAACATTCCACACCTTGAGGCTCAAGGCGATGCCCTGTTAGATGCCCTGTTAGCACATCCGTTTCTCCCATGCCTGCTGATCGTCAAGGTTGATCAAAGCTTTTGTTCAGAATGTGGATTATCAGTAACTATTGTTCCACTAGATGTACATAGATCAGAGGCAAGCCAGTGTAAGAGTGTTTACACACCCGCACACCCGCCAGGGAGAAGAACAACTTCTGGCTATGCTTCCACATCTGCTCTCACATCAGCCAAAATGGAGAGGCATGGCAGAGGGGAATGTTTGCTCCTCGCCCTGTGTGTGTGTGTACACACACACACACACACACACACACACACACACACACTGCTTGTGTATGTCATTGCTTGCTTGAGTATTATGAGAGGCTTCTGGTAGTACTCATGTTGACAGTAATCAGGAGGAAGACCCATGTCTTGGGGGTGGGCAGACTTATCTGCTTACCGTGAAGAAGGTTCAGTCCCCAGTGAAATCTCTAGGTAGGTCTAGTCTGTGTACTATTATAATTATTATTTCTTCTACTGCTATTGGTAGTGTAGCATCATCATTGTTCAATTTATTGCCCACCCTTCGTCAGCAGATCTCTGGGCTGCTTACAGCAACTGAAAACTCAGCCATCACAACCAATTAGAATTCAGTTTTTAAAGCAGATAAAACCAGCGACGGTCACAGGAATAGGGTAGGTCTTACTGAGATTGATGGACCAATGTTCTGAGATGTTACCAGGCAGCCTCCTCTGCTCCTACTGTCAAAAATGAAGGTACTGGGGTGGGGTTGGAGCCCTTTGGGGGGCAAATGGATCGGCAGCCGATCTGTTTGCTTTGTGAAGATGCAATCGAGCCGGCTAAACGAAAGAAAGTCCTTCCTCACGCAGTGGAACTATGGAACTCCCCCCCCCCCAAAGGAAGAGGAAATCACGGCATGCCTCCAGCATGGCCGTCCACTTGGATGGCTTTATAAGAGGAGTGGACAAATTCATGAAGAATAAGATGGCTACTA
Source organism: Podarcis bocagei (assembly GCF_964188305.1). Taxonomy (NCBI): domain Eukaryota; kingdom Metazoa; phylum Chordata; class Lepidosauria; order Squamata; family Lacertidae; genus Podarcis; species Podarcis bocagei. The sequence goes on along the minus strand of NC_138138.1, from coordinate 50,941,396 downwards.
GCCATTATGGCTGTGCTTTGACTCCATGGTCAGGGAGAGCAATGCTTCTGAGTACCATTTGCTGGAAACCAGAGGAGGAGAGAGGAATCTTGTGTTCGAATCCTGCTGGCAGGTTTCCAAAATGCCTTTGGTTGGCCACTGCGAGAACACAATGCTGGACCTTGTGCCTCTCCCAGCTGCCACCTGAGCTTCCCTTGGGGTGGCCTACCTTGTGTGAGAAGCCATTTCTGGCCTGAGCAGCTGACGGTTCTCCCCTTCCTTTGCTAGGCAAAAGCTGCATTGTGTCACGGGAGAGGGAAGAATCTGATGAAGAAGGGCCAAGACCAGAGCAGCACCCGACCCGGGTCAGGCAGGTAAGTGGCCGTGATATGGCTTGAGGGGGTCAGCGTGGGGAGGTGCGTGCGAGGCATTTGCCCCAGGAGGGGCTGGTGCAAAGCTGCTGGAGGCATGCTGTGATTTCCTCTTCCCTTCAGGCCAGAGCTGTAAAGACCCTGGGAGCCGCCCATGCCCCAAGCAGCGAAGAGCGAGAGACACCTCTCAGGAGTCGGAGGGCAGCCCAGAGGGCTCCTGTGAAAGAGGAGGAGGAAGAGGAGGAGGAGGAGGACGAAGAGGACGACGAGGAGGATGATGACGATGAGGAGGAAGAAGAAGCTGCCGCGTTGCCGGACAAACAGACGCCAAAGGGGCAGGCTGAGCCCGGCACCCCAGCTCCCCTGGAGAAGGGCGCGTGCCAGCCTTCCCTGCCCATTGCCCCACAGGCCCAGCCAAAAGAGGCCACAGCCCAAACCCCGGACGCCCCAGTTTGCGGAGCGGCCATGCCACTTCTCCCACCCTCAAAGGGCCTCGCAGAGGCTGAACCCGCAGCCCCAGAGTGCAGGGAAGAGCAGCCAGCAACTGTGACGCAGGAGGGGCCCCGGGAGGAAAAGAGGGGCCCTGAGATGCCAGGGCCTCCAGAAGAGGCAGAGCCCGTCGAGGCCGCAGCCCAGCTACCCGAAGCCTTAAAGGCGGAGGTGGCCAAGGAAGCAGGGCCTTGCCCGGAGGAAAGAGGGGCGACTGCCCCCCGTGAGGCACAAGGGGAGCAGGGGGTGGGCCTGCTGGGGTGGGGGGCCCCTGTGGTCCCTCTACAGCCCCAGCAGGTGGTGGCAGAGGAGATCCAGAGAGATGAGGATCAGGAGGAAGCAGCCGAGGCCCTGAAGACTCTGGAGGAAGAGACAGCAGCTGCCGCCGCCGCCCTAGTCCAGGACTCCCCTTCCCCTCCGCAGCTGACAGAAGCACAACACGCCCAGCAGGATGACGGGGGCCAGGAGCCCCCTCCCCCTCTCTTGACCAAGGAGGCCCCCGGGCCCAGCCCTGCAGAAGACGAAGAGGCCCCCCCTCAGCTCTCTCAGCCATCTCCCCCCGCTCAGGAAGTCCCAGCCGCCGCTGCCAGCCCCGGCCCCCCGCCATCTCCCCTGCAGCGCCCGCGGGAAAGGCCCGCAGGCTCCAGCTCCTCCCGCTCTTCCTCCTCCGCGTCCAGCTCCTCCAGGTCCCGCTCTCGTGGCAGCTCGCAGCCTCGCTCCCACGCCAGGAGGCCCCGCTCCGGCTCCTCTGAGTCGCCCGCCAGGAAGCGGCGGGCCTCGGGGTCCCCGTCCCGCTCTGGCTCCGAGCGGCACAGCAGCTCCTGCTCCAGGTCTCGCTCCAGGTCGCGGTCCCGGTCGCCTTCCAGCAGCGGCAGCAGCAGAAAGGTGAGTGGCCGGTTTCTTCCTGAGTCACTTGAAGGCGGCGGCAAAAAAGCTGGGCTTCCCACACTTGGTTATTATGTCTGTTCAGGATCACAGATTCAGTCCTGGTTGGATAGTCCCATTGTGCCATTTTTTCCAGAGAGTCAGAGTGGTTTCTTGAACACCTGCCGCCCCCTCTTCCTCTGCCTAGTACTTTCCCCTTTTCCTGTAGGATTTGCGTCTTACTTTATTACCACTTCAACCTGTTGAGGGCACCTTTCCCAGCAGGAAGGATTTGAATCCAGCTCTCCTCCACCTCAGCCCAGTCTTTTTATCCATGGGGGCCACCAGGGTTTTCGTGTGTGGTTCCCCGCCCCCTTCTTCTTCTTGTTGTTGTTTTAATTAGGGAAATGGGAATCAATACATTTGGCAGGTGTTTCAAAGCACCTTGCAATTAGCCAGCCCCTTGGTCATCAGTCGTGTGTATAAGTGCCCTTTATCTGTTATGGCGGCTTCCCCTAGGCCAGTGACCCCAGGTGTTGTTGGACTACAACTCCCATCCTACCCCCCAGCTCTGCCTTATGGGAGTTGTAGTTCAACAACACCTGGGCACCCCAAGTTGAAGAACGCTGCTCACTTACCAGGCTACAAGCAGCGTTCCCATACTTGAGATTATCCGCTGTCTGCTGCTGCTGCTGCTTAGCAGCCTTTGGGTTTCAAACAGTAGCTTAAGTTTCCAGAGCAGCAGGGCAATGTTTTTCTCCCCTGGAAACGGGCTCAATTCTGGTCCTTCCCTGACTTCTGGGCAACGAATGTGCTCCGACGGGGTGAAAAAGGCCCATGGCTAGCAGCTCAGCATTTGATCTCTGTGTCTAGATGCTGCCCCCTGATTGAATCCCCAGAGCCTTGTTTGAAGCTGCTGTGAGACTGGGCATTTGGAGAGTGTCTGGCTCAAAGCAAGATGCTGCTTAAGAACAAACAGGCATTCCTAGCTCAGGGCAAGCTCATCCATGGGAGATCATGGGCGGAGCTTGGCCAACTAGAAGCTGCCAAGCTTCAGACGCCTGCCACTTGCCTCTGGCCAAATTTTTCAGTCCCTGGTGTAAGGCAGAGCTTGCGTTGAACAACTTAAAAATATGCATTGTAAGTCTTGCATGAAAACTGAATTTGCACCGGGCGTTTGAAACCCAGGGTGTGTGTGGAAGAGGGGTTTCTTTTTCTTCAAAAAAGAAAAGCAACAATCCTGTCTCAGTGCATTATTTGTTTTCTTGTCCATATTTAAGTATTCATAACTTTAGATGCTAGGCTATTTTGTCTACACAACCATTCTCAGTAGCTGTTAGCTATAAAGCATATTCAAGGGCGCTGAGAGCTATGTGTCTCTTGTGAGCACTGCCGTATTGATAGTCATTTTATTCGCAGCGATCTAAAACTTGCTTTAATAATCATTTGTGCTAGTAAAAAATAAATAAACCCACCTTGCTGGCAAGCAGCTTTAAAAATCAAATAAAATACATGTGCAAATGGCAAACATCTTAAGAGGTGTTCCCTCTTTAATGGGAGAGCCAGGGCTTTTCTGAAATTATACCGGCTGTGACAAATTGGTGAATCATCATCTAAAAGCAAAGAAAGCATGTTCCCCCAAACTATTATTCTTTCTCAGGTTGTGGATTTAATCAATTAATTGACTGGCTCAGTTTACTTTCCTTTAATCCAGTCACAAGCTTGCTTTGCGATTGTGTCTTCCCCTGGTTGTGAGCAGCAGGGGAGATGTGTCTGTGGATTATGTCTCATTTCAGTGCAGCCTTCCTCAGGTGGGCAGGCTGGAGCCGGCCATCTAAAAAAACCAAACCACCTGTTTTTCTGCTTTCAGTCCCGTAGCCCTGAAGCCTCAAGGGATGGTAGCAGCTACCCCCACACCAAAGAGACCTCCCCGACAGGGGAGAGCCCCCCACGCCACAGCCCCCAGACCCAGCAAGATGGGTCATCAAGCCCAAGGGAAAAGCGAAGAAACACCCTTCCCCTGCCTTCGGAGCCCCAGAGACACCCCAGCCATGGCCAGGAGCAGGAACAGCAGGAAGAGGAGGAGGAGGAGATGGAGATGACAGTTCCAGAGCGAGTACGCAATGGGGGAGAGGAAGGGTTACAGGGCGGGGTGTTTTTGGAGGGGGAGGCACATACAGGGCGGGGGAGGTCTTGAGACCCTCACCGTGTGGCCTCTTCCTGCTAAACTAAGCCTTTCCCCACAGGGCAGCCCAGAGCCCCCCACTCCAATGGAGGCCAGTGGCCTCGACAGCGGGGTCCCTGCCTCGGAGCCACACCGCCCGTCCGAACAGCAGCACAGTGAAAAGTAAGTATCCGAGGCTGAACAACCCGGGCAGTGGAGGGCGGAGCAGGCCCCACATGCACCGCTGGGGAATGGGGCGCGTAGAGAAGGGAGCCTCCAGGGGCGGCAGCGGGCCCAGGAGTTCAGGTTTGGCTTGAGGCCACGACGCAGCAATGCCACACAACGCAACATGTGACACAGGGCTTTGTTTGGCCCACCTTTGGGTGGTCAGAGGCCTGCGCAGAGCGGGCTGTGGAAGGGTTCCTGGGGGAAGAGGTGATTTCATAGAATCATAGAGTTGGCCATCTAGCTCAACCCCCTGCAATGCAGGAATTTCCAGACGATTTAGAAATTCAGGACTGATACACTACATATTTCTAGCTGAACTTGGTTATTTCCCTGGCAGTACTTGTTAAGCTCAGCATGATCAGGGGGTCTCTGTCTAAACCAGCCCCTGTGCGCTCCTAAGGGACATATACCTTGCTCAGTGCTGTCAGAGGGGAGCCTCTCAGCCCTGCACAAAATGCCATCAGGGAATTAACCTGGGACCTTCTAAAGACCGCTCAGTTCTTCTCTGCCCTTCCACATGCACCTCACTTCTGCACATACAAGGATACTTGATTTCTGGTAGAGGGATTATGCTGTTACAGGTTTTATGATGATTCAAAAGTTTTGATTTTGTTAAAAGTGGTCTGTATGGTCCGAGGCTGAGGGGTGGACGGAAACAGCTGGCACGCCTTGTTAGTGTCAAGGTGTCATGGCTTCTGGATCTTGCTGGCGCAGATCAACCATGGTCAGGTAGATGCTTCTGGTATCAGCAGAGCTGCTCCTCATCGCCCTGGGCTGCTTGACCCCCAACTTCACTTAGGCTAGGCCGGTAGTGTACACATGTACAGCGTTTAAGCAGTTCCCATTCTGTGCTAGGTGCTGTGCTCTATCTAAAAGCTCTCCAACCCCCCCCCCCAAAAAGCAGCTGCAGCCTCTGCAGCAACATGCTCCAACGAATCTCACTTCTGCTTGGGACTGGACCCGTCCGCTGGGCCAAACTGATGGTGATGGAGTTGCCTCCTTTGACTGATCTTGCACCATTGGGGTGGTGCCTGTGAATGTCTCGCTGGAACAAACACAGGAAACGAATTAACTTGGGGTGGGGGACAATGCAACTGGTTTGTAGGGCTCCGGTGTTCCAAAAGCCAGTGCTGCCGCCCAGTTTGGTTACCTGATAGTGGCCAGGATGGGGATCCGGGGAGTCCCCCTGATGTTACTAGACTAGGTCACAGTAAGCAGAGCTGGCTGGATAAGGTCATTGGATCATTTCTTCACCACCCTGTTCTCACAGTGGCCTACCAGATACCCCTAAGAAGCCCAGGAACCTCCCATCATTATCCCTGAATAGTGGCCATTGCTGACAGCGCACAGTTCCCTGTTCCTGCTGTAGTGGGCAGCTCATGACCCACTGCTGTGCTGCAGACAGGGCAGTGGAAGCTGTTCCTGTGGAACTCGTGCCTGTTGACACCGCTGTCAAAGGCACAGACTCCTTCCCAGGCAGTGAGGAGGTGGCCCAAGATGCCAAGGACCAGACCTGGCTGGGCTGCATCCTTGACAGCCAAGAAGTGTGGAAGGCTTCGCCCATTCCCCAAATGTTGCCATTCCTCCCTTCGTCAAGAGAGCAGCCCACATCCCAAAAAAGTCTCTGCAGACTGGTGGTGTCCCCCCCTTTCTTTTTGGGGGTGACATGGAAGTGGGGTGTTGTGCAGGGATTGGGGGAAGAAGCTGCGATGCCGAGGCCAAAGCGTGGGTCGGGCTTTGTGTGTGTGTCAAGGGGTGCGCGCCTTGCTTTGCTGCTTGCGCTCCCCTGCAGCCTCCCATCGCCTCTCCTCCGGCGCCCACCCCCACCCATGCCCTTTCCTCCTCCGCTATTTCTCCCCTCTCCATCTCCTCCTCCTCCTCCCCCCTCCTCCCCAAACCCTCCCGGGGGCTGCTGGGAAAGACGGCGGCGGCAAGATGGCTCCGCCGCCTGTCCGCGGCCCCGGTGCGCTCCTGACGCTGCTTGCGCCGCTCCTGCCGCCGCCCCCGCCCGGCCCCGCGTCGCTGCGGCGCCTGCTGGACTAGAGGCGGAGCGGAGGAAGCGCCGGCCGGGCCATGCTGCTCTCCGAGAGCAAGGGAGGGTGAGACGGGGCGCCCGGCCTGGCGCAGCGCGGCCGCTGCCTCCATCCATCCATCCATCCTTCCCACCCACCCACCCATTCATTCATTCATTCATTCGCCCGTCCCCTCCTCTGCCAGGCCTTCGCCCGCCGCCCGCTCCCCGCAGTCCCGCCCGGGCTCCGCCGCCTGCTGCTGCGTCCTTCCCGGCCGGGTCGCCCCGCTCTCCCTTTCCCTTTTCTCGCCGCCTTCCCCCGCCCCGCGCGCCTTGCTCTCCCTGCGCCATTCCAATCTCGCTCGCCTCCCCTTCCCTCCCCGCTCCCAGATCTGTCCCCATCTCCTTCCCGAGCCCTCTCCTCTCTCCCTTCACCGGCCGCATCCTGCTCCAAGCTCGCTGCCCCCACCCCACGCCGCGCGCAAATCCCTTTTTCTCCCCTCCATTCATTCTCCCCCCATTCATTCACTCGCCTCCTGCCCCTCCCCCTCTTCCTTTCTCTGCCTCGCTGCTCCCTTCCCCCTCTCCTCCTCCTCCTCCTCCTCCTCCGGGCCCCTCTGCCATCCATTTTCTCTTCCATTCCCTTCTTGGCTTCAGCCCCCCTCCTTCCCTCCGTCCCTCTGCTTTGTCATGCCCCCACCCTTTCCCCAATTCTTCCCTTTATTTGACAGGGTCACTCTCCTCCTCCAGCAATCCCTTGCTTCTCCCCTTTCTGAAGGGCCCTCATTTTGCTGCATCTCTCTCTTCATCTCTCTCTCTCCTCTCATTTTCTCCTTTCCCTGGACTCTGCCTCTACTCCCTTCCAGCTGGTCTCATCAACACCTCCCCACCACTCCCTTTGCTGTTTCTGCAAATATTTCTCCTGCCTGCCCTCCTCTTTCTTCCATTTCTTTCCTCCTCCTGTTTGCACACTGGCTCTTTCCCTCCATCCCCTTCAAATTGCACGTGTCTTTCATCCCCAGACTTCCTATTTCCCATCTCCTTTCCCTCTCTTGTCTGTCCGTCTCTCCCTGGTCCATTCTCCCCCCTCCCCTTCCTCCCCACAGGCCTCAGTGGGGCAGGCGGTTCCCTGGTCTCTTATTAAGGACAGGCCTCTGAGGACCCATGGGGATGTTGTGCTACTTTGGGGGAGGCTTTGCATGAGAGCAATTTGGGGGAGGGAGAGATTTGGTGGTGGGATTCTGTGGCCTGGAAGACTGAAGAAGCAGCCTTTGGTGACATTCTAGGGGTGAAGTGTGTCTATAAGAGCTTTAGAAGGGAGGGCTCATAATTTTGGAAAGTGTTTGTTATTTTAGGCATCTGTGGTTGATCTCTGAAAGGGAGGGGCTGGGGCTCAGGGACTATCTTCTGACCCCTAACACCAGATGTGGGGGGGCAGGGGTGGCTGTGCTTTGTGCACTGGATATCGGGAAGGTGCTTCTCATGTGCTCAGGCAGATTCACAGGTTCTGGGGCTGAGATTAAGCCTGTGGGGGGGCAGTGGGGGGAGGCTCCTTCAAGGCCCAAATGACCTCTAGGAAGGTTACTGAGTGGGGGAGAAGCTAGGCTGGTTGGAGCATATTTGTTCACAAAGGTGTTTTTTGGGGGGTTGGGGTGGCCAGGATGGAAGAAATGGCGGCTAATGGTAGCTAGGGGGAAAGAGACCCCCAAGGAGAAGGTTCCACTTGAATATTGTGGGGGAAGGTTCCGCAGGGCTGTAACAAGCAGTATTTTCCTGAGCCTCAGCCTTTTCCCCAAGGTGCTTTCTGTCTCTCAAGAAGAGATGGCTGTGTTCTTTGTACCTGGAAGCCATCATTCCCCGCCTCAAACCAACCCATAAGTGACTACTTCTCCCTCTCTCTGCACAGTGAGGAGAAGCAAGAGGTGTCCATGGAGCCGTCCGAGCCCCGACCAGAGAGCGAGGCCCCTGAGCCTGGCCCTGACGAACCCCCCTCCGCGGAGCCCCCCGGACCCGACCCGGGCCCCGAAGACGAGGAGAAGAAAGAGGTAGTGTGTTGGGGCTCCGCTCGGCAGACGGGCAAGGGACCCCAGGGTGCAATGGGGCAGGCAGTCCTGAGGTCCTGTGGAAAGATGCCTAGGGGGGACTTTTGGGGGGAGACATTCCTTAGAGAGGTCAGCTATGTACCCAGCTACCACCGCAGGGTTAGTGGGGCTCAGACTTCCTGCAATAAGGGCTGGGTGTTTGTTCAGCTCTCAGTTCCACCCCATAACCTTGGTGGGCAGGTGCTTCTAATTTAATCCCCTCCCCAATCCAGAGCCTCCTCTCATCCCTTGTGTCCTGAAGTGCCAGGGTGCTGGGAACTTCTGGGAACACTTGTTAGCTTTTGGGTTTAAATTATTATTATTTAAATCAACCGAGAAGCACGTTTCTAGCTTGGGTGCTTATGTAATAAGAGTTGCATGAAGGTCTCTTGAGGAAGGTGTCCAGCGCTTTGGGGGAAGGGAGAGATGTCTCCAGCGCTCTGCAGAACTCCTTGACCTCCCTATGCACAGCTAGGAAAACCAGAATAAATTGTGTAAAAGTGGTGTGGAATAAATTATGCAAAACAAGAGGAAATTATGCAGAGATGCCCAGTTTGCATAATTTAGATGGGACTCAAGAGTTCCGCTTTCCTTGCTGCAGAATTTGGGTTTTCCGGGGGCAACGAGTTCTGAATCCTGAGCATGGTGCACCACACTTCACCCTGCCTTAAATGTGGTGTAAATGTTTAATGCAAAATACCGTCTGCATGGATTTACTAGATAGTGACACACACATACCTCTTTCTCCCCATAAACTGGGCTTCCTACTGTCAGCTAGCAGCCAAACGTGGATTTTGGGAGGGTTAACTATTGATGTGTTTGCTGAATGTCATGTTATCGAAAGGTTCGTTTTGCCCACGTTCCTCCCTGCCCTGCATTTCCCAAATTTGACTCTTCCCACCCCTGAGCCGGGGCACGAACCTGGCTTCTTCCATCTCCTCTGTTCCAAAGCGGGGTGGGGGTGGGGTGGCGGCTCTCGGCCGGGGTGAGGCAGGGCTGTTTTGAGGACACACCCACGCACACGCACGTAACGCGAGCACACACATGCGAGACTGCTTTCTGTGCTGCTGAGAAGAGGGGAGGGTGGGGACAGGCCTTGCTTCCCCCTCACCCTAAAGAGAGTTTCCCCCCACAACCCCGTTGACATTCTCCTCTGGACTCGTTTGTTCTGATCCCCGTTTTAAAGAGGCTCCAATCCACCGGGAGTGCGAAAGAGAGAGTGAGAGAGAGAGAACCGGAGAGAGAGAGCACAGACGTACTTGAGCAGGCTGCACTGACAGGTACCCGTGGAGGTGGATGAGAGATTTGGAGGGGCCACAACATACTAGGCCTCTCCTGGGACCGTTTCCGCCACCGCTCTCCACTTTGTGGAAAGCCCTCTGGCTCCGTAACCACAGAGCTTCTCGTCTGGGAGCCCCACATGCGCTGTGGCTCTTCCTGATTCCGTGGGCCTCTTCTCCTGTCCGTCAGAGAGAGTGCGATCTTGTCCTTGGGACCCGTTCTGCCTTCGGCTGATATATAGTCAATCTCCAAAATCTTAAAGAGCGCTGCTCTTGGAATCCTGCCTGGTCGACACTCTCAGCAAAAAGGTTCCAGGAATGTCAGGACTTTGCTGGGCACTCAGTCTCATGTTGCCCGCCTGGTGCTGTTCGGTGTCTTTTGCCGCCCGTTGGAAATGTCTACACCTCCTTCCACCGCTCAAGGTGCTTCTGCTTCGTATGAGGTTGCCTTTAAGGACTCCGTTTATTCTGCGGTAGAATTGTCTGCCTCTGAAAACCAGACGTTCTTTTGAAGTCTTCACTGCCGACGAAATGGTTATCCTGAGTTTCAGGGGCCTCCCCTCGAGAGAGCTTCCTTCATCACCTCGGGAGCAAAAGTCCGCTTTCAGAGACTCCCAGCAAGTTCTCCGTCACGCTTGGCCATCTGCGGGAAGGCCCCGGCCCGATGATACTCAGCTCCTGAGAAGCTGTAGCAGTCCGGCAGCTCCTCTGTTGAATCTGGGACTCGGCATCTTGAGAGGCTTTCCCTGAAATTTGAAGGTGGCCTCCCCTTCAAATCCCGCTGGTGTGCAGAGCTAACCAGTTTCCACAGCTCTCGTTGCTCGGCACGGGTTTTTCCTCGCGCAAGGCCGCGTTTTCTCCGCCATGCCTCAAGGACTTCCACCTCCACAGAGTTCTCTGGAGTTGCCAAGAGTTGCCTAAGAGGACTTGGTTTACGTAGGGTTCTCTGGAGGTCTTTCCCGTCAAGGACTTGGCATTTGCTGCCGTCGAGTCGCCCTGCTGCCTGCCACATGGGCGCCTCTTCCGGAAAAGGACTGTCGATGTCAGCCATCCTCTTTCCGCACGTGGTCTGGACAGTTGCCCCGTCACGAATTCCGTCCTCCGTTGCACATGCTGACGCTTTCCGCCCGGTGTCGCAGAGCCCCTCGCCCGTCACGGGACTCTTGCTGCCATGCACCGCCGGTGGTGCTCAGCTCTCCATTGGCCCAGTCTCTGCCTGCCAAGAACTGATGCCTTAACCCTCCCCCCCACCGCACCTTGCCAGTGGGGGAGGCGCTTCTGTCTCGCCCTCTCTCCTCTGGGACACTTGGCTCCGACCACCAACCAATCAAGCGCTAGGTTCCTACCTACCACCAACCAACCACCACCTCTCTTGTCACCCAACCCAACCAAGCACGCACCTTTCAGGCCAGGGAGGGCTCGTTCCGATTGGACCAGCCGTTGCCTAGATACAGCGCACACACTGAGGTGCGATTGGCTGAACAGAAGACCCTGCCCCAGGTGTGAGAGGGTACCTGGAGCACTTGTCCTAATTTCGTTGATTTTATTGTTTGGTTTAATTTTTTTTGTTTAATTAATTTTTAAAGGAAAAAAAAAGTATCACTTGCAACTTTCCCCTGGGGTAGGCGGGTGGGTCATGTTTCAGTTTAAACGGAGGGTTCCCTCCCCTGCATTTATTTATTTTTTTAACGATGAGGGAGCAGGGGATCTCTGGGAAACTGAGGCTAGTTCCTGCATCAACCTGGTTTGGTCCAGCCCCCATCCTTGCTCAGACTGTGGGGTACGCTATCAACAGGGTGGTACTTGACTCCCAACCACCTGCTCCCTCCATTTCCTTGGGAACCTGCTGCTTGAGGAATAAAGTGGACGTAGAAAGGGGATGCTAGCAAGCTGGCAGTTTCTGCTCACCTGAGATAAGGAGCTTGAGGGTCTTCCGGTGTCGCTGGACTACAACTCCCATCAGCCCTGGCTATTGGCCATGGGATGGCTGAGGCTGATGGGAGCTAGAATCTCTCGACATCTGGAAGCTCCCATGTTCCCCTATCGCTGCCTCTGCACCAGCCTCTCGGGAACAGCATTTAACAATATTCCTTAATTGGCATCAGCGCCTCCTTTATCCCTGCTGAAGCCCAATTAATTAACATGGGGCTAAAGCCACGTGGGAGCTTCCACAATGCTTCCCTGCGGCTTGGTCCCAGGTCACCCCCATGAGATGTGAAGCTCTCCTCTCATGGAGGGCGCATGAATGATGCGGTTCCTTCCTGTGCCAGTGGCTGTGGTTAAGTGGGAGGGCCAGGCCTGGCCTTGCTGTCGCCTGGGCGCTCGGCTGCTGAGCTGCAGGGAAGCCGAGGGAGGCATTTTGGTGGCTTCCAGACTCCCTTGCATACAATGCAGGCCTGAGAGGGGAGCAGAATTGTGGGAGAGGATGAGAATCCTCCTCTTCCCAGCTCAGTGCTGTTGACCAGAGACAGGGAGGCCATTTCCCCACCCCAACCCCTAGAAAGCCAAGCGGTGGAACTTTGGAAAGGCCTCTTCTTTAACAAAGAGAATCAGTGTGAGAAACAATGCAGAATCATAAGAGTTGGAAGGGACCCCCAGGGGCCATCTAGTCCAGCCCCCTACAATTCAGGAATCCCTACTAAAGTGTTGAGACATAGTTCCATGTTCTTGGCAGATGGTCAGTCTCTGAATAAATTGCCTGTTGCATCTGAGAACCTAAATACACGTTGGGCCCAACAACCTTGGTGTCACTGCTGTTCCTGAGCCAAATGGACTCCATGAGGACTAGGAGCATTGCAGGTACTGTGGTGGCTAAAATTCATTGCTGACACCTGGAATGTCCTTTGTTCAAAAGCAGCAGCAGCAGCAGTGGAAGCCTCTCTTATCCTGGACTTAACTTGGGCTGCCCATTTCGCCTTGCAGAAATAATGCCCATTGAAGTTGATCCTTTTTAGGATCTGCTTCTGCATATATTCCCTGCATTGCCCATTAATGTGGCACAACTGGCTTAAGAAAAGGAGAGAAGAGCCATCCATTTCTCTGCAAGGCGGTGATCAGCTAATCACAAGCCTGCCTTAAATTCTCACTGTAGCCTAGAAAAGAGTTAACAGCCCTTTGGGTTGTAGTATTCTGCGTGTGGGAAAATTTGGCAAGCTCTCAAGTACAGTAGGCCCTTCATTGGGCAGGATGGAAAGCTGAAGAGTTTTGTGTTAACTTGTGAGCTTGCACATTTTCTCACCAGAAGGTTTTAAAAGCAAAATAATAAGGGTTGCCAAGCCTTGTTCAGTAACTATCGTGTATTGATGCAAAAGCAGCTTCCCCTATCTGAACCATTCAAAATTAAAGTAATTAGAATAATATCCCCTCCAGATTTGTCCTAAGAGTTAGGGATTCTTTGTACCTGTGTTCTAGTACAGTGGTACCTCGGTCTAAGAACAGTCCTGTTAACGAACTCTGCGGACAACGACCTTTGCAAAACCGGAAGCAAGTGTTCCGGTTAGCACACTTTGCCACAGAAGCTGAACACAGCGGTGGGAGCCCTCATTAGGGAAAGTGTGGACCTCCGTTCAAGAAAGCTTTGGTGTAAGAACGGACCTCTGGAATGGATTACGTACGTAACCTGAGGTACCATTGTAATAGAATCCTTAGGCCTTGGATTAGAGTGTATGTTGTCTCAATGCTACAGTTATTTAGTACTATCTACCTGTTTTTCAATTAAAAGTTACATAATGTCAGAAAAAAATCATATAGATAGCCAGGTAGCCAACCCCCTACATTAAAACAACAAAAAAGCAGCAGTAAAATAACACCAATCTTACACTTCTAAGATATTGAAATAGCAGACCAGACCAAATTTATAAAAGTCATATTGCATCTTCAGAACAAAGCTAGAAAGCTGAAGTTCTGGTGCTATCACCAAGAAGTCCTGTCTCTCGTACCCACCCATCGAGACTAACTTACATTAGCTGAGCTTCTGGCATTGCAGGGGGTTGGACTGGATGACCCTCGGGGTTCCTTCTGTGATTCTAGGACAGAGAACGGGGCCTCCAGTGTCAATTGTGAGAGTCAGAGACGCTCATGTAGGAGCGTTGTGTTGGTCCTCTTGCGCTCGTGAGGACTCAAAACGTGTTGAGTCCAAATAACACGTTTTGAGTCCAAATAAACTTCTGAGAGGCAAAAGAGCTCCTGGTTCGTAATCTGCATCCCTTTGGCAGGGACAGGATGTTTCCCACCGACAGTCTGCGCTTGCCATACAGCCACCAAGGGGGGCAGAGTGAGGTGTAGGGGTTCTTCCGTCTCGACTTTATTCCTGAATCAGCAGAGGACCCTTGCCCAGCTCCCCAACTCCTCATCTGGGCCCCTGTTTCATTACTTATGCCCTCGTCTCTCCCCCCCCTCCCCCAGGTGTGGCGGCCACTTTCCAAACCCCTGACGCTGACCTGACTACCCCCTCTATGCGGGGCTTTCTCTCTCTCTCTCTCTCTCTCTCTCTCTCTCTCTCTCCTTCCCCTTCCTCCCTTTTCTCTCTCTCTCTCTCTCTTTCCATTCCCCCCTTCCCTTTTCCTCTGCAGGGTTCGACTCAGCCCAAGGCCTTCAAGAGGAAGATATCTGTTGTCTGTAAGTAGAGGAGCCCTGGTCAGGCGACCACACGGGGCATCCGGACATGTTGGAGAAGGGTGGGCGTTATCCTGGGATCTCCCTTGCTGCCTTTTCTGGGGTCAGAGTGGATGGGTTTAGCCAGGAGAAAATCTGGAGAGGCATAATTTGGGCACAGCAGGTCGGCCTTTACCCAGGTTCTTGGTCTTAGTGAGGCCAGAGTTAATTTTCCCATGCTGTTTAGGAAGAAACGTGTCGGCGTGTCTTTCTCCCCCCCGGCCTATTTTTCTCCCACTTTCAAAAGAGAAAACCCAAGCTTCTAGCCCTCATGGTACATGGCCACAAATTGGGCTGAGTATGAGCGATTCTTGGGGAAGTCTGCCTCCCTTGAGGGAAAGCAGATCTCTTTCTCTTTTTATTGCGATATTAAGGATTGGTTGGCTGGTCACTCTTGTTAAAGTAAATTTTACAGGGCTTGAAACATTCACAAAGCTCCTTATCCTTCCCCTCCCCTGTCATCACTGCGTGGCTGAAGCCGGACTTTGGAATGAAGGGAGGGGAGCTGGCCATATCTTCCCTAACGCCGAGCATGTGCAGAGTGCATTCCTGCCCAAGCCGCCTGGATTTACAGAAGCATTCGAGACTACGCATTAGCCCTTGTAGCTGTCTTGAGAGATGAACCTGAGGGCGGCAGGGGAGGGAGGCACCCTCTCTGCCTCCGAGGTACCATTTCACTGAAAAACAGGGCAGGCTGCGTCCCTGTGAGGGGAGGGGTCTTAGCGTTGGGTCTGCCCTCTTGATTTCAGCGTCATCGGTGGCCAAGGGCACAGCGGCAGCGACAAACAGTGACACCGAGGGAAGCCAGCCAGGAGGCCGGAAGCGGCGCTGGGGAGCCAGTACGGCCGCCACGCAGAAGAAACCTTCCATCAGCATCACCACAGAGTCCCTCAAGGTACCCTGGGCTCACGGCGGTTCTATTTAGGTTCGGCACAGCTTCTTAAATCCTGGCCTGACGCACCCTTGGTTCTCCCCCCCCCCCCCAACAGAGCCTGATCCCTGAGATCAAGCCCCCGACGGGAGGGCAGGAGGCAGTGGTGGACCTGCACGCCGACGACTCGCGCATCTCCGAAGATGAGGCCGAGCGGCACCCGGAGGAGCCCCCCCACGAGAAAGCCCTCAAGATCTGCCGCACCGTCACACAGGTTTGTCCATCACCGGTGGGCTCTGGGTGGGCGTTTTGGCTCAGAAGCAGCTGCGGGAATGTGGGGCGGGGCGTCTTCTGAGTGGAACTGCAAGGGAAATCTCTGGGGCCTCCCCCTCCAGGCCACCATAGGCCAGGCAACCTCCGCATTGTCTTGCCTGCTGAAGGTGGCAGCTGAGGTGGCTGCCTAAGTTAGCACAAGGGGTAGAACAGTGTCCCCTTGAAAATGCATACAGTGGTACCTCAGGTTACAGACGGTTCAGGTTACAGACTCCGCTAACCCAGAAATATTACCTCCGGTTAAGAACTTTGCTTCAGGATGAGAACAGAAATCGTGCCGCAGTAGTAGCGGGAAGCCCCATTAGCTAAAGTGGTACCTCAAGTTAAGAACAGTTTCAGGTTAAGAATAGACCTCCAGAACGAATTAAGTTCTTAACCCGAGGTACCACTGTATTTTTAAGACAACTTGGTTTTTCTTCTTTCTTCCATTCATTCTTTTTTGTGCTTCACATCAGTGCTTTTTTAAATGCTGTAATTCATATTTTTCATAGTATAAGCAAGTAAGCACTACCCGGGAAAAGCTAAACCAAAGAGAGGTATACAGAGATAACCAACAGAGTCTCTCTTTCGATAGATCCATTTCCGTCAGTTGAGAACGAGCCGTGAGGTGTAGGCAGCCTTGGAGTCTCCTCTGAGGTGTTTACATATGAGATGAAGCTGAGCCAAGTCGCTCTCTAGGCCCATTGCCCTCGCTAAGCCCATCTGCATGTTTTTCTGGCAACGCCGTTGGGCACATTGCAGGCGCCGCTGCTGCTTCTGGTGGAAGCCCTCTCTTCTCTCTCGCTCCTGAAAAAGACAACTTATTTTTTCTCTCTCCCCCAGGTGGTGCCAGCTGAAGGCCAAGAGAACGGCCAGGGAGAGGAGGAGGAAGAGGAGGAGAAGGCGCACGAGGAAGAGCCGCCCGAGGCGCCTCCCGCCGTCGCCGTAGAGGCAGTCGTGCTGCCGCCACCCGTGGAGCACGAAGTGAAGAAAGGTGCGGGGCGAGGGACAAGGGGAAGCTGCGGGGGTGGAATGGCAAGCGGGGGCTGGAAAGTTGAGTTCCTGCTTCTTGAGCCCCAACTCCCCTTCGTCCCGCCCCTTAGTTACGCTGAGCGACACTCTGACGCGGCGCTCCATCAGCCAGCAGCGCTCCGGCGTCTCCATCACCATCGACGACCCTGTCCGAACAGCCCAGGTCCCCTCTCCGCCCCGCGGCAAGGTCAGCAGCATCGTCCACATCTGCAACCTGGTGAGTATGTGACCGGGGTGGGGAGGGGAGGGCAGCCCCTCCAGCAGCCACTGATAAGAAGCCAGACCTGCCTTAACACCCCGGTGGCGTCCTTTTGCGCAGGTGAGACCCTTCACTCTCGGGCAGCTGAAGGAGCTGCTGGGCCGGACAGGCACCCTCGTGGAGGAAGCCTTCTGGATCGACAAGATCAAGTCCCACTGCTACGTCACGGTGAGTTTTCCGCACTGCTCCCCCAGCTCGGAGGAGCAAACCCTTGTTTCGAACGCAAGTGCCCTGCAACGGATTGGCGGATGCCCCGGAAACGTTTGCGACAGAGCCAAGGGCCACATTCCCTTCTGGGGAGCCTTCTGGGGGCAAAGGTGGGCAAGGCAACCAAGGTCATCTTTGTCCTTTATACAGAGGGCTTAGGGATGCGGGTGGCGCTGTGAGTTAAACCACAGAGCCTAGGACTTGCCAATCAGAAGGTTGGCTGTTCGAATCCCCGTGACGGGGTGAGCGCCCGTTGCTCAGTTCCTGCTCCTGCCAACCTAGCAGTTAAAAACACACCAGTGCAAGTAGATAAATAGGTACCGCTCTGGCGGGAAGGTAAACAGCGTTTCCGTGTGCTGCTCTGGTTCACCAGAAGCGGCTTAGTCCTGCTGGCCACATGACCCGGAAGCTGTACGCCGGCTCCCTCGGCCAATAAAGCAAGATGAGCGGCGCAACCCCAGAGTCGGCCACGACTGGACCTAATAGTCAGGGGTCCCTTTGCCTTACAGTGGGCTTGCCTCTCCATGCACTTGCAGGCCCCTCTCTGTCTTCCATCCAGGCAAGCAGGAGGCATTCCAGCCAGGCAAAGCACTATTGGAGGGGCTAAGCAAGGCCGGCTGTGGGGTATGGCTTGGGGAGAGTTCTGAGGGCCAGGCAGAGATCTATTATGGAGGGCCGCATTTGTGCTCACTTAGTGACAATCCCCTGTTCTAAAGCATGAAAGGAAACCATACGTGGCCTTTAAAAAAAAAAAAAATCTTCCTACCTTTTCACTTCTCTTTTTCTTTTCAGTATTCAACAGTGGAAGAAGCGGTAGCAACTCGCAACGCCCTCCACGGCGTCAAGTGGCCACAATCAAATCCCAAATTTTTATCAGCAGACTTTGCAGAGCAAGATGAGGTATGAACTGTGAGAGATAAGGCAGAATAGAGGGTGGGATGTCCCCTCGATGTCTCAGGAGAGGCTGCATGCAGTAAACTGGGAAGATGGGGAGAAGGAGCCCCATTTTTTACAAAAGTCTTTCAGTTTACCTCCCCTTCTGAGAGGTACAGTGCTGGGCCGGGGCACTTGGGGCCGTCCAGACAAGAGCATTGCTGGATCAGGCCAGCGGCTTTCGATTCAGCAACCTGGTCTTGCTTTGGCCAACCAGATGCCCTCTGGGAAGCCCAGGAGCAGGACCTGAGTACGGCAGCGCTCTCCACCTCCTGTGGTTTCCAGCAACTGATATCCCCAAGCCTTGCTACCTCCAACTGCAGGGGGCAGGACATAGCCATCACGGCAAGTAGCCACTGATAGCCTTTTCCGCCATGAATGCGACCCATTCTCTTGTGAAGCCCAGCCAAGTTGGTGCCCATCACTGTCTCCTGGGGATGCAAGCGTCACAGTTCATTTCAGGAAGAAGTACTTTCTTCTGAACTCTTCAACTTCATTGGAAGCCCATGACTTCTAGTGTTATGAGAGAAAGGGGAAAACTTTTCTCTATCCGCTTTCTCTACACCACACATCATTTTATAATCTTCTATCATATTGCTTCGTCCTCGTCTTTTCTTTAAACCACCAAACCCCTAAATGCTGTGAACTTTCTTCACCCCCTCGATTGTTTTGCTTGCCCTTCTCCAAATCTTTTCCAATTTTGCAATATCCTTTCTGAAGCGGGGCGGACGGATGTCTGGCTTCATTGCCCAGTGGTCAGCACTGTTTGGACTTGTGGTCCAGCAGGGTCTGGAAAGGCGAAGGCTCCTAAAAGTAGAACGCAGGAGGAGTTTAGCATCTTAAGAGGTCGGGGCTTCTCGTGGAGAGAAAACTGAACCAAAACAGAACTCCTAAAAAACCTGGTGGAGAATTCAGACTGGACGAAACAGAAATGAATGTCTTCCTTCAAGACATTTTCCTGTGAAACTCATTGATGTTGAAGGTTGTGGTGGCGGCCAGTGGGGGTTTTAGAGGATGGGGCCAATGTATGGAGGTTTAAGTCTGCCCAGGGATAATAGGCCTGTTGACGTGGAGTGGAAATTGAGGGTGAAGGCCTGCAATTTGCTAGGCGGACATTGCCTGGCCCGGTGGGCGCATTTCTCAGAGCAAGACTGCTCTGTAGGGGCAGTTTATCTTTCTATTTCCATTTGTATCTTGCCTTTTGGCTCACAAGGAGCCTCCATGGCCCATCTGATGTGCCTGGTTGCTGGATCTGCCCATAGGCCCATATAGTCCATTGTCCTGTTGTCAAGGTGGCCGACCAGCTGCCCCAATGGGAACCTAAGTGCAACAGCCCTTCCGTTTACGTTCCCCAGTATAATGCCTCTGACAGTGGGTGAATATCCTCTGCTGATGGCCTTACCCTCCACAAATTTGTCTCCATTCTCTCTGAAAGCCACCCAGATCTGTGGCCATCCCATGGATCAAATTCCTGTGCACTGACTAAAGAAGTCCTTTCTCTGGCCTGTCTCGAATTTTCTGACACAAAATTGCTAGGTGAAATGCAATGGAATAAGTTGGGAAATGCTTCTTGAATGGTCGGAGGGCTGGGCGTTTTAAGGAAAGCCGCCATGTGTGTCTGATCTCCTCCTTCTCCCCAGCTGGATTTCCACCGGGGCCTGCTGGCCGAGCGTCCCGCAGAAGCCAAGGCGGACGAGGCTCTCGCTCTCCCCGGAGTGGGCCTGGGCATGCGGGGGGAGCGCGAGATGACGCGGCGCTCGGAGGCACGAGAGCGGGAGGCGGCGGTCCGGGAGCAGTGGGCCGAGAGGGAGAGAGAGATGGAGCGCCGGGAGAGGACGAGGGCCGAGCGGGAGTGGGACCGGGACAAGGTGCGCGAGGGGCCCCGCTCTCGGTCCCGATCCCGGGAGAGACGCCGCAAGGAGCGCCCCAAGTCTAAGGAGAAGAAAGCCGAGAAGAAGGGTGAGTTATATTGGCCCACAGGGTGGGTGGGTGTGTAAAAATTCTTCCTTCCGTGATGGATCCAGGCCTGTGTGGGAAGGTGCAGGCAGAACGCAGTCCCTTCCTTCCAGCTCCACGATGCTGTGATTCAGCCTTCCCTCTGGCATTATTAGGCTGACACATGAGTGTGACCGTTAGTGCCGCGTGAATTTTTGAAATCTCCGCCTCGCCTTTCGGCAGTCGCCATTTTTAGTGGCTGAGAGCATCTGGTTGGGCCCGAGGACTTTAGGAAGCCGAGGGAAGAAGGCATGCAAAGTAATTGATCAATAACAACAACTGTAAGAATAAACGTGTGAGGCTGCATTCGCCCCTCTAAGGTCTCTGCTTCCTCCTCTCTGCCAACAGAAAAGGCCCAGGAAGAACCCCCCGCTAAACTGCTGGACGACCTTTTCCGCAAAACCAAGGCAGCCCCCTGCATTTACTGGCTTCCTTTGACAGACACCCAGGTAAGAGACGCTGTCCTTCAGGAGCGCTCAGGAAAGACAGTAATATCATTTGGTGCTGTCTGGGCTGGCAGGGAGATGGGCTGGCTTCCCCTGTCGGGTTATCCTTGTATATTATTAAGGGTGAATAAGCCAAGGAATCCAGAACGTCGGTCAAAATCTGCCCTCGCGCTCAGATCCTTTGGGATGCTGGGTCAAATGGACAGCGGGAGGGTGCATACATTTCCACCTTCTCTATTTCCCTGAGGACTAGAAACTTCTTTCTAAAGGGGAAGAGATTCCCGGGACGCAGGCCAAGCTGATGTTTTATGCATCCTTTGTTTTTTTGCCCAACTTCTGCTTACGACTTGGCGATAAAGCACATTATTAAATGGATTCTGCCCGGGTACACGGGGGCTCTGCCCTCCTGGTCCGTGGGGCTATTTTTCAACCTCCCTTTTCTCGCCCATTGTCTTCCCCTTAGTACGTTCAGAAGCAGGCCGAGCGGGCGGCCAGGGCCCGGGAGCGAGAGCGCCGGCGCAAGGAGCAGGAGGCGGAGGAGGCCCGCCAGCGGGAGCGCAGCCGCCAAGCCGAGCGGGAGAAGAGGCGGGAGCACAGCCGGGAGCGCGAACGGGAGCGCCCCAACGCCACAGGAGGCGGGGCCAGCAGGGGGGGCGAGCGGAGTGGCCGGGACCGCGAGCGGCGCGAGGCAAAGGCCCGCCATAGTCGGAGCCGGAGTCGCAGCACGCCTGTACAGGACAGGGGGGGGCGCCGCTGACCTATTCCAACTTCTTTACTTTGACCTTCTGCGGGGAGGGAGGGGGAGCGGTGGCGGCACTTCCTTCCCCCACCCCCTACCCCAAATCTAGCCCTGGTTTTTTGGGAGAGGACTGGGACAGCCAGGGATTGGGCTCCCCCTTTTCCAGCAGCTCTTGCGAGGAGGGAAGGGCGTGCTCGGCGGATGTCATGGCTGCAGCAGGCAGGAGGGGCCGTCCTCCTCGGAAAGTGGGGCGGTTTTTATCCCCAGCCCTCCCGCTCCCCTCTTCTCCCGGGGCCAGTTCCCTCCCTGTTCATTTGTATTTTATTTTGGAGAAATCTTTTTTTTTTATTCTGATGAATACAGGAAAAGAGAACATAATAAAGAGATGGCGTTAGTTTTATACCCGCTGTGCGTCTTTCTTGTCGGGTTGGGGAGTCGAGTTCCAGAACCTGTTCAGTGTGGGGTGCTTCTTAGCTGCCGATGCACCTGTGCAAAACACACACACACACACACACACACACACACACACACACACACCAGGATCTTGCTAGCAGCACACCGACAGAGCTTGGCGATTCCAGCCTCTTGTGCTAAAATCGGAAAGGGCAATTTCAGAAACGGGGGTCAAACATCTTTTTTCCTCTCCTGGGACTATACTGCTCCCTCCTGGGGCCACGTGTCTTCCGCCTGCGCAGCCGTTAGGCAGCAGATGGTGGCTGAGAACAGAAGACAGAGGTGCCACCACTCCTCCCAGTACCCAGATGGGCTTCACTGGTGCCTTTGAACTGTCAAGAAGCCTTCCTGGTCTCCGAACAGCTTGGGCAAGGCCCAAGAAGGGACCGCAAGCAGTCAGGGGACACCTGGATTCACCCAAAAACAAACCCCAAGATGAGAACCCAAGTTCTTTGCTTGCTTGGATTGCTTTTGGAAGTGCCTCACAAACTCTTAGTTGAAGCAAGTTCCCCCTAAGCTTACACAATGCATGCAAATACAATAAAACTGCACATTTCAAGTTGCGTTAACCAGCTGTCCGTGGTCCACATTTTGGCTGTTTGGGTACGTAAAGCTCCAACAAGAGAGACCTTAGTAGAGTTCAAAAATGGGAGGCAAAAGTCAGTGGCTGGAACTACCATATGTAGCATGGGAAGGGACTACAGGGGGCATCTAGCCTGACCCCATTTTGGCCGGCCATCTTTTTGCTCCTCTCTCGGAACTGAGTTTAAAAACAAGTTCCAGAAATGGGATGATACGTATTGTGAAAGATGAACTATCCCAGAAGCCTTATGTTATGAAAAGTAGTTTTGCAATGGTTCCCTTCTGCCTCGTGGAGAACTTTGCTAGATTTTTGCGTTTTTAACCTGTCTGAAGAATTGCACAGTGCTAGACGTCTCTGCTCCTCATTTTTTCTCAAATCAACACTGAGGCAAGTTAGACTTGAAAGAGACTAATCCAAAATTTATCTCATGAGCTTCATAAGCCCGAGTTGGGTATCTGAAGCTCCTCCATACTGTTTTGGACTAGATGACCCTCAACTACAGTTCTATGAATTTGTCTGTGGGGCAGGGGTCGGCAAGGTTTACCTCGCCTGGGCGGGTTCACTCCAGCAGAGATCCCTTCATGGGCCAGATTGCACGTGCACCCGCAATTTCCGGTGTCGGCATCTGCGCAGACGCGATTTCCAGCACCGTGGAAGTGAGTCCCTGTGCCACGCTGCACCAGTTTAGTGCAGCAGGCGGTACTCGCTGAGTGGGTGGCTCAGTTCGGGGGCGGCTCGGGGGCAGGTTTACCCCCGTGGGCTGCTTGTGGCCCATGGACCTTAGGTTGCCTACCCCTGGTCTGGGATATAAAGGCCTAAAAAGCATTTATTAGGAATGCAATTCCCTTCCTGGCTGATAGGTGGCACCAGTGTTCCACAGCTAATTACTTAGATGGGTGAAAAGGAGAATGCAAGAAACCTCTGAAAATGAGCTGCGCTTCCAGCAATACAAAAACCAGAGGTGAGTTTCTATGCCTAGAAGAAACACTCTGAAGTTTTAAAAGGCTTTCTGCAGCAGTTCCTTTCGTTTAGCCGCCCCTCTGCCTTTTTCATCCCTACTTGAACCAGAATTGTAGAATTGCAAGGGGCTCCGAGGGTCATCTAGCCGAACCCCCTGCAAGGCAGGAATCTTGGCTACATCATACGTGGCAGAATAGAATTTTCCCTTTCACATTTTGGTGCACCTCCAGGGATGCTGCGGAAGATGCTCCCAGAATGCAGTCAAAGGGCCATACATCCCGCAGCAGTAGGACATCTGCTCTGAGTGCAGAATGCTTCTGGTTACAGTCCCTGGTGGCATCTTCGGGTAGGGCTGGGAATGTCTTATCTAAAACCCTGAAGAGCCTGTCCATCGCTCTAAGGTCCCTGGGTGGGCTGGAACAATCAAAACACAATATTGCAGAGAGTTTAAAATTTAACAATCACAGACGCCGGATCCTAAAAATGTACACCTCAAGGGTGCAAATGCAGAATAGAGATGCATCTTCACAGCGTCCTGTGGGGAGGGGGTTCCAGAGCTTAGGGGCTGCTGCCGAGAATAGCCTCTCCTGGGATGCCCCCTCTGAGCTGCTGGGCATGGCGAAACAACAGGGCCCCCACTGCCCTGTGGGGGTAGGGAAGGAGGTGGTCTTTCAGGTATTGGGGGGGGGCTTGAATTGGGCCTGGAAATGAATGGGTGGCAAGTGTGCTGGATGAATGGTAGGCTCAAAGAATTATAGAGCTGGAAGGGACCCTGACGGTCATCCAGACCAACCCCCTGCAATGCAGGAATCTTTTGCCCAACGTGGGGCTCTAACCCGCGACCCTGAGATTTAAGAGTGGCACAAAGCAGCTTCCTATGTACAGTGGTACCTCGGGTTAAGAACTTAATTTGTTCTTCACCTGAATCTGTTCTTAACCTGAGGTACCACTTTAGCTAACGGGGCCTCCTGCTGCCGCCGCACGATTTCTGTTCTCATCCTGAGGTAAAGTTCTTAACCCGAGGTACTATTTCTGGGTTAGTGGAACCTGTGACCTGAAGCGTATGTAACCCGAGGTACCACTGTATCCGGCTGAGCCTATTCTCCCCTCTCTCCCCCATTTCCTCCACCTGTTTGCAGCAGGTGAGTGTGTGCTCTGCTTGTGGCGATGTGCGCCAAAACTCAGCCTTCTTGACAAGGTGGGGGGGCGGACAGGCGGCTTACAGGTAGCTGGTGCCCTTTCTACGTGCTTCTCTGCCCGGTGACTAGCAGCAGTCCTGTCTCAGTGGAAAGTTGGGCGCAGTTGAGCGGCTGTGTGTGTGTGTGCCTGCGGGGCAGGCGAATGTGTGTGTGTGTGGAAACCGGGTGGGTAGAGAGACGAGGGCTTTAGACCTTGCAGATGATTAAAGCTTTGCACACATTCCCACACCCACACGGCCACCGCTTCTGCCTCGTTCTCCATAGCAGATTGCTTGATCCACCAGATTTCCTCTTTCGATCCTCCTAACTGCGGCTCAAGCTTGGGAGGATTACATCACCTAACGGGATTTGGGGGTGGGGGTGGCCGGCCAAGAGAGGCCTAGCTGCAGAAGGAGCTAATCCCCACCCGGGGACCCTCTGATGTTTCCCCTAGGTGCCGGTCGCAGTGGGTCCCCTGCAAATTCTCCGTTAAGAGCGCACAGCCAACTTATGGGCTGCGGAGGAGCTTTGAAGATTTCTGCCATCCTTCGTGTATGTACGCTACTGCGGTTGCGATAGCCTTTATTTTCTGCCTCTCTGCCAGCCAGCCCCACTGCTGAAGCCCCCAAGACACACAATGAGCGTAAGAGATCGAATTAAAAGCACCAATTTTGTCACAGAAAAGCCCGCCAATACAGAATTTCCCCTATCCTCTGCCAGTGGTGGTCTATGGACTTCTTCTTTGGCGATCACTCGTAGCCGAGTGAGATTGTCTTCCATAACCACGGTTTTAACAGTGAGTCCGCAAGTGGCTGTGGAGGCCAATTCTGGATCCACACGTCCTTCCACAGTGGGGACATGGGTTTCCGGGCAGGAGTTGATCACGGTGTGGATTTGCCAAGCGTGCCTTCCTTCTAGCACGTCCATAGACTTGCGTCCTGAGTTCGAGCTTCTACAAAGCCCAGGACACCTTTGGTAAAGGCTGTTCTCCAACTGGAGCGCTAGCAGGCCAGTGTTTCCCGGTTGTCAGTGTTTATACTACATTTTTAAAGATTTGCCTTGAAAGTCCTTAAACCTCTTTTGTTGACCATCAGCATTACTTTCCATTTTTAAGTTCGGAATAGAGTAGCTGCTTTGAAAGACGATAATCAGGCAACCGCACAACATGACCAGTCCGACGAAGTTGATGTTGAAGAATCATTGCTTCAACACTGGTGATCTTTGCTTCTTCCACTACACTGATATTAGTTCGCCTGTCTTCCCAAGTGATGTGTAAAATTTTTCGGAAACACTGTTGAAGGAATCTTTCGAGGAACTGGAGATGGCGTTTATAAGTGATCCACGTTTCACAAGCATATAGTAAGGTTGGTAGTACAATAGCTTTGTAAACAAGCATTTTGGTTTCCCTGCGAATGTCCCGGTCCTCAAACACTCTGCACTTCAAGCGAGAGAAAGCTGCACTCGGAGAGCTCACTTCCTGCTGTTTATCCACAGTAGATTATATTCACAGATATGTTGCACCTGAACATGGAGGTTCTAATGGCATATTGATGTTAACAGGCCACAAACTGACCCCACCTTGTCTTTAAATTCATTGATGCTGGCAGCCACAACCATATATTCCGATAGGGCCAGAAGTGATCATGGTAGTCTCTCCTTGTTATCCATTATATACCCCCTCATTTATTTATTTATTTCATAGCTTGCCCACAGGCCTGTGTGGATTGCTTGGCCTTCTGCAAAACGCAAGTGCCGAGATTGGTACAAGAAGCAGAATCCAGCCATGGGAACCATAGCTTTTGTTTTACATAAGGTTCTAGTCCTCCTGGTGGCAGAGTTTGAGTTTGAGTTGAGGAGACAAAAAAAATGATGAAAGGAAGGAATGCAGGAGCAGATCTGAGCAAAGGTTTAAGAGTTTTAGGGTGGCAAATTCAGATATTTTTAGCCTGCATTTTCTCCTCTGTCCCAGGAGCCTTGTAACTATAAAAAAACACCTCCATAAAGCAAACTAACGGTATAAAAATACTATTACAAATCAATAAACGTCTTGTTAAAAAACAGCTTATACAACACTTCAGCTCGGGCTGGGCTGCCTATTTGTTTCTGCTTTTGTTTTTCTGCTATTCTCCACACAGCGGAAACTTGTGCTGAATGGGGCCTGTCCACTTTCTGAGTCCTCTAAGTCCTTGGGAGGCAACTGCCTCGGTGCGCATCGCGAGGCCACGGGGATTGGATGTGATAGTTGCCCTAGCCAGGGTTGGGGGTCAGGGCTTTGCTATGGGGCAAGCGGAGGCGGAGAGAGACTCCCTCATGATCCTGCCTCAGCGGAGGGGTGTGGGAACGGTTAGGTGTTGAGTGACAGCCCGCGATGGATGTGGGGGGAAGATTCCTCTTTTCCCACGCGATTCCCCCGGGTCCTCTTTCTCCTCGCGGGTCTATTTTTATCTCTCCTCTGCTATCGCCTTTCTCCTTCACCTCTTTCTCTGGTTGTGCTGTTGTGCGTTGCGAGGCGGCTCTCGGCTCAGAGGAAGCCAGGATTGGCTCTGCCCAAAAAATCCCCGTCTTGCATCTCGGCCAGATCTTTGACTCCTGACCCCGATGGCCACTTCCAAGGACCTGCATGTCCACCCATTCCTTGACCCCTTGCCCAGTTGCCAGCCTATGCCAAAGCCTAGATCCCCTGCCCCACCCATGGCCCCTTTTATATGGGAGACTGGTCTAGTCATATCTACCAAAACTGCCCTTTGACCTTCTCTGGCTTTGGCCTAACCTATAGACCCTGACCCCCTACCACGATCTACTCTCACCACCTAAACACCCCTGGAAAGACCCACACCCAAAATTCGCCTTTCTATTCTGACCAGTGCAACTCCTCAAACTTGTCCCCGGCCCTCCATATAAGTCGCTCACCAGCCCCACACTTCTGGGGGGTGATGGCTTTTAGCCCCAGCCTGGTGTGCTGACAATGGTTTTTAAAAGTCTCCTCCCTTTTTTAAACTTCAGGGCTTTTGCTTAATATATTTAATCTCTCTCTCGCACACACGCCCTTCCTCTAAGTCCACTTATGGGGAAGTAGAGCTTGACCGCAAGACCCCCACAAAAAAACCGTGGTGAGGAAGGAACCGAAATGACCCCCATTTTCCCCAGACTGCAACACTGGCAGGAAATGGGTTGATTCAGCTCTGAACACACACATCCCAAATGGATTTGCCCTCTCCAAATATTTGGGGTTTGCCCCCCCTTTCCCCCCATCCCTCAGTCCACACCGCCCCCGTCCAGAAGTCTCTTCCTCAGCCTTCCTCAACAGCAGAGAGCCCAGTTTCCCCCGCCGGGTTAATTACGCTATTTAAATTCCCTCAAATAATCGCAGCCAGTTAATTAAACCTCAATCGATCGTTAAAAGCAGACCAATAATGAATACGCCAGCAGCCTCGCTGGGCCTCCACGAGCGTGACTCGCAGAGCCCCCCAGCCCCCATCCCACTCCCTGCCGTTGTGGCCCCCCCCAAATCACCTGATGCCTTTCAGGCCTGGGCCACGCAGCACCCCAAAGTTCAAGCCCCCCCAGATCCCAATGACATCTCTCAAGGCCCATCTCTGCACCACAAACCCCAATCCTGAGCCACAAATAGCCCAATCTTCCACCTCAACCATCCTGCACACCCCCCAGTCTCCCTTCTCCCCCACTTTTGTTGGGGGCCCCCAATTCCCTCATTCCTTCTTCTGAGCTGTGTTGATGGTTGACCTGCAACATTCCCACACCGATCCCGTTCTCTGATTCCCCCTCTTCTGGATTTGGGCAAGGGGGGGCGGTGGCAAGGGACCCCCCTCTTTCGTTCTGCCTGGCAGTCCGCAGGAGCACAAGCCCCACTATCAATTTTTTAAAATGAGCCCTCATTAGGAATTCACAAAGTTTCCTTCTCGTGAATAATTCAGGGAACAAGAGAATGGGTTGAGGAGGTGGGGGGAGAAATGTGGGGTGGGGAGGTTTCTGGGAGCCCCGCTTTCCAAGATCCTGGCAGCGAGAGAGGGTGGGGGTCGGGTGGGGTGTTCACAAGCATCACGGGGGCCCACCCCCTTCCCAACTCCCCGCCATTTTTCCTTGGCTCTCGCTCCCTCCCAAATAGGCCAAATTTCTGCCTCCCTCACCTCTCCCAGTCCCTTAAAATATTCAAGAGCTCATTAAAATGCAATTGCAGCCAAACAATTCATTTCGGGTGGGGTGGGGGGGGTTGCACGCAGCAGGTGGGGTATTCTGGCTGAGGGAAGAGGCTGGGGGAAGAGCTTGGAGGCAGAGCTAAAGACTTGGGTGCAAGTCTCGGGTTCAAGACACCTTGTCCTCTATTCGATTGATCTCCAAATGGAGAGGTGCTGGGGCTCAAGGCCACCTGGGGAGGGGGTCTCCCGTCTTGCCACGGAAGCCCCCTCTCCGCTTACCTCTCCACATGTTATGTCTGGGGGTTGTTACCTAGTGAAGAAAGCCGAACACACTCTGCACGTGCTCAGAGGCACTCTTGTCCAGCTTGTTCCCATTTTCCTGGACGTTGAAAACCGATTCCGGGGCTAAGCCAAGAGAAGCACACGTTGGAGGTCTGTGGTGTCAAGGCAGGGGAACATTATATTTGGAGGCTGGCCCCTCAGTATGTCAAAAATGGGGTTTGTGTGGCATGGGATTTTAAGCTGGTTTTGAGCAGAGCTGGCCTATAGATGCTGGTTGTTGGGTGTCTCAGCAGGCATTGGGGGCAGTTTTAGGGCAGAATTGAAAAACGTCTTGTAAAGAATGCTGGATTAAGTCCCAAATGATGGGTCTGGACTAAGGTTAGGTTAATTGATGTGGGGATTAGCGGTCTCCATGGGTCAGAAGTAGAGGTGAACCTAGTCCTGTAGAGTGAGATATTGGGGTGGGGGGCAAAGTTGAAGGTTGGATATAAACTATGGACCAGGCACTCTGTTTGTGGGGCTCTTTTGGGGTGGGGGTTCTGAGAGTCAATTGGGGGATAGCAGAGTTTAAGAGTGGGGTGGAGGGTAGCAAGAATTGACAAGTAGCCAGTGGGGGAATGAAATAAATAATTAGATTTGTGCCGGGACAGAAAAGGAGATTTTTTTTGGGGGGGAGGGTAAGTAGAGTGGAAGGATACCAGCAATTCTGAGGAGGGGTCTTGGACTGAGGACCCCCAATTCTTGTGGGGGGGAGAGAGAGACACCTTTTAGACCAGGAGGGTCTACTTTATTGGGGTGGGGGTTGAAGAGAGTTCAGAAAATTGGGGTGGGGGGAGTCCTAGTCGAAGGCTTCTAGGGGTCCAGGACTGGGACAGTGACACGGCTGTCGGGGGTTTCTGTGGGTCAGGGTTTCGGGGCAGACATTGTCGCAGTGCCAGGCAGAGGGGGGTCGCGCTTTTCAGTTGTTTTTTTCGGGGGGGGGCCTCTTATCTCTTCCTCTCCATTATTTCTCTCCCTCTGCTCAGACCACCCTGGCGGGAGGGGGGAGCATGAGTAGTAGCTGAGAAAGACGAGGGAGGGAGGGGGGAGGATCAGACGAGCATCTCTGCAGAAGGAGCATCCCTGCATCTCTCTGTCGCTGGTCCTGCTGCGCTCCCGTCTTCCTTCTCGCCCTTTGCTTCTCTCTCTCTCTTTCTCTCTTCTCTTCTACCTCCCTCCTCTTTCTCTCTCTCCCTCTCTTCCTCCCCTTCCTTCTACATCTCTGTCTCGTTCCCTCCTTCCTTAACCCCTTTTCCAGGACTCCCAGCGACTCAGGTAGGTTCCCTTCACTTTTGGGGTGGGGGGAAGGCAGAGGGAGAAGAAGGGTAGAGGGGTGGAGCCCCCAGAGGGTACCCACAAGAAGAGGGGGGTGGCAAAATGTGGGGGGTGGCGTGGGGGGGACGGAGTGCGGGCGAACCCCACAACCCACCCCACTTCCCTACAAGAGCTCAGTTCCCCCCATCTTATCCATTCTTTTCCCCAACCATGTTATATTATTATTAATAATAATAATATTTGGGGAAGGGGCTGTTTCTAGACCTGGCTCCAGGGCATGGGAGGAGCGCGGGAATCACTAATTGATAAAAAGGCAAAATATGTAGAATTCTATTCGGGGTGGGGGGGGCGGTTCCATCCTGCACTTCTCCGTCCCTCCCACTTTCTCATTCCTTCTTTCCAGCCCCAGCTGTGTATGTGTGTGTGTGTTTCCCCCCCCCTCCTATTCCCGGGGGGAGTCGGGGATCAAAGTTTGATTAGGGACGTGACGGGAGCGAGGAGGGGGGAAAGCGATGGGGAGCCAGCGGCGCCCGCACTCATCCGTCCGCCGGGCTTTTTCGTTCCTTCGTTCCGGAGAGAATTCCGTATTGATTGTGACAAATGTTGTGGCTGGCGGGATTCCCGTCTGGGAGGGGAGGCTGGGACGGCGAGGGACCCCCCCCCCTTTCCCCAAACAGACGCGCTCTCGCCTTTCTCTCCCTCCTTCTCTCTCTCTCTCCCCCCACCCCGTTTTCTCTTCCCCTCTTTCTTTCTTTCTGCCTGTCTCATTCCGCGATTCCGAGGCGCCTCATTAGGAATTTCACTCACGCAGCCCTGGGTTGTAAATCTACCCCGGGAGTCTTAAGACTGCAGCGCGGGGGAAAGGATTGCGGGGGGCATTGGGAGGCTGGAAAAAGAGAGGGGGGGACACCTGCTGGCATGACCGAGGGAGGGGGGAGATGGAGATAAATCAGGACCCCCACCACCTCAGCCTCCCGCCCCACAAGGATTCCCAGGAGAGGGAGGGCTATGGTGAGGACTGCTGAAACCTGACCCACAGCCCCCACACCACAGCCCCCCCCCCCAGATCTGGAGAGACCCCCTACAAGGCATTTTATGACAGCCCCCCCTCCCCAGATTTATACATCAGCATCAGCTCACCCCCTCTTCAAGTGCCGTAGGTACCCCACAAGGGCTATGGGGTGGCTATAGATTTGGGGTGGCTCTGCCCTCAGTCTCCCGTCTCAGCCCATTATTCCCCCCCCCCAAATAATCCTCTGCATTCCTCAATGCACCTTGGTCCTCCTGACCCACAGCCCCCGAAAGCTGCCCCCTGATCTTTAAATGAATGCTATTCCTTCCTGGATTACCTGTCGCCATGCTCACTCCCCAGGGCCCTTGACCTCTTCCTCGCAAGCCAAGCCCCTGGTGTTCTGGCCTCCCTCTTTCGATCATTGCTCCTCAGATTCAATTTCAGACCCAATTCCCTCTCCCCCCCCCCAAACCGCAAATAAATAAATAAATCCCAGCTTTGATCAGTAGTTCAAGGTCTCTATTTCGGACCTAACTCTGCCCCCACTCTACCTACTGAAATGTTTTTCATTTTTGGGAACACACTGAATCATAAAACTGGGGTGCAAGGGCAGTGGCGTAGCGTGGGTTGTCAGCACCCGGGGCAAGGCAAGTAATTCGCACCCCCTAACCCGTGGATTTGTGCCCCCTAACCCTAACCTCCAGATATTGCGCCCGGTGCGGCCGGCCCCCCCCTGCACCCCCACGCTACGCCACTGTGCAAAGGTCCCCCAGAAGACCACCCTGTCCAACTGCACTTCAGAGGCCCAGCCACCCCCAACATTATCTACACCCAGTATGAATCTAACCAAATTCGCTTGTGGCTTCTCAAAAACAACAACCCCAAAACCCACCCAATATCTTTTTGGACTTCTAGTTTCAGGGGGAATCTGCCCCCCCCCCCGCAGGTCCATCATGCCCCCTCCTCATTATATTTCCCTCCCCACAACTAAGGGCTGCATTATCCCCACCCCCCACCCCGCTTTCTCTTGGAGTCAATTTTCTGACGAGGCGAAATAAGATTTGCTGGGTTTATTCTCCCAGGGTCTGGGAATAACTAATCCTAAAAAATCCGCTTAGATTTGGGCAGGAGGGGAGGGGAGAGGGAGGAAAGAGACAGAGCCTGCCTGGAGGGGGAGAAGGAATAAATGAAGGAAGGGATGGGGTGGAGAGGGCTGGGGAGGAGGGCATCACTTTCAGGAGGAAGCAGCAGGGAATTAAAACAAACACAACCAGTGTTGGTCCCAGTTTAGGGCCTCATTCGGAGCTCCTGATTTATTTTAATGGCATCTAGGAAATCTGGGATACAAGATTTACAGTTACAGAGGCTACTAGAAATTGGCATTTAAACAGTGAAGTAATAAGTGAGATACTTATATATGTCTCTGCCCCCCCTTTTTTTGCTTTTTGCATAGAAAGAAATGCAAGCACTTTTAAATCAGTGGGGCATGAATGAACAGGGACCTAGTCTTTTAGGTTCATCTTTCCTTATGTCCTAGAAAAGTTGCCACCTTTATCATACTGCTCTTGCCCCTTGGGCTTTTAACGGCAGTCTGATCTGAGGAGAAATTAGGCAGGGTAAAGCTTTTCTCATCTCCTGATCTCCAAGCCAGAAAAAAATGCTTTTTAGCGGGCTATGGTTCTGAGCAATGGGCTAACGTCAAAAGCACAGCATCTGGGGAACAGGGAAGCAGTTGGCAACTCTCTGAAGGAGGCAGGGTTAACACTATCTGTGGGTGCGCAGGCTCAAAATCACTTAACGGAGATGAGGGTGTATATCAGGTTGATCAGTCTTTCAATCTGGATTAATTAATCCGGAATAAGTACCACCCCCTGATCCCATAATCACACTCCCTGGTGCCTATTAGAATCCACATTTCCGTGTTGTCTCCTTTTTAAAAACAAAAGCAAGCCGGTGTCTTAACACTTCCCAGATCTGTAGTAAGTTAAGCGAAAACAAGAATGTACATTTGATCACAAGAAACATCATAATTGCCTGTTTGCGGCTTTCTGGGCCACATTCACAAAATTTGCAAGTGACAGATTCCAGGACTAAAAGGTGCTGTCAGCACCCTTGTTAAACAAACAAAAAATTGAATTATTACCTGGTCTTAATGCTTGAGATATTTTGGAGTGCTGGGATCTAGCCTTGGGACGCGGGGAAATAATAAAAAGGCAGCGTGTGCTCTGAGCATTGGCAGAGTGCCTTTCCCTTCAGCCGTCATTAGCCACAACCAGCTATTGAACCCACAGAAGTTCAAACCTCCTAGCACATTTGTGCATGCGAGTGCCTTCCTTTAACCCCGCAAAATGGGGATCCGTAGCTCACTGGCAGAGCATTCGCTTCGCATGGAGAAAGTCCAAGGTTCGATCCCTGATGTCTCCAGTTACATAATCATAATAAATTTAATAGTAACAAGATGGTGGATCGTGGCCAGTCAGAGGAGGCTAAACATGATAAAGTGGACAAATAAGTTTCATTCGGTAGAAGGCAGCTTCCTCAAATATATTCTCATACGCAAAATCGCTCATATTTATTCTGTATTGACTATTCTGTCACCCCTTTCTTCAATCATTGACACAGATAACAGCTGCCACTTCATATAAAAGCATGTTGAAAATAGGGGTTTTTTTGGGGGGGTGTATGTGAAGAATACTGTCGTTTGAACCACCCCAGTTGTGCAAACGAGAAGAGGGTTGTGTTGCTAAAGGAATCCCAGAGAGCGATTTCCGTGTTTTCTTTCTGTTTGTCCTGGGCTGGGCCAGATCAAAAGTCATCGCCTCAGGCGGCAGAACCCGGACACAATTTGAGGGCTTGTCTTTTTGGGGCAATTTCTGTCCCAAATGTACCCCTCAGCGGTATAATTTTAGCGGCTCAGCGGCAGGAACTAAGTGCCATTTTGGATCTGCCGGCCTGAATCTTGCCAGGCCTGGGCGGGAGAGAAGCAGCTTAGCTGTTTTGCCTCAGGTGGCAAAATATCTGAGGCTGGCTCTGGACATCGCACACATCTTGGGAAGCGTTCCAAAATTTATGAAACGGAAACTTTACAACGGTCTGCCTCTGCGCCTGTTTGACTGCCCAGATTTGTGGTTGGCTGGTCAGCTTTTGGCTCCCATGGAGGGAGTTTAGATGTATTTGACTTGACCCACTTGTAAGCTAACTTTTTTATTATTTTTTAATGCAGCTTGGGGTTGCTTTCGGACATCTGTCTTAAGATGCCTGTCTAGGGAAATGTAAAAAGTAGGAAACGAAACTCCTGCTGCTTCCTAGCATGTTTATTTCATTAGCCTCCTTTTTCCGGTGGGAAATGGGTGCTGCTACCACACACACCCCAGACGTCCTTGAAATGTGTGTTTTGCTGGAGCTAATTCTGACCCGTGGTAACAACCTGCAAATGGTCATTACTCTGGGTTTGTTATAGCCAGGCTCAGGGAACAAAAAGTGGAATCAGTGTGTCTTTTCACGCGCAACGGCAGATCCTCTGAGACCCTCTCGAGTTATTTGTGTGATATAATCATAGAATTGTGGAATAGGAAGAAAGGGGCGTGAGGGTCATCTAGTCCAACCCTCTGTGAGGCAGGAATCTTTTGCCTGACACGGGACTCAAATCTACAACCCTGAGATTATGAGTCTCATGCTCTGCCGACTGAGCTAGGTGCCTGATAGGCGGGATAGGTGCCTGCATGTGTGAATGCAACTAATGCAGGGCAAAGGAGTGAAGAGAGCCGGGTCTTTTCATTCAAATTACAGACAACGGGAAATTTGGAAGGGGATAGGAAAGGAATCAAGTCCTACTTTTTGTAAATGGATACCTGAGGCTGGTGCTCAGGCAACTTTTGGGCTGAATCGGTAACACTGAGGGAAAAGCGAAGGGAGGAGATGTCGTTGTTGTGGGACAGGGCAAGTTGCCTCTGGGAAAATGCGGTGCTGACTAGAAGCTTAGACCTGAGCTTTTGTGACTTGCTGGCTTCTTGAGAAACCTGCAACGGTGAAAATCCTATCTCTCCCCGCCTGCCCTCCCCAAGTCGGTTGCTCCATGCTGATCTGCTTTTGAAATTAGAAAGGGGGGCTTTTCCATCCTGCCTCTCCCCAGCCCTCAGATCTCTCAGATCTTAAATGCGCCTTCCTGTAATTTAAAATTGTTTCTTCTTATCCTCGCCCTCAGCAGATACGGCATACTCTCCGTCTTCTTTCTGACACCCTTTTAAAATACTTGGGAGGAAATCGCCGCTTTTTAGAGCAAGGGTTGCTGGTGGGGGAACAGGGAGACCCTCTAGGTTGTACGGCAAAAGGACTGTAGCTCCGCGCCAGAGCACTTTTTTTAAAATGCAAAAGTCTCAAAGTTCAAGCCATTTCCTGGCGCCCACCCCCTCCTGGGCTTCAGCTTCCACAATCCCCCACCATTGATTGGCCTGCTGGCTGGGGACAGCTGGATTTCAGAGTCCAGCCATATTGGGAAAGCCGCATAAGTTGTCCCTTGGGGAAAGATAATTCAGCATATTCCTCCTTCTCCACAGGGCTTGGTCTCGAAACAATCACGCCGCAATGAGGTCCGAGGGTTTTGCCCTGCAGCGCCTTGCAAGGCCGCAGAGGCTTCTGGGAAATAGCGTTGTGAACGCCATAGTTGTCCGCAGGGTCAGTGGGCAGAATGGGGCAGGCCAGCCCACAAAACTGAGAGAAAGACGTGAGATGGGTCAAGAAAAGTCGGGCAAGTTTGAGCCAGGCCTCACCTAGTTTTAGGCCCGTGAAAGAAATCAGTCTCTGAAAGGAACGATACTTCCCCTTGTAGTCACACCCTTGTAGCTTGGAACACGCAGAGAGATTTTTTGTGGCAACTCGCAGGCGAAGGGAGAGAACTCTGCACATGTTCAGAGGCCCTCCAGGGTCGAGTTTTTCACTCTTGGTCTCCAGTTGCAGGAAGCAGGGGATGACTTGGGGCTCCTCTGAGGGCAGGGAAGGAAACTTGACTTTGGTGCCTTGGAATTATAGGAGAATAGAAAGCTGTCTTGCGCTAGAGTCACACCACTGGTCTATCTAGTATTGCCTGCACTGACTGGCAGCATTTCTCCAAGACTGCAGACAGGTGTCTCTCCCAGCCCTCCTTGGTGATGCCATCGGGGATTTCACCTACGACCTTCTGCCTGCAAAGCAGATGCTCTTCCAGCACAATCCCTTGGTGCTAATAATGCCAAGGCTGAAGGTTCAAATCCTCGCATGAGACGGCTGCATTGCAGGCGGTTGGACTAGATGACCCACAGGGTCCCTCCCAACTCTACGATTGTATAATCTACACCGGGGTAGGCAACCTAAGGCCCAGGGGCCGGATGCGGCCCATTCACCTTCTCAATCCAGCCTGCGGACGGTCCAGGAATCAGCGTGTTTTTGCATGAGTAGAATGTGTCCTTTTATTTAAATGTATCTCTGGGTTATTTGTGGGGCATAGGAATTCGTTCAGGTCCCCCCCCCCCGAAAAAAAATATAGTCCGGCCCCCCACAAGGTCTGAGGGACGGTGGACCGGCCCACGACTGAAAAAGGTTGCTGACTCCTGATCTACATTACCAAAAGCGGTTGAGAGAGGCAGCTGCTGCTGGGTTCGTGCCTGAACCGAACAAGTTGCTTACAGGAGCACGGCCAGCTGCCTTATGTTGAGCCAGACCCTCGGCCCACCGAGTGCAGTTTTGCCTACACTGACTGGCAGCAGTGGGTCTCCAGGGTGTCAGGCAGGGAGATACCCCCAGGCTGGGATCGAACCTGGGAGTTTCTGCGTGCAAAGCTGATTCTCTGCCACTGAACCACACAGCCTGTATTGCCCAAGGGCTGCATTTGGCTACTGAAAACGGGGGCCGAGGCCTGAGACAGCCCAGCCTTTTCCCTCCCTCTGCCGCCATCTCAAATTAAATCCGGGGCGGGCTGCTTCTTGAGGAAGCACCTGCTGGACACGCGCTCCCAGCCTCCCATTCCCCTCCCCCCCTTGCTCATTTCCTTGCTGTTTATCTTCATTTCCGATCAATAAGGAGAAGCCAAGTGACTGAATCAGTTGTCGCTCTGAATGAATTACAGCGATTAGGCCCCGGTATGGTTGAGGAGGACGAGGAGGAGGGAGGAGGAACTGGGGACCAGATCTTCGTGCCAGTTTCAACAGAGGGCGCCACTGGAGGGCAAGGCGAGGGTGTTTAAAAAAAAGAAAGAAAGAAAAAATTTATTAACTGCATTTCTGGATCACGCTCGAAAGGTTAAAGCAGGTCAGGCCGCAGTTGGGCCCAACTGCCCCACAGGTTAATTGGGTTGAACGAAGGCCTCAGAGGGAAACCGCTAACAAGGAAGGCGAGAGAGAGGAGGGGGAAAGAAACTGTGAGAAAGCCAGAGAATGCAGATGCTGGCTGAGCGATAGAAATACAAAGAGGTGGGGAGACCCGGGGCGCTTCCGGACGACCTGTGCATTGCGCATTTCGTCCTGATTAGTTCACGGGGAAGCGAGGCAACGTTGGCCATTTAGTGAGCGTTCGCCCCAGTTTGTTTTCGGGGAGGTTAGATGATTTTGCGCCAAAGCCAGTGTTACCCCCCCGTACTTTCCGTGTCGTGAAAAGTTGGATCTTTTGGGGAAAGCGGGTTTCTTATTTCTTTCTTGGTTAAATTTGTATTCTGCCCTTCATCCGAATATCTTAGGGCAGCTCACGGCAGGATATATATACTGTATATACAGGGTTTTGAGTACAAGAGGGCCAAGTCAACTTTAACCATGCAGCCTAAATTTGCTGGTATGTGGTTGAATACAGCTCAAAAGCAGTGACAGTCTGGAAGCTCCCAGGTTGTGGAAGAAGGAGCAACAAAACTGAGGAAGGAAGGAAGGAAGGAAGGAAGGAAGGAAGGAAGGAAGGAAGGAAGGAAGGAAGGAAGGAGGGGTCTGTGGTGGAGCTCAGCCCTAGCACTAGTTGCCAATGGCAGAGCTTACCCCTTGAGGTTATGAAGCAAGAGCAAAACGAGGGCTGCCCAGAGCAGATGCAGAATGCATCTCCCTTAAGAGAAGGCCTTGCTGGATCAGGCCAGTGGCCCGTCTAGTCCAGGATCCTGATCTCACAGTGGCCAACCAGAAGCCCCGGGGGGAAACCCAGAGGCAGGATTTGAGCACCAAAACACTCTCCACCTCCTGCGATTCCCAGAAGCATGCTGCAGAAGACAGCCGCTATGGCTCGTAGCTGTCGATGGCCGAATCCTCCCACGGATTTGCCCCATCCTCTTTGAAAGCCGTCCAAGTCTGTGGCCCTCCTCACCGCTTCCTTTGGCAGCGAGCGACTGCTGCAGGCTCCTGAGGTCAGAGAGTCTTCCCGCGTCGAGGGCTGAGGATGAGAGCGTCCAGGTCAGAGGATGCTCCTTCCAGGCAGTTCTGGGTCCTGGCATCTGTCCCCCACCCTCTCGAAACCAAGGACTGGGAAGGCAGGCAGGTAGCCAGGCAAAATATTGCAGAGGGTTAAGTGAAGAGGGTACCTCAAGTGCCCTGCTATTATCCCCCTAGCGTGGCCAAGGGTCCTAGAAGAAAGAGGACAAGGCCTCAGGGCTTCCTCGGTGGCCCAAGTCAATGATGGCAGAGGCTTTAAGCACAGAGGCAAACGTGGCCGAAATATTTTGCCAAGGAGCCATCAAGTTTTTCTGGCCCCTGGCTCCTCCTGCCCATTTCCACTGCTAGATCCCACTGGGTAGGTTGTCGGGGGACGACAACGAATTAACCCCAGAGTGTACGCATATATATATCCCTACACAAAACAGGACGAGGCGGTATCTCTGTCTCGTTCTGCCCTTCCTTGCAACTGCGTTTATCTCTCCGTCTGTCCATTTCTCGCTCCATCCATCATCTGTCCTCTCTCGTCTGCAGGGCAGGCTGGGGAGCAGGACCTGAGGGGAATGGAGAACAGAGACACCAGGAGTGTGTGTGTTGTGGGGGGGGGGGCAGGGAGTGAGAACAAGAGGGAGAGAAGATGCAGGGAAGGAAGGAGAGAGGGAGGCACAGGCGGATGCATAGATAAATAATCTGCACGGATGGATGGATGGACGGGCAGATGGTTTAGATGAATAGTTAAGTGCTGTCTTTGGACAGGTTGGTGATGGGCAGGTGGATGGAGCGATGGGCATATTTGAAGATCTCTGTGGACGGATGGATGAATAGTGGGCGGGTGCTGCAGGAGATGGATGGGTGGTTTAAAGAGGGACGTGTGGGGAGAGGAGGAAGGGGGAAAGGGGTGGGTGCATGGAGGAAAAATGAGCTTGGAGATGCGCGGATAGTCAGAACATTTCGCATCAGGGGTACATGTGTGGATGGTAGACTCTGGATGGTGGGCAACTAGGAACTCCACAAAGAGGCCCTAGTGGTTTTGTGGGTTTGGAAAGATGCCTGCACCCAAGGGGTGCTTTGTGAATGATTCGGGGCTGGGGCTTCCCCAGGTGGGAAAGAGGAGCAAACCCCACAGACCCGAGCAACAAAAGGGCTCTACAGTGGTACCTCAGGTTACAGACGCTTCAGGTTACAGATGCTTCAGGTTACAGACTCCGCTAAGCCAGAAATAGTACCTCGGGTTAAGAACTTTGCTTCAGGATGAGAACAGAAATCACACGGCAGCGGCGCAGTGGCAGTTGGAGGCCCCATTAGCTAAAGTGATGCTTCAGGTTAAGAACAGTTTCAGGTTAAGAACGGACCACCGGAACAAGTTACGTTCTTAACCCGAGGTACCACTGTATTGCCTAAACAAACTGGGCAGCAGTTCTTCAGGGTTCCAGGCAGGACTCTCTCTCTGTACCTGGAGACACCGGGACTTGAACCTGGGACCACCTGCCTGCAAAGCAGATGTTTTCCCGCTGAGCTGCGGCCTCTTCTTCGTGACCTAGGGGCCCTCGTTGACCTCAGGGCTGGTCCAAGCCGTTTTGCTGCCTGAGGCGAAGGACAAGATGGCGCCCCTCCCCACTCCAGCTGAGCTGACTTCAGTGCCAGCAACGGAAATAGCATCCTCCTGACAACCCGAAGGCAGCAGACTATTTTAGGGACGCTGGGCTGGCCCATGTCGCTTGCACAGCTTGGTCCTCCAACAGAGAGCAACACGGAGGGGGGCCTTCGGAAGGAGGCTCTAGGAAGCAGAGGTGGCGGCCCTCCGCACCTGCCCCCTGAGGCGGTCTCCTTTCTCCGCCCAATGATAGGGCCGGCCCTCTTCCTCCCCATTCATTCTTTCCCGTTCCTGAGTCAGAGCCCAGAACTGTGTTTAGGCTGACACTTTTGTCGGTGGATGTAACTTTCAACTTTCACGAGTACAGCGCACGTCACCCGGGATCCTGAAGCTAGCAGGACTAGGTTGCGACTTAAACGTTAGGAATAAGTGCTGTTTGACAGTTCAGCTTGCTCAGAAGGCAGTGGACTTTTCTTCCAACTGTACGAGTCTATGATTTGTGGCAGGCTGACACCCTAGGCACAGAAAGACCCAGAGTTTGAGAT
This sequence comes from Podarcis bocagei, assembly GCF_964188305.1. Taxonomy (NCBI): domain Eukaryota; kingdom Metazoa; phylum Chordata; class Lepidosauria; order Squamata; family Lacertidae; genus Podarcis; species Podarcis bocagei. The sequence goes on along the minus strand of NC_138138.1, from coordinate 50,901,028 downwards.
CCTAGGTCAGAAGGAGTAGTACCTAGGAAGCTGCCTTATGCTGAGTCAGGGCAACTAGGCCAGGCTTGCCTGCACTGTCTGGCAGCCGTTCTCTAGGGTTTCAGCCTCTCCTTACCTGGAGATGCTAGGATTGAACCTGCAATCTTCTGCATGCAGAGAAAATGCTCTGCCACTGAGCCACGACCCGTATCCGTCGTCACGCATAAGTAGTATAACCTCCAGTGGGACCGATTTACCCAGTGCTGAATGGCCTTCTGGTACCCATAATAGGTAAATCTGTCTCCATTAAATGAGCCTTTTCCTCTTCTCCGCCACCAGAAGCAGCTGAGTTTCACCTGTGGAGTAGTTTAGGAAACCAAGGGTTGAGCCGAAGAACCCGCAAGCACCTGTGATACTGGTTTTGTTCTTAGATTTCCCATTTCTGCCTTCATATAATTTTAATGTTTACTGTGAATCGAGAGGTAGGGAACCCACGGCCTTCCAAATGTTGTGGCACTCCGGTTCCCATCGTTCCCTGATGGTGAGCCATACTAGCCACAAAATCTAGAGGGCCACAGGTTTCCCCAGTCCTGTTTTAAACCGCCCACAGAATCCTAGCTAGGAGGTGGTCCGCAAATATTGCAAATCAATAAGAACAGAGGATGCTGGGATGAGGTTCTCAGCTCACATGCCAGCCAGGCAGCATCCGCAGTGAAGCGCCAGCCCAAAGATTGCCTCTCGACTCGATCGTTTGCTGCGTCGGGCGGTGCCAGCGCAGTGTGCACCCGAAGACGTGCAGAATGTGGCCCAGGCGGCTCCCTTGCCTTGGCTTCACCCTCCCCTGAAGAGAGCCAGTGTGGTGTAGGGCTTACAGTGTTGGGAGACCAGGGTTTGAATCCCTGGCAGACGGTTCCCCCCAAAAGTCCAATTTGGAGCCCATGGGTTAGATCCAGCAGGAGGGCAGTTCTCTGTAGAAGTCCTGTAGGACTGCGGGCAACGTTGGCCAGCTTGCCTTGGGAAGGGATCCGGGAGGCTAGGAGGGATTTGGGCTAGGTCTTGCTCATGGGTAGCAATGGGGAGACCTATAGTCCATTTGGGGACGGTGTTTGGCAAAGTGTGGATGTGTCTCCTGGTCTACCTGTTATCAGTTATCATTTGTAGATCTGGTGTCTGGTTCTCTTTGGAAGGCCGGGAAGGATTTCGGATATCTCTGACCCATAGGCTGCAGTTGGTAGACCTGGGGATCTGACCTTGTGGGGTGACCTTGAGCTGGTTGCCGCCCCTTAGGCCAGGCTTCCTCAACCTCGGCCCTCCAGATGTTTTGAGACTACAATTCCCATCATCCCTGACCACTGGTCCTGCTAGCTAGGGATCGTGGGAGTTGTAGACAAAAAAACATCTGAAGGGCTGAGGTTGAGGAAAACTGCCTTAGGCTGACCCCCACTCAAGACAGAAGTGGGATCCTTGGAGGGGAAGGTGGCTGCAAATGCCATAATAAATAAATAACTCTGGCACAATCGGATGGGAATCGGAGAAAGGAAGAGGAACGGTGTTCTTTATGGATTATCTGCATGAATCAGCCGTTTATTCTGGACAGGAGCGGATGGCGATGTACGTGATTGGAAGGATACATCTGACTGGCAATGATATCTAGTCTTTCTCTCCCTCTCTCTCTCCCCTTCTCTCTCCCCCCATCTTTGCCCCCCATGCACCCAGATCCACCCAGATGGGGTAGCTGTTCCTTATGGGCAACGCAGATGAGCAGCGCCCCCCGCTGCAGGAGGACTGAACTGCGGGGCTGAGCGATGGCCAGTTTCCTCCAGCTCCTGTTGGCCTGGTTGGGAGGCTGCGGCTGTGCCGGCCGCCTCATGCCGCCCAGCCAGGGTGCCAGAGCCGGGTCCCTGCGGGGGAACATGTCTCAGCGCTGGGAGCGCCCGCTGATGAGGTCCCGTCGCAGCTGGGTCTGGAACCAGTTCTTCGTCATTGAGGAGTACGCCGGACCGGAGCCCGTCCTCATTGGGAGGGTGAGCTGCAGGACGGCTGGGCCCCACACTGGCCGGCGTGGGGGGCTGAGGAGGCAACGAGGGGCAGCCTGGACCTAGGGGGTGCAACCCTACCTTTTGCAAAGGGATGGATCCTAATTGTCGGGCCCACCAGACCTTGCGACATGGTTTGCAAGGCCGGTTCAGCCAGGCTCCCTGCCCTACATCATTTATGTGTGGGGCAGGTAAGAGTGAGACTCAGCCCAAAGGATGTTTCCTGGCCACAGCGGATCAGCTGACTGGAAGTGCCTGCAATGCCGCTTTCAAAGTGCCGGGCGAGGGAGACAGTGTGGAGTAGTGGTTAGAGCGCTGGACCTGGGTTCAAATTCCTGTTCAGCCATGAAGTCCACTTTGGGCCAGTCGCTATCTCTCTGCCTAATCCACCCCACAGGGGTATTGTGAGGGGGGGGATGGAGAGGGGGAGACGTATGGGTGCTACCTTGAGGTCTTTGGAGAAAAGGTGGGAATGCAATAAGATTTCCCGCAGCGCTATTTCCGGCAGTGCTTTGAACTTCTGACAGAGACTTGTGGCCACGAATGAGGAATCTGCGGCCCTGCAGATTTTGCTAGGACCCAGATCCCGTCAGCCCCAGGCAGCATTTCCAATGGTCAGGGATGATGAGATCTGGAGTCGCAGGCAACCTTTGGAGGGCCACAGGTCCCCCACTCCTCCTGCCTAAACCCCTTGAGGTTTTATTCTGAATTGATTTTAGAATGAATTGATTTTAGAATGTATTTCAATTAATTGATCATGATTTTATGTAAACTGTGTTACTTTTACTGTTGTTAGCCGCTCTGAGCCCGGCTCGGCTGGGGAGAGCGGGATATAAATAAATTTTATTATTATTATTATTATTATTATTATTATTATTATTATTATTATTCCTCCTTTCAGGCTCCTGCCTCAGCCCTTCTCCTCTCTCCCTCATTCCTGGACCCTCCTTCCCTAGGCCCTAACAGCCCACCCCAATATTGCGGAGTTTTGCGCTTGGAAGCAAGCGCTCAGGCCTTTTTTTTCCAGAATTCTCATCTGCACAATAGCTTTCTGGAACGGACTCAGGGAAAATGATGTCTAAAAAAAACAAAAAAACACAGACAAAAAATTTTCCCCAGACAACCAGACTGAAAGCCATTTATTGCACACAGGATGCAGAAACAATATAATATTCATTTCTGACTGGCTTTCAGTCAAGAAGTCCCTGGCTCGAATGGCACCTGAGCTGTGAACTAATTTAGACACGCTGCATTTATCAGCCTCAAAGCGCAGTACAGTAATAAATGAGCAAGTTGGTCAGCGGAGGGGATGGGAGCTGGCGCAAGGCAAGATTCTCGCACCTGAAGATGTGGGCACACAAGATATATTGTTCCTTGAACACTGGATTATTGTACATGAAAAAGCAGTCTTGCTTGTTAAGCCACCTCCACCCCAAAGTGTTATGATACCATTTTAAACAGGCGTGGCTTCCCCCAAGGAATTATGGGAATTGTAGGCGTGCTACAATTCCCAGAGTTCCTGGGAAGAGAGATTGGTGGTTATGCCACTCTGGGAAATGTAGCCTCGGGAGAGGAATAAGAGGTCTTCCGAACAACTCTCAGCACACAGGATTCTTTGGGGGAAGCCACGGCCAGTATAAAGTTTTATTATAGCACTTTTAACATAAGGTGTGAAAGTAGCTTTGGTAACCTTGGCCACCTGCCCAGCCCATCACTTTGATTGGAGCAAGTCAACCAATGGTAGCCAGGGAATGCTTGGCATTAGGGCAGTTCAGCCAATCACCGCCAGCGGTTTCATTGCCGCTGCTCCCACCACCACCATCCAATCCCTTACATTAGGACAGCGTTCACCGCCCTGGTGCCCTTGGGAGGTTTTGGACTACAACTCCCAGCAGCCCACCTGTCGTGTATGTTGAGCTCTAGGTGAGATTCCCCCATTGCAGGGGGTTAGACTAGATGACCCTCCGAGTCCCTTCCAGCGCTACAGTTCTGTGATTACTTCGGCTCCCATTAGCCTCAGCTGCGTTTGGCTGCTGCGCTCCAAAGCTCATGGTTGGCAAAGGCTGTGTTAGGATTATAGATTTAAAAAAAATTTTTTTAGAGAGTTCCATATCTCTACTCTCTTTTTCCTCTGACAGCTTCACACCGATGTGGACCGGGGCGAGGGCCGCATCAAGTACGTCTTGACCGGAGAGGGGGCCGGCACGGTCTTCGTGATCGACGAGAAAACGGGCAACATCCACGTCACCAAAACCTTGGACCGGGAGGAGAAATCCCAGTATACGTTGCTGGCCCAGGCTGTGGACCGGGCCTCTAACCGGCCTTTGGAGCCGCCGTCTGAGTTCATCATCAAAGTCCAAGACATCAACGACAACCCGCCGGTCTTCCTCCATGGCCCTTACCACGCTACTGTGCCCGAAATGAGCAACGTGGGTGAGTTCAGTGGCCTGGCTGGTGGAGGAACTGCCCTTAGCTGACCCTTTGCAGAGTACCCTTTTTGATAAGAATTTATTGAGCTTTTTCCTAATGCAATAAAAAAAAACAACCCGCCAAATTTAAACAGAAATGGAAAAAAGAGGAAGGCGAATGCAACGTCCTCTCTCACAGGTGGGTCTTAACCCTTGTCTCACACAGGAAGAGGTGGACCCTCCCAGCTTTCAGCTGGGACCTTTCCTTTCTTCTCCCTGTCTCCCACCCTGGGAGATCTTCTTCCCTTCCCTGCTGCAGCTGGCGCTCTTTGGGCTGGAAAACGTCAGGAGGCAGAGCCAATCTTAAGGCCTCCTCCACGCCCTAAAGTGCTGCGATGCTGCTTTAAGCAGTTGTGGCTTCCCCCAGAGAATTCTGGGAGCTGTAGTTTGTTAAGAGTGCCGAGAGCTGTTAGGAGGCGCTTATTCCCCTCACGGAGCTACAATTCCCAGAGTTCCCTGGAAGAGGCCTTGAGATCGGTGAACCACTCGGGGAAGTGTTGCTTATGGGGGAGAGAGTCTTCTAACGACTCTCCTGACTCTTAGCAAACCCAAGTTCCCAGAATTCCTTGGGAGAAGCCATGACTGGTATCGTAAGGCAGAGCATAAGTCCTACCTACATGACTCCTTCCTGAGTCCTACAAGGGGCAACACAGAGAATAAGGAGGCAGAGGAAGCTCACAGGTGGGGTCACCCTCTGGGCTGGACGTAAGAACATGAACAGCTCAATGCCACTGCGTGGCGAGCTTCCCACAGGTATGGGGTTAGCCTTGTGTAAATATGGCAGGCCATGCGCTGTTGCCTTCTGCATCTGGAACATGTCCGTGTCTGGACCAGGGACCAGCGCACCCTTCCTTTTAATGTCTTCTTGCTTCCCCACACAAGAGAGGAGCCAGGGGACGGGAGAGGGCTGTTGCACCCGAATCTTGCTTGCATGTTTCCCACAGACATCAGGTTGGCCACCGTTACAACAGGATATGGGCCTAGTCCAGCAAAGTAGTTCTTATGTCCATATGAAGGAAACTGGAGGAGGGAAGAGGAGCCTGCAGAGTCTCAGAAATACAAGTTCCTCCCCTTCCTGTTTCTTCCTGGGAGGGACATTATGGGGGGAGATTCCCCTTTTTCTGGGTGCTCCAATTCCTCCTGCTCCAGCCTCCTGCCCCAGAGCATACAGGCGAAGAGTTTGAGGTGAAATTGTGGGAGCTATTTTAGATGGCCTCCTGAGCCACCCAAATATCTTGGGTTCGCGCCATGTGCTTTTAAGTGTGTGAATGGCACCCCCAGATGATGATTCAAATCAGAACCAAGCTTGAAGCCGGGTTGCACTCCTCACATGACATTATCCTACCACTGATATGCTAGATTTCCTGTTGCACACCATGCCCACCAAAGTCCTGCAGGGCCTGACCCTCCCTGAGGCTGGTAGCCATTGATAGCCCTCTCCTCCATGAATTGTCCAATCCTCTTTTAAAGCCATCTGAGTTGGTGGCCATCATTGCTTCCTGTGGGAGAGAGTTCCATAGTTCAACGCTGCACGAAGAGGTCCTTTCTTTTATACAGTCATGCGTCGGGTTAAATATGCTTCAGGTTGAGCATTTTCAGGTTGCATTGTGCGGCGACCCAGAAGTAACGGAATGGGTTACTTCCGGGTTTCACCACTCGCACATGCGCAGACGCTCAAAATGATGTCACACGCATGCGCAGAAGCGGTGAATCACTACATGCGCAGATGCGGGTTTCGTTCTGCTCAGGATGCGTACAGGGCTCTGGAATGGTACCTCGGGTTAAGAACTTAATTCGTTCCGGAGGTCCGTTCTTAACCTGAAACTGTTCTTAACCTGAAGCACTACTTTAACTTATGGGGGCTCCTGCTGCCGCCGTGCCGCTGGAGCACAATTTCTGTTCTCATCCTGAAGCTAAGTTCTTAACCCAAGGTACTATTTCAGGGTTAGCGGCGTCTGTAACCTGAAGCATCTGTAACCCAAGGTACCACTGTATATCCTGAATCTTCCATCATTCAGCGTCCTTGGAGGTCCATGAGTTCCCATGTTCCGCTTCTCTTCCAAATCAAAAGTCAGAAGCGCATGTTGACTTTTTGTATGTTAAGTGGACGAACTGCCCAGCCTCAGATAAATCTACCCCCTCTGTGTTTCTGCAGGAGTTGTTGATCTCGGCGTGCCTCCTAACTGGAAGCAGATGAGGCCTGCGACTCACAAAGGGAGGTAACATGTAGCCCAGGCTTCCTCAAACTTGGCACTCCAGATATTTTGAGACTACAATTCCCATCATCCCTGACTACTGGTTCTGCTAGCTAGGGATCATGGGAGTTGTAGGCCAAAAACATCTGGAGGGCCACGTTTGAGGAAGCCTGGTGTAGCCTCTTCTCAGGGCAGGCAAATCCACTATGGCTGCGTACACGCTGTTCCTTTAAAGCACATCTGAAGGACATTCTTTCCCCCAAAGAATTATGGGCACTGTAGTTTCTTAAGGGTTGCTGGGAACTGTAGTTCAGTGAGGTGTGAGCTGCGGTTCCCAGAATTCTTTGAGGGGAAAGAATGGGCTTTGAAGGCAAAGTGTGTGCATAGCCTGTGCCTCTTTATTGGGCCTGATTGAACGCTCGAGTCACACCCCATGCTGGCTCACAGCCGAAATTACCTATTCCCCTGCGGAGGCTGAGTAGAATGAGACACGGCCAGGGTGGTGAATCATACAGAGACACAGCAGGGAGCCTCCCTTTATGGGGTGAGTACTTTGGGAGGAGGGTGGAGACAGGTACTTTTGATGATTTAATAGTAACTTTTCAGGGTTGCGGGATTGGGAACGACAGCAACCACGCTGCAGCCTGCCAGAGCCTTGCGTCTGCAAGCAGGACTCTTGTGAAGAGGCTTGGAGGAGTTCTCATCTAGCATTCCGTTTGGAGATGCTCCTTTTTTATATTGTTATTTTGGCATTTTACAGTTTGCTCTTAATGGAGAATACATGTTGGATTTTTATGGCTGTTTTAAGATGCTGTTTGCCTCCCTGCGGGGCTCTTGTGAGCAATTTTTAAAACGTAAGCCTGGCAGGTAGTGCAGGTGGTCTTCCTTATTTTTATATTTTTTAAAAACTTATTTATGGTACCTAAGATGGCTTTCAGTGTTTTTTTGGTGAATTCTCAGCTGTGCCGGGTTCCTGCTTTTCAAACGCCTTACGACTTTGCTCTTTTTGACGGGCCTCCAACAAAATAGCAGCACTATGGCCAAGACGGAAACTACGTCTCTGTGCCAACAAGACCCTTCTTGAACTCTGACCTGCGGACTCTTGCAACCAGCATCCTCAATAACCTGTGTGTTCGGTTTTTCTTTTTTCTGTTAATCTGCCCCGTTTCTCCAGGTACGTCCGTGATTCAGGTGACGGCCCACGATGCGGACGACCCTGCCTACGGGAACAGTGCCAGGCTGGTCTATACGGTACTCGAGGGGTTGCCATTCTTCTCCGTCGACCCCCAGACGGGTACACAACGGGGAGGAGGGGGGCAGGTTTGGGGGTGGGAGGGCGATGGTGCCAGTGTCGTCCCATTGCGAAGGGAAGAATGCGGCAAGAGGCCATTGTTGTGCGCTCTTGGGGACTGGGGCAAGTGGGCGGATTTGTGATTTGCCGTGGAATGGCAGATTGGCTTGGAATCACAGAGATGGTTATCAAAGCTGATGATGGAGAAAGCTTCTTCAGCGGGGAGTGCGACACTCCCTTCCTTGCATTTCGGAACAACTGGTTATTAATAGGCCACCCTTTCTCAACTGGGCATCCTCCAGATGTTTTGAACTGCACAACCATGCCCTCCATATTTGGAGGCTGCCAGGTAGGGAAAGACTGCAATAGGCCAAGTTTTAACGCTTGGGAATGATAGAGCCCCTTACAGATGTTCTTTTTATTGGGCGTTTGTTATTTCAATACTGTGTGCACCTGCAAATATTTTGGGTTGACTCCCTGCCTCGCTTCCAACCAGCGCATGCCCTGTAACGTCCTGCCGAAATCCTGTAGCTTTACATACCACCAATGCCCTATTAGTGGGTTTGTTTTTTTACTACCTTTTGTCTTGCTGCTGCACAGGAGCTCCCCTCCAGAAAGAAATAACGTGGTTAACATTGGGGAAGCATCGCAGAATAACATAGGATGATGTGGTGACAGTCCACTATAAATCCTTACTGAGGCATTATTATTGCATCAGTGGCGCGTTGCAGAGCACACTTGCAACACGGCCCCCTCTCCAAAATCTGGAAGGGCTCATAGACAGGCCCTCAAATCCAAGCCTATGCAAGTGTGTGTGTGTGTGTGTGTGTGTGTGTGTGTGTGTGTGTGTGTGCCATAAAGGTAAAGGTAAAGGTACCCCTGACCATTAGGTCCAGTGGTGGACGACTCTGGGGTTGTGCGCTCATCTCGCTCTATAGGCCAAGGGTGCCGGCGTCCAGCTTCCGGGTCATGTGGCCAGCATGACTAAGCCGCTTCTGGCGAACCAGAGCAGCACACGGAAATGCCATTTACCTTCCCGCCGGCATGGTACCTATTTATCTACTTGCACTTGACGTGCTTTCAAACTACTAGGTGGGCAGGAGCAGGGACCAAGCAATGGGAGCTCACCCCGACGTAGGGATTTGAACCGCCGACCTTCTGATCGGCAAGCCCTAGGCTCTGTGGTTTAGACCACAGTGCCACCCGCGTCCCAACTAGTGTGCCATAGGGGAGGTTTAAAGGTGCTGTCATGCAGCCTCTGAGCTGCCCCCTTCTTCTCTGCAAGTCTATCCAATCACCAGTGACTCATCCCATCAACCTCCATCTGTTTGTCCAGCTTCATGGTCACGTGAACAACAACCTCTGAATCTGTTGGGTCGGCCACCTGTCTTTACATTCATCCAGATCATAGTGCCTCTACCCAGTGACTCTGACCAGCCCTGCTTGGCTTCACCTGTCTCTTCCTGAAGTGTAGGTGTGTGGCCCTGGGTGCCCATGACATCCGCTCTGTGTGATCTGCCTTGCGGCTGCAGTCAGCCATTTCAGCTCAGCAGTGATTTCAGCTTGTGGAAGCTAGCCAGGGCTGCATACCTAGCCTAGCATCCCATTCTCATCGCCAGTGAAGTGTAGGTGGCTTCCCACGAGGCAAGACACAGTGATAACAGCAAGAACCTTTCTTGAACTACATTGCTGGGAAACAGAGGCAAAGCAACTGCCTATATACATTTCTGAAAACCTGGGCCACTCCCACTCCCAACGTGATTGGCTGTCTAAACTTCCAAACTGCGAATCATGACTCAAGAGTTGAATGGCCAATGGCAGAGGCCCAAATCCTGTAATGTTCTGCGATTGGACAAGATGTATCGAATCAGAACACGGGAGCTCAGAATCCTTAGTCCAGACTCAAGTTCAGGCAAACACAGACCACTGAATACATAACACTTCCTTCCCTTTAGGTGGAGCTAATTGAGAGGATGGAAGGGAAATTTGCAGGGTGGGAATCTATCATCTGTCTGTCTGTCTGTCTGTCTGTCTGTCTGTCTGTCTATCTATCTATCTATCTATCTATCTATCTATCTATCTATCTATCTATCCTGGTCCTTCACCCACTGCTTCTTTTGCCACTCTCTCTCTCTCTGATACTTCTCCTTCTTCCTCCTGCATTTTAGGTGTGATCCGGACAGCGACCCCCAACATGGACCGGGAAACCCAGCAAGAATTCCTTGTCGTGGTTCAGGCCAAGGACATGGGGGGCCATGCCGGGGGTCTCTCAGGAAGCACGACCGTCACTGTCACACTGAGCGACGTCAATGATAACCCGCCTCGCTTCCCTCAGAGTAAGTTGGGAAGGGATAGTCAGCATCAGACCTTGGTTCTTTCTATGGATGCGGCCGTATTTTCATGTACAGGGCATAAAGGCTGGTGTGGGGGAGGGTGTGGACAGGACATGCCTGCCACTTTACAGTGGTACCTCGGGTTACATACGCTTCAGGTTACATATGCTTCAGGTTACAGACTCCGCTGACCCAGAAATAGTGCTTCAGGTTAAGAACTTTGCTTCAGGATGAGAACAGAAATTGTGGTCCGGCGGCGCGGCGGCAGCAGGAGGCCCCATTAACTAAAGTGGTGCTTCAGGTTAAGAACAGTTTCAGGTTAAGAACGGACCTCCGGAACGCATTAAGTACTTAACCTGAGCTACCACTGTATTGGGGGAACAGAGGATTTTAGAGGCTGACCAGAAACTTCAGATTTTAATAGAAAGCTGGGATTGGACCCAAGTTTGCAAAGTAAAGCAAAGCAAAACCCACAAAAGAAAGCAACAATTCCTAGCCTCCCTAGCCACTTTTGCTACTCGTTTCCATGTTACAGTGGTGCCCTGCAAGACGAATGCCTCGCAAGACGAAAAACTCGCTAGACGAAAGGGTTTTTCAGTTTTGTGCTGCTTCGCTAGACGAATTTCCCTATGGGCTTGCTTCGCAAGACGAAAACGTCTTGCGCTTTTTTCTTAAAGCCGCTTGAAGAGGCGCAGTTGCAACGGACCGTGCTTTGCAAGACAAAAAACATCGCAAGACGAAAAGACTCGCGGAACGAATTATTTTCGTCTTGCGAGGCACCACTGTAGTTTACTAAATTTGAGCCGCCAGATAGCTCAGAACTAAGGACTTGCTAATCAAAAACGTTGGATCTGAGCTGTCTACCGGCAAAATTGTCTTGCTTGGTTCTTAACTTTGTTAAGGAGAGGCAAGATGTTCCTGGGACAGGTTTTGCAATCTAATTGGATGTTTTGTTTACGGTTTAGCCTCGGAGACTAGCATATTAAACGTTTTTAATGTAACCACACACAAAACTGCAAAGAAACGCAGCTCATGCGCTCACAAGGAAACCTGCGACATCCTCAGACGTTACGTTATCCTTGACGCTAACGATTGTTGAAAAATATGTAACAGGCGAACAAATACTGTAAATGTTTTAAGAGCGTGATTATGAATTAATGCAGGATGTTGCAATGTCTTCCTTTCGTATTCATGATGTGTGAAGTCGTAGGGGAGAAGGAAGATCAGGAAAGGAGACGATGTTTCTTGAATAATGAAATCCGGCCGGTCGGTTCATGGTAGTCCACTCACCCTTTCCTGCTTCTCATGTAGTCCCAGTTTAGCGGGGCAAAGGACTGAGCAGGGCTGCTTGGAGCACAGCAAGGGCGCACACACTGTACCTTTAAAGCACATTCGAAGCACATTCCCCTCAAAGGGGATTCTCAAAGAATTCTCCCCTCAAAGAATTCTGGGTGCTGTAGTTTGTCAAGGGCTGCTGGGAAGTGTGACTCAGTGAGGGGTAAACTGCACTGCCCAGAATTCTTTGAGGCAGGGGAATGAATCTGCTTCGAATGTGCTTTCAGGGTACAATGTGTGCTTAACACAGTCTGAATCAGTAGCTGCCACTTTGCAGTGTGTAGATGGGTGTGTGTGTTTAAAATGACTCAAGTCAGAGGCAGCCCATTGAAGCAATGAATTAAAGTGACAGGAAAGGACATTACGACTAAACATCAGGAAGTGCTTTCTGTCAATAAGAGCTGTTTGACAGCGGAACAGTCTCCCTCGGGAGGTTGCAGACTCTCCTTCCTTGGAGGTTTTCAAGCAGAGGTTGGATGGCCATATTAATGATGATGATGATGATGATGATGATGATGATGATGATAATAATAATAATAATAATAATAATAATAATAATAATAATAATTTATTATTTGTTCCCCGCCCATGTGGCTGGGTTTCCCCAGCCACTCTGGGCGGCTTCCAACCGAATATTAAAAACAATACAGCGTCAGACATTAAAAACTTCCCTAAAGAGGGCCGCCTTCAGTTGTCTTTTAAAAGTAAAATAGTTGTTTATTGCCTTGACATCTGCTGAGAGGGCGTTCTACAGGGTGGGTGCCACCACCGAGAAGGCCCTCTGCCTGGTTCCCTGTAATCTCACTTCTCGCAGTGAGGGAACCGCCAGAAGGCCCTCGGCGCTGGACCTCAGTGTCCAGGCTGTATGATGGGGATGGAGACGCTCCTTCAGTTCTACAGGACCGTCTGTCTGTCATGGATGCTTTAGCTGAGATTCCTGCATTGCAGGGGGTTGGACTAGATGGCCCCTGGGGGTCCCTACAATTCTATGATTCCATGATATGATTGGGTAGTCTTCAGCAGAGAATTGGTGTGTACGCACCGTGCATTTAAAGCACATTCACACATACAAAATCCTGGGAACTGTAGTTTAAGGGTCTGGTGAATGCAGCTCTGTGGGAAGTAAATTACAGTTACCAGGATCCTCTGAGGCAGGGAGTGATGTGCTTTCAATGTGGGCTGTGTACACAGCCTACTTTTGCTAGTGCAAGAATTTCTGCTCGTGCAACAGAAATCCCCCTCTGTCGCCTGTCCCCACATTCACTCTGAAAGGTTCAGGCAGCCCTTAGGATTTAGGGTGCTGGAGATGCAAAGAGGTGGAGGGAACGTTCTTTCATATGTGGTGGACTTGTAAAAGGGCAAAAGAGTACTGGGAAATGATCCATAACGAATTGAAAACAATGTTTTAAAGTGCTTTCCCCCCCTAAACCAGACAGAGTCTTTCTGTTGGGGATAATTCAGACTGAGATTCCCAGGTGTCAAAAAAGGTTATTTATGCATGCTACTACTGCGGCCCGTGTTTTGTTAACCCCAAAATGGAAAACAAGCGAGTTCCCAGCTAAAGAGTGGCAACTTAAGCTGACAGAATATGCGCAGCTTGCAGACTTAACATATAGAATAAGAGAACAAGAAGAACATACGTTTAGAGAAGATTGGAAAATGTTTATTGAATATATGGGGGCAAATTGTGTACACTTGAAAACTTTGGCAGCATTAAGAAAAATTCAACTGTGTGAGTAAGTTTTCACGGATGTAATAATGGGATACTGAATGGTTTAGTTTCTGTAAAATAAGCAGGGATTTATGATATGCAAAATGAGCCGTGGAAAGAGAAGAAGGGAAGTCATTGATGTTTTAAGGATGTTTAAATGAGTATTTAAACTGAAAAACAGAAAATATAATAATAATAATAATAATAATAATAATAATAATAATAATAATAATAATAGATAGATAGATAGATAGATAGATAGATAGATGATAGATAGATAGATAGATGATAGATAGATAGATAGATGATAGATAGATAGATAGATAGATAGATAGATAGATAGATAGATAGACAGACAGACAGACAGACAGACAGACAGATAGATAGATAGATTTAGGGGGACATAGAGGGAGAGGAGTGGGAAGGTTCTGCTGGTTAGCCAAAAGTCCTTGCTTTGTTGGCTGCCGCCCATTCTCTCGCATACACACGCCTGTTTCTCTGCACTTCCTTCCCATCCCCCAGGCTCCTACCAGTTTTCCGTGGTAGAGACTGCACCTCCCGGCTCTGCCGTGGGGCGGTTGCGAGCGCACGACCCCGACGAAGGGGAGAATGCTCTGCTGGCCTACAGCATTCTGGACGGAGGAGACGGGGCCGAAGCCTTCGCTATCCACACCGATGCGCTGGGACAGGATGGGATCATCACAGTGAAAAAGGTTGGTGGAGGCGCCCCCAATCTGGGGGTACCTTGGAATTAGGGGGGCTATGATCCTCCTCCCTCCCTCCCAGGGACCACCCCCTCCATTTGCCCCTCAGGCAGCAAAAGATGGGAGCTGTGGGTTCTGAAGGATTCAACAAGTTCATGGAGGGGAAGACCACTGATGATGAGGATAATGATTTCATATATTGAACTTATATACCACCCTATACCTGGAAGTCTCAGGGCAGTTCACAGAAAAGATCCCAATATATAAAATCAAAATAAGAACAAGTAACGCCTGCCCCCCAAAAGAGCCACATTTTAAAAGGGTATATTATGTCAATCAGGTCAACCAAAGGCCTGGTTAGAAAGGAACGTTTTTGCCTGGCGCCTAAAGGCGTATAATGAAGGCGCCAGGCGAATTTTGCTGGGGAGAGCATTTCACAAATGGGGAGCCACTGCAGAGAAGTCCCCGTTCTCGTGTTGCCACCCTCCGGACCTCTCGAGAAGGAGGCACACGAAGGAGAGCCTCAGAAGATGATCTCAGGGTCTGGGTAGGTTCATATGGTCTTTGAGGTATTGCAGTCCTGAGCCAGCAGACCATTTTTATGTTCTGATGTCCTTTAAAGCAGCGGAATAAGTCCTAATGTCCCAGCAAATGTGGTCACCAACAGGATGCTCAGGAAAGTGGGTTTGATGAGACCTGGAACTGGCTGCTAAACTGTCAGCCTGGACTGAGTGATACTGAATACTCAGTAGACGACGACTGAGGCTTCCAGCCTTGCACCTGAGTTGTAGCTTCACGGCCTGCTTTTCTTATTTCCCTGACCCACTCTAAGAAGTGACCCTGACCTTCACTATTCCGCTTCCGCAAGCATCCCCACTGCCGTCTTTTGACGCGGCAGCTAAAAAAGCCAATGCAATTCTGGGCTGCATCAATAGGAGTATAGCATCTAGATCAAGGGAAGTAATAGTGCCACTGTATTCTGCTCTGGTCAGACCACACCTGGAGTACTGTGTCTAGTTCTGGGCACCACAATTCAAGAAGGACACTGACAAACTGGAACGTGTCCAGAGGAGGGCAACCAAAATGGTCAAAGGCCTGGAAACGATGCCTTATGAGGAACGGCTAAGGGAGCTGGGCATGTTTAGCCTGGAGAAGAGGAGGTTAAGGGGAGATATGATAGCCATGTTCAAATATATAAAAGGATGTCACATAGAGGAGGGAGAAAGGTTGTTTTCTGCTGCTCCAGAGAAGTGGACACGGAGCAATGGATCCAAACTACAAGAAAGAAGATTCCACCTCAACATTAGGAAGAACTTCCTGACAGTAAGAGCTGTTCGACAGTGGAATTTGCTGCCAAGGAGTGTGGTGGAGTCTCCTGCTTTGGAGGTCTTTAAGCAGAGGCTTGACAACCATATGTCAGGAGTGCTCTGATGGTGTTTCCTGCTTGGCAGGGGGTTGGACTCGATGGCCCTTGTGGTCTCTTCCAACTCTATGATTCTATGATTCTATGATTCCCCGTCCCATAGAGCTCCCCTCCCTCTTTCCCTCTGGTTCCCCGCTCTAACTTGCCCATACCCTCCCGCAGCCCCTCGACTTCGAATCGCGCCACTCGTACACCTTCCGCGTGGAAGCCACCAACACGCTCATTGACCCCCAGTACATCCGCAAAGGCCCCTTCAAGGACATGGCCACCGTCCGCATCACAGTGGAGGACGCCGACGAGCCCCCGGCCTTCTCCCGCTCCGACTACCACCTCGCCGTCTACGAGAACAGCCCCCCGGGGACCCTGCTGGGCAAGGTGACAGCCGTGGACCTCGACTCCCCCAGCAGCGCCATCCGGTAACGGCAAACGGGGGGCCGCAGGAGCAGGGGTGGGGTGGGGACTGTGCAGATTAGCATCTGCCTGCCTTGTGTGTGAAAGTTACAGTTGCTCCGTTTGTACCTGGTTGCCACGACAACCTGATGCCCCAGGTTCCCCCCCATCTTCTAGATACTCCATCCTGCCGCACACAGACCCCGAGCGCTATTTCAGCATCAACCCTCAGGACGGGACCATCCTGACCTCTGTGCCTCTCGACCGGGAGCTCTTGCCCTGGCATAACATGACCGTGGTGGCAACAGAACTTGGTAAGGGACAGGTGGGTTTGGGGAGGGCCAGGTGGGTGGCTCTGGGATGTGGTGGCTGGGTTTGGGGTATTCATTTGCGGGTTGGATTCCCCCCCCCCCCCGTCGACAGACACCGCAACAAATGCTTTTATTCCACAGTGTGCAATATATATGCCTATTTCCCAATGGGCAAATATTTACTCATTGTCTCTCTCACTCTCTTTCTCTCTCCATGCATCGTTTTGCATGGGATGCACTTCCTCCTTTGCGCCACCTGCCTCGCGCACTTTGCTCCTTTCTGCCATCTTTGTCCCGTGTGGCTCCTTGCTTGTCGTGATCACCGCGCACGTCTGATGTGGCGGTGACGCACTCCTCTGCGTGCCAATTCTGTGGCCTGCGCGCCTTGCTGTGGCTCCGTTTTTGCATGGCTGTATACGCCGGGCGCAATGCGGCTGCTTGATCGCGTGCATCTCCCTACCCCTGTGTAAACGCGGCACGCCATGCGCTGGCCCCTCCCTCTCCTTGGATCTTATGGGGCTGTGTGTATGCACGCTCTAAAATGCTGTATTTGCATGGGTGACAATTTCTGTGTACCTGCCTTGTGTTCATTTTTGTGCAACCTCCTAACTACCCCACCTTATGGTCCGCCTGGCATGCGCTCCTATGCCCCCTCTTTGCCTGCTGTAATCTCTCTGGTCCTATGGCTTCGTATGCACACTTGTCACATGGAACTGCCCTGGCCTGGGGCTGCTGATCTGTACGGCTTTCCCCCTTTGCAACTTAAACATTTTTCAATTGGGGGGTCCTGGTGAATTTCCCGTTGTGTGTCCCTCCGTGTCGCCTGCATTCCATTCCCGGCACGTCCCGCGTGGCTTTTCCTCGGCCGCCTCACGCTGTGTGTGGGCTGTGTGCTTCTCCCCATCCCCCCGCTCTTGCCCCCAGACAGCCCCACACAGGCCTCCCACGTCCAAGTGGCCATCCAGATTCTGGATGTCAACGACAACCCACCCCAGCTGGAGCACAGCTATGAGCCGTTTGTCTGTGACAATGCTGCGCCCGGCCACGTAAGTGCTACCTGGGACCTGCTACGGGTAATAACGCCCACCGGTTTGGCTATTGGGGTGGAGCTAGGCGGCACATATTGTTATAGGAATGTACTAGATAAAATTTAAAAGAAATATACAGTAGTATGAGTACATTCATTTGTAAAAAAAGGAATATACAACGGGATAGACGTGTAGTCCAATGTGTTGGTAGGTATATGATTTGGGGGGGGGGGTTGTCTTTGTTTTTTCACTTTGTTTTTCTTTTCTTTTTTCAGATATATAAAATTTGTATATAATCTCGGTATACATGTTGGAAAATATATTATAATAAGCTCTGTAATGTAATTTGTTTACCAATGTAATATATGAATGTTAAATAAATAAAACTGGGGGGGGGAGGGATGGAGCTAGGCGAGGAGGTTGCAGCATAGCTGTCAACTTTTCCCTTTTCTTGCAAGGAATCCTATTCGGAATAAGGGAATTTATCTTTAAAAAAGGGGAAAGTTGACAGCTATGGGTCGCAGCTTGGCTCCGTCACCCCTTTCCTTTCCCCTTCTCCTGCTAGTTGGTGCAGCTGATCCGAGCGGTGGATCGAGACGAGGACGGGAACGTGAGCCGCATCATAATCCGCTCCCCCCTTGGGGCCAGGGACCCGAACGTCACTGTGCGAGACAACAAGGGTGAGGGATTGCTCTCAGGTGTGGCTTTCTCAAACATCCCAGGCGGTTGGCAGGCAATCTCAGATAAAGCTGGTCATCTAGTCCAGTGGCCTGGGAGGTAGTGAGATACAGTGGTGCCCCGCAAGACGAATGCCTCGCAAGACGGAAAACTCACTAGACAAAAGAGTTTTCCGTTTTGGAGGTGCTTCGCAAAACGAATTTCCCATGGGCTTGCTTCGCAAGACGACAATGTCTTGCGAGTTCCTGCTGTTTTTCCCCCTTTCCCCCCCTTTTTCTAAGCTGCTAAGCCACTTATCAGCTGATCCGATCAGCAGATAAGCCGCTAAAAGCCGCTAATAGCGCTAATAGCGCTAATCCGCTAATCCTTCAATGGGCTTGCTTCACAAGACGAAAAAACCGCTAGACGAAGAGAATCACAGAACGGATTCTTTTCGTCTTGCGAGGCACCACTGTAATCTGGGGGGGGGCACTAAGAGGCAAGGGCTGGGGGGCTGGTTGGTGGTGGTGACGGCTGGAGGTGTAAATGACAATCAGACCTTGAAACGCTGGTATCCCTGGATCTAGTTCATCAACTTTGCTGAATTAATTAAACTAAATAGTTTTAATTGGATTTTGAATACATGTGCAATGAATCGTTACTGTTTAATTTTATTGTGTTATTATCTTCCTTAGTGGGTCGTGCCGACTGCTATTCTGAATGGTGCTTTTTGTAGGGCAGGGGACATTGGGCATGAGTTTATGGAACCAAGGAGCGGGGTGGTGGGAACCACAGATCTCGACTCATTTCAGAACGGTTTCAGGTCTGAGTTGGCCTTGGGCTCTTCCAGGAGAGGGAAAAGGGGACTGCAACCTTGCTTCTTTAGCTTGATCTCTCTGTGGCTTTTGACACACCATCAACCGTGGCATCCTCTCTGTGGGATGTGTGTTGGGGGCACTGCTTTACAGCAGTTCCAGTCCCCCCCTGCAGGATCATCTCGGGAGAGTGGCATTGGAGAAAATGCTCCTCAGCCTTGGCATCTATGTTTTGGGGTGCTGTGGGGCACCCTTTCCCCCCTAATGCTACTTAGCATATGAAACCCTTAGGAATGCTCACCAGGCGGTTGGTACCTACAGTATGTAGCCTCTGAATTGAGAATGGCCAGGCAGGCTCTGAACCACCATCTGGCCACAGTGGAGGGCTGGATGAGTGCCAACAAACGGAGCTTAAACCCTGGAAAGACAGAGGCCCTGTGTGCGAGTGCTGCCCACGTCCAGGGCGTAGTTCAGTTACCTGTTGCAGACAGTAAAGGAAGGAACAGGTACATAGCCTGGGGCCGCGCTGGATCCATCTTTGTCACTCAAGGCACAGATGGCACCAGTAGCTGTCACGGTTGTTGTTTGTCGCTAATTAAATTTCTGTACTACCCTTCGTCCGAGGACCACAGGGCAGTCTGCAATATGAAAACACACAAAAAACATACCATAACAACAAAGGGAAATGATAACCTTGACACACAGCTTCAAAGACCATAGATTGTTTCATTAGCCAAAGTCTAGGAGTGCCTTTGACCACATTTGGTTGCAGCTGCTCCTCGGCTGACATAGCTTGGCTGCCATGACTTTGGCGCTGAGAAGCTCAAGCCTGGATTTCCACAACGTGGTCTCTATGTGGGGCTTCCCCTAGAAGGGGCAGCCGGCGCAGGATACAGAAACTAGGTTGACCCAGGGCATCCCATCAGCACCTCTGCCACACAAGCTGCCAACACGGGCGCAGTTCAAGATTTGCCTTTCGGCATTTAAAGCCCTAAGCAACTTGACTGCAGTTCCTGCACTGCAGGGGGTTGGACTACATGACCCCTGGGGTCCCTTTGAACTCTACAGTTCTGTGGTTCTAACTTGAGACCAGTACAGTGGTACCTCGGGTTAAGTACTTAATTCATTCCGGAGGTCCGTACTTAACCTGAAACTGTTCTTAACCTGAAGCACCACTTTAGCTAATGGGGCCTCCTGCTGCCGCCGCACCGCAGGAGCGCGATTTCTGTTCTCATCCTGAAGCAAAGTTCTTAACCCGAGGTACTATTTCTGTGTTAGCGGAGTCTGTAACCTGAAGCGTATGTAACCTGAAGCGTATGTAACCTGAGGTACCACCGTATATCTGAGGGACCCCACTGCCTAGCAACTGCGCTTCTCAGATGGGGAGTTGCAGAGAGTTGTGTGCTTAGCCTGTTGTACAAACTAGACTTTTAGTGTTGCAGCTCCAGCTCTCTGGGATCAATTACCAGCTGAAATAAGACCATCGCCTAGTGCCAGGATGCTTAGGTGCCTACTGAATCCATTTTTGTTTAGGAGCGCTTTCCCCAAGGGGTACCCCAATCATTTATGGAATATCAATTTTATAGCTGAGAAAATTGTTTTGTTTCTGATGTTTGTAGGGTGGCCTTACTGTTTTGAAGGGTTTGTTGATATTATGATTTTCAGAGCTCTCTCTCTCTCTCTCTCTCTCTGTGAGTCTTAACACCGCTTTATGCTGCAGTCTATAAGTTTGTTCCCCTAACCGCCTTTCATCTTCTCCCTCCCCAGATAACTCTGCCTCCTTGCTACTTCGTGCCGCCCGCCTGCCCACCCAAGGCGGGTCCCTGCTGGTGCCGCTGGAACTGGTGGACGGGGGCTCTCCCACCCGCACAGGCTCCCCCACCCTGACCGTCAGCATCTGCCGGTGTCGGCGCGATGGGGCCATGCACTCCTGCGGGGCCGAGGCCCTGGGCTCCCCGGCAGGCCTTAGCACGGGCGCCCTTCTTGCCATCCTCGCCTGCGTGGGCACTCTGCTTGGTGAGAAAGAACAGGGGCTGCACTCAGGCGGCAGAAATGGGGGCTGCGAACTGGGGAGGGGGGAGGAATTCGGTTCCTTCCACACTCCAGTGAGAAGATCGGCAATTCACACTTCTGCACCAATACGCAAACTGAAACATAGCTAAACTTCAGAGTTCACGCTTTTCAGAATTTTGTGACGCAGTTCACCAAACAAACAACTGGTGCAAACATGTTTATGTCAGGGGGAAGTGTGCGAAAAAAATGTTACTGCAAATTACGTACAGAAATGCATTGTGTTGGGGGGAAATTGCTTGCGAAATTTTGCATCTTAGCTAAAACTGCGTGCAAGAATGTAATTATGGGAAATCTGCGCTAGAACAAATTTTCGCAAGGATTTTTTAAAATTGCAATTTACTGCAGAAATGTTGAGAAGTGAATTTAAGAGCGTTTTTTTAAAAATGAGTAACTGCAATTGATCGATTTGCCCATCCCCACCGAATACCCAGACAGGGCAGGGGTAGATTTTCAGAATGAGTGGAATCAATGATTCCTGGAGATGGAGTTTCAAAACTAGGAAGAGGCTGTTTATCTAAATCTCCAATGTTTATCTAAGGATGGATCTCGGACAACAACAACAAAAAAAAAACCAACAGCTTGAAATGTGAACGTGGGCTTCTGTTAACAGTGCCAGGGTTGAGACAGAATCCTGTGGTCAAGAGCAAAGCAGTAGAGTGAGCCACTCTTATGGTATTCCAAGAATGTGCGCCTTGCAGATCACGAGCTCAGAAAAAGTCACCGAAAAGATCTGAGAGCAGAGGCTGGGTGCCAAGGATGGGTGTCAAAACTGAGCAGAGGACCTCTAGAAACATGGAGGGTGGACTTCTTTTTTTAAACTTTATTCCAAAACCGAAAAAGAATTACAAACATCAAATTCAAAATCCATATTCGTTTTGTAACATAAGCTCATAGCTGACTAAATTAAAATATACCTATTGCTATAGACTTCCCTTTGTTGTATATAAATGCAGCACAATTAAAAATATTATATTAGAAGTTCCCCTATACCCCCCACTCCCCTTCACCCATGTGTGATGTCAAAAAATTTTTACTTCTTCCATCTTGTGTTGTTGTAATTATGGAGGGTGAACTTTTGAGAATGAGCCTTTTCTACCTCCACTGAAGATGGAGTGGAGAACAGCTCTGCTGCACCCCGGTGCTCCTTGTGGGTTTCTGGCCGCTGTAAGAACAAGATGTTGGACTCGATGGGCCATTGACCTGGCCTGGGAAGGCTCTTATTGTGTTATGTCCTTCTGATTCCACAAGAAGCGTCCAACAAGGCGTATGGGCGTGTGTGGTGATGAAAGCCCTTCTGTTTGTTGTGCCTTGCTAACGCCTGTCCTTCTCCCCAGAGAGCCAGTGTGGTGTAGTGGTTAAGAGCAGTAGACTTGTAATCTGGTGAACCGGGTTTGATTCCCCGCTCCTCCACCTGCAGCTGCTGGGTGACTTTGGGCCAGTCACACTTCTTTGAAGTCTCTCAGCCCCACTCACCTCACAGAGTGTTTGATGTGGGGGAGGAAGGGAAAGGAGAATGTTAGCCGCTTTGAGACTCCTTCGGGTAGTGATAAAGCAGGATATCAAATCCAAACTCTTCTTCTTCTTCTTCCCCTGCTTCTTTCTGTCCGTGCCCACCACCCGCCTCCCTGCCTCCAGCCCTGGTACTGTTGTTTGTCGCCCTCCGGAGGCAGAAGCAGGCGGCGCTGCTGCCTTTCGAAGAAGAGGACGTCCGCGAGAACATCATCACCTACGACGACGAGGGCGGGGGCGAAGAGGACACAGAGGCCTTCGACATGGCCGCCCTGCAGAACCCCGACGCTGCCCCTCCACCGCCTCAGCAGCGCCGCCTCTTCCGGCGGGACGTGCTCCCCCGCCTGCACTTCCCGCCCTCCTTGCCGACCCGCCTGCCCCCGCAGCCCCACGACGTGGCCAGCTTCCTGGCGGCCCGCCTGAGCGAAGTGGACGCCGACCCCTCCGTCCCCCCCTACGACTCCATCCAGGTGTATGGCTATGAGGGACAGGGCTCCTCGGCCGGCTCCCTCAGCTCCCCGGGGTCCTCTTGCGCGGGCGACAGCGACGCCGGAGGGTACGAGTACCTGGAAGAATGGGGGCCACTCTTCCGAACACTGGCTGAGCTCTACGGCACCCCAGAAGGGCCACCTCCAACCTGAGGGACCTTGAACCGGGAAGGGGTCACATCCACAGAACAGCGCGGCCCTCCAGTCCTCTCTGTCCCTGTCGTGTTGCTTGTTGCTTTCTCCCTTTTGGTTCGCTCTCGGTTTCAGCTTGTCTTCTAGACATCTCCTGTCCTTGTTTGCGGCTGGTCTGTGGCCTACCAGATGTTTCTGAGTCACATCAGTCCCACCCGGCATGGCCGGCAGTCAGGGATGATTGGGGGGGGGTCTGTGGTTGTGCAACATCTGCAGGGCCACAGGTTAGCCACCCCAATTATTCTTTCAGTGCGTCTTTCATTCTCTCGCGGTTTTCCCGCTCCCCAAATCTTTCATGTTTAAATTACTTTGATTTTATTTCGGATTCTTCTCTTCCTTTCTTCAGCTACTTTGCACTTCCAGCTTCCGTCATTCCTTACTCTGTTCCTTTAGACGTCCTCGATTTCCTTTCCATTTTGCAACTTTGTCATTTGTTCAGTCTTTAAACAAAAATGTTATGGGTTGGGTTTTTTTGGTCCCCTCTGTAATTCACATTGTTTTCTCTTCATTTTGCTGTTACCTGTGCCGTGTTTATTCTGTTTTTGGTTTCCGTTCTTTTCTTTCCCCCTTCTCCTGTACAAAATAACTCTATGCATTCATTTTCTCCCAGAATCCTTTGGTACCAAACTCCCCCCCTACCTGGACCCTAACAATCCAGTCTTGCCAGCATGGATTTACCTCTCATTCAACTTGCAGCCCCCCCAGCCAGGGCAGGGCTTCTGACCTCACCACCAGCACCCCTGCATGGGCTCCCAGGAAAATGCGAGGAGACGGCAGCGAGGGCGGAGGATGAGATCTGGCCTCTGACCTCTGGACAAAGCCCTCCTCTCCTGATACCGCAAAGGGACTTTCTATAGCCAGGACAATTTTATTCTAGGGAGCTAAGGCATATAATCGGTGTTGGGTGGGGGACATCCATGTTATAATTTCGTAATAAACAATTTATTTTCTAAAAAAAAAATGACTGTGGATTTTCAGTTGTGCGTCTGCCTGAGCGAGATGTGAACAAGTTGGCATGTTGTC
Source organism: Podarcis bocagei (assembly GCF_964188305.1). Taxonomy (NCBI): domain Eukaryota; kingdom Metazoa; phylum Chordata; class Lepidosauria; order Squamata; family Lacertidae; genus Podarcis; species Podarcis bocagei. The sequence goes on along the minus strand of NC_138138.1, from coordinate 50,877,067 downwards.
GTTGGCATCCGTATGTCTCGAGAGACAATGGAGTGTGCCTCTGGGGGTGAAGTCAAACCACTTCATTAGCGGTGACCTCCCCAATACGCAAGTCTAGGCAGTGTGTCTGGAGGTCCTGGGCTGCCCAGACGACAAGACTCCCCTCTCAGCCTCGCTGATGTAGTCCAAAAGAAAGCGGAGCAAGACATTTGGCACCAGCTTGGCTGCAAGAGCCAGTGTGGTGTAGTGGTTAAGAGCAGTAGTCTCGTAATCTGGTGAACCGGGTTCGCTTCTCCGCTCCACCACATGCAGCTGCTGGGTGACCTTGGGCCAGTCACACTTCTCTGAAGTCTCTCAGCCTCACTCACCTCACAGAGTGTTTGTTGTGAGGGAGGAAGGGAAAGGAGAATGTTAGCCGCTTTGAGACTCCTTAAAGGGAGTGAAAGGCGGGATATCAAATCCAAACTCTTCTTCTCTTCTTCAAGAGTTGCAGGAAGGAGTACAAGGCACCATCCAACTGCCTTGGGGTCTCCGCACTGGATTTGTGTAGGGTTTACTCGTGAAGATATCCCACAAGGCAGCAGAGGTTTAGAATTAGTTTTCCTTCTCCTAGATGGGCTACCTTTCCACCTGCCCCTTTTTTCCTCTACAGCATTTGCAGAAAGTGCTGCAACCATTGGGCCTACTCTTGCTCTCATCCACTCAGTCTGCCAGAGCCTGTCTTCACATGCAGAGGAAGTCCCTAACTCACGGAGGGTTTGAGACCCATCGGCTGCCCTCACCTGATTTAGCTGGCCAGTTGAAGCTGTTTCCCAGGGTGTGGCTGCTGTCGCATTCTGGCAGCTTCCAGGAGCCACAGGTGAGAGCTGAGTGCAAAGGTGGACAAACTACCCCAGAAGGAGCACAATGTGTGTGTGTGTGTCCCCCGCAGAGGTACTACCCCCCCAACAACTCCCACACCCCATGATACCATGACAACCAATAAAACTTTGGGCCCTTCCAGATTGTCTCTATTTGGGGATAGGATTCTGACAAATTCAGGTTGTGCGATCATAGCGCATTAGGCGGTCTTGTGCAAAAACAAACCCTCCACCTCCCCAAAATATTGGGCTTTTTGCAACGTACTGGTGGTTGTGAGGTAGCTTGCTCTGACAGAGTTGCCTCGCCTCCCCACAAACAAATCAGGAGTGCTTATTAAATGGCCAACTGCCGTCTAGTCTCCCTGCAAACAGATCAGGTTAAATGCTCGGTAAACGAGTCATCTGGAAACACCCTCAGACAGACTGGGCTCAACTCCTCTTGTGGGCTTCCCCCAGGCATTTGGCTGGCTACTCTTGGAACAGAACGCCAGACCAGACTGAAAGGTCTTTGATCTGATCTGGCACGGTCCTCTTTATGAGTTTGCCATAGCTGGCGTGAGCTTTTGCAGGTGAAAGTCTAGCCTAGTCTAGAGGAGGAGCAGGGTGGGCAGTATAATAGATTGGAAAGGGTGTGTTGGAGGGCAGGCTGCCGGGCTCTGTTACGGGAGCTGCTGTGCGAAGCAGATGGAGGGGCAAAAAAGGGTGGCGAAAGCAGTGCTGCAAGGCGTTCGGTCTCTTTCCTTGGCTTATTAAGGCGTAGCGTTCCCCCAGGGCTGGGTCTCAACTCCCCTGGGTGAAAAGGCTGCCCCCCCCCCACAGGCCCTGGGTGCCATGAGCACATAGCCGTTAACATTTCCCATTTTTTAAGGGAAATTCCCTTATTCCGAATAGGAATCCTCACAAGAAAAGGGAAAAGTTGACAGCTATGCATGAACACCTGTTGGCTCAACCTGGAGAATAAGATCTACAGTGGTACCTCGGGTTACATACGCTTTAGGTTACAGACTCTGCTATCCCAGAAATAGTACTGTGGGTTAAGAACTTTGCTTCAGGATGAGAACAGAAATCGTGCTCCAGTGGCGTGGCAGCAGCAGGAGGCCCCATTAGCTAAAGTGGTGCTCCAGGTTAAGAACAGTTTCAGGTTAAGAACAGACCGCCAGAACAAATTAAGTACTTAACCTGAGGTACCACTGTATAAGGTACAGCACCTGTGTCATTCTGGAGCATGTCAGGCTCCGACTCCCATCAGCCTCCAGGCAGCACTGCTGGGATAAACTAAGTTGCTGTGTCTCCTACCGGCCAGGCCAGGTAAGGACCCCACCCCACCCCGGACTCCCCTCCCAGCTAAGCTCTCCTTCCCTCTTGGCAGCATCCTTCTGCAGGGGTGAAGGTCAGGATGACCAATAGAGAGCCAGGCTAAGAACCTCTGAAGCCATATTATAGGGCCATCTAAAAAGCTAAAAGCACAAAGCCATTTTAGAAAGCTAAAGACTATTTCTCTTTCTCATGTTTGTCACTTTGCCACCTTTTGCAGAGGCAGCAAGCATGCAAGCTTGTGGGTGCAGCTAGATTGCCCCTGCAGGAAGTTTGCTAGTTGAGGTTAAGCCATTTCTGAGAAACGACCCCTGACAAAGGCAAGTAGCAGGATGTCTGCTGACCGCCAGGCTCCAGATATAACGCTTAGGTGTGAAGTTGCTAAACCACAAGGACATTTCTTGGAAGCGGGGGGTTCAGGGGCACTTCCTGGAACTAGTACAGAGGTTAAGTAGATTATAAGCCAGTAGCGCCACCTAGTGGAATAGGCAACTTGGAACCAAAAGGACACACCAAATTTATTCATTGGTTGAGCTTTAATGAATATGTATCAATGACCATAGGAAATTGTCAATCATTGGCTAAAGGGATGCCAAGGGGCTGAACTGTGCTTTGCAGAAAGATATATAAGTTGACTGCCCCAAAGGGGGGGCGGGCATTCTTCATTTTCCTGAATGCACCCTATTTGCTTTTTGTCGGACAAAAATCCAAATAAAAACTTTTTCTTTAAGAAACTTTGCTGCCTGATTTTTACATTCCTGGTCTGAATACCGATGTCCCTTTCATTTCTGGTGCCAAAAGTGACTCGGATCAGAAGGACTTTAAGTGTCCTCAGAGACCAGGAGGCAGCTCCCTTGCCCTCTGGGCAGAGACAGGGGAGGGTCAACAGACCTCCTGGCTTCCAAGTGCACACCGAACCTTTTCTTCGGAGGGGGACAGAAGGCAACTTGACCCTCTTGCTGTATCCTGGGACAGAGGACAACGGATTTGAAGAGCCGAGGTTGGGAGGACAGGACAGAGAAAAGCCGGCTGGGGTGAGTACATGGCAATAAGCCCTGAGGGGATAGGAAATCCTCCTTTTAATTAAGGAGAAGGGAGATACTGATCACATCTCCAGCGTGGATAGTGGCATTAAGTAGAAGGGTTGACTGCTGACAACCACCCACGCTTTGGTATTAGGAAGGAGAAAAAGGGGGGGCACAGGGTGGTTAGTGTGTCGTGCAAGCGTCCAACGAGAGAGGCATTTTGTGCATGTATGTGTGTTACCCCGGGGCATTCCCCTGGGGTCGTACCAACAAGTACTCCATTTCCCAGTCGGGCGACAGCACCTGGGTGAGAAAAGTTGCGAAATGAATGTGTGAGTGTTTGGTGTGGGGACGCTGTACAGGGCCATACTGAAAATGGGAGGGGGAGGCTCGAAAGCCTTGAAAGGTCCAGTAATTCCCCTTCAATGCATGTTAAACAACTTCAAGAAAAGATTCAGAGGAGACTATGGCATAGACCAGGGGGGGACATCCTGACCAGATTCCCTATATAGACAACTGGCTGAAGGTGGTAGATGACAACCCTCCCCCCCTGGTTGAAGAAATGCAGGACTGAACATTGCAAAGTCACTCCCTCATGTTAGGTTTTGGAGAGGGAAGATGTACAGAAGAAGTGCAGTGTTTATGGAGAAGAGTGTACAGAACAGTAAGCAGTTATTACTGCATTAACAGAGGAAAATAAAAGAAAAGAGCATGAAACAGGATGCTGCTATAGAATTAATGTAACAGGATCTTGAACAGACAAATGAAGGACTTAATAGATTAAACACAAGTCATTTAGAAGAGAGGTCTCAACTAATTCAAGACCTCCAGAGGCATGGAAGAGAATTTGACAACCTCAGAGAGGTTTTAACTGAGAAAGACAAAGAAATTTCTGCTATTATTTCAAATACAAATGTGTATTCTGAGCAGATTAATATTCTGAAATGTCAGATCAAGTGCAAAGAGGATGAAATGCAAGACAGGGAAATAGTGTTGTCTAAGGCTGAAAGGGAAGTCCAGTTACTGAAAGATCTACAAACCAAAGGTGTGAACAGTGGAGGCAGAAAGCTTTCAGAACTTTCTGACCAGTTAAGTGCAATAAAATCAGAACTGGCTGAGGAAAAAAAAATTGAAAACGTTAGTAAAACAAAAGAGAATGAAGAATTTGTTAGGCAAAACAAAGAGACTAGCCAAACAGTTAAAGATCTTCATTCTACAATCAATACTTGTGATGTTACTTAAAACAACAAACTCATGGAGTGTGAGTCACAAATTAAATTGCTTAAAGAACAAATAAGTAAATCAGCTAAAAAAATTGCAAGAAACAGGAATAGAATGTAAGGAGGAACAGACCATTTTAAATCCCAGGTCGATGAACATATCTCTGTAAAGGAGAAATTGAACAAGTTACTAAAATTAAAAGAAAAACAAAGAACAAAGTTTTGTGAATGAGCTGAAATCAGTGAAAGATTCACACAACCAGCTCACTTTACAAAATGCAAAAAAGGGATGAAGATTTAGCTAATTTATCCAGACAACTTGCTGAACATACTGACCATCTAGAAATTGTCAAAAGGTCACTGCAAAAAAGGCAGAGATTGTGATATTCCTAAAAGACAAGTTTAAAGTTGTGGAGCAGCAGGCTTTTGCAGAATCCTGATCCAAGGCTTCAGTATTTTAGCAAAACCTCTAAATGAAGTTACCAGAGGAAGGGAAAGTGACCCCTTTGAGTGGGGACCGGCCCAACAAGAAGCCTTTGAGACTATCAAGCAATTAGATTCCACAGCGAAAGGCTGGCCACCCTGTCTGCGCGCTGTCACTGCCACCGCCACACTAGTGGAAGAAGCAGACAAGTTCATGTTTGGCCAGGAGATGCATGTGAATGTGCCCCATTCGGTTCTCACCCTTATGGAATATAAGGGGTACACAGACTGAAACAGGCTTTGCCCAACCCATTGAGGAGTCTACAGGCGCAGTGGAAGTTTGTGAAGCAGACGTGCCTGATGTTCTAGAGAGACCAAAGGGTCCTAGTCATTTTAAGGGCCAGCGTTGATTCTTGGCTGTTGGCAATACTCCAAGGGAGGAAGTCCTGGGTAGCGTGGCAGCCACTGAAGACAGCATGTCAGGCCACAGTGGCAGCCAGACCAGAAGGGGCTGTGGGACGCCCAGAAAGCCCAGAGGGGGCTAGAGGATGCCCAGAAAAAGTACCAAGCCCAGAGGGGGCTGAGGCTGTTTTGGGAAGCTGTTTCTACGCTTCAATAAGTTGTTCCTCAGGCAGCAGAGCACCCAGAAGTGGGGGGTGCAAGGCAGGCAAGCCGTTCCAAGAGCTCTAAGAAAGCCAAAGTCTCCAAGAGTTGTTTGTGTTTTGAGGCGAAGTCCAACAGCAAAAGGCATTGCCCTGCAATTGGCAGCAGGATGCAAGGCTAATGTCCAGAAGTTGAGACGTTACTGGAAGCAGTATGGGTCCCGAAGAGATTGCCGTGATGCACTGCAAAGCCCATGGGAGAGGCCGGGACATGGTCACTAGGGGCAACCGGAAGGCAGACAACGCAGCTCGTGAAGCAGCTTTGAAACCTCCACCAGCACTCAACGCAGCCCTCATCCCACAACTCACTCCAGACGATGTGGAACCACGCTACACACCGGAGGAGCAACAGTGGGCACGCCAGGAAGGAGCAACACTCCAGGAGGGATGGTTCCGTCTACCAGAAAACCGTGTTTTTGTGCCCCAACATCTGGCTACCGTGATTGTGAAGAATTACCACGAGTCCACTCATCTAGGGGGTCCAGCTGCCAGACCACACCTTGGGAGACTTTTCTATATCACTAACCTTTCTCAACTAGTTGCTGCTATATCCCAGGGGTGTGTCCTGTGCGCCAAGAACACCCCCAGACAAGGCCACCTCCCCCCACCGGGTGTACAACACGTGGGCTTTACCCCTATGGAAAGCCTGATTGTGGACTTCACTGAACTACCACCAACTAGGGGCATCAAATACCTGCTTGTGTTTGTCTTCACCCTGACGGGCTGGACAGAGGCATACCCCACTAGAACAGAGATACCTTGTGAAGTGTCCAAGAAACTGTTACATGAACTCATACCCCGATTTGGCCTCCCCAGAAGTATTGGCAGTGACAATGGCCCTGCCTTCATTGATAAAGTTGTGCAAGAAGTGTGCAAGGCGCTGCAGATAAACTGAAGGCTACACACAGCCTACAGACCCCAGAGTTTGGGGAAACCTGAGCGTATGAATCACACCTTGAAGACCCACTTGGCCAAGCTGACCCAGGAGTCAGGACTACACTCCAACCAAGAGACTGAGACTATCACCCTTTGAACTTTTGTATGGCAGGCCACCCCCTTTCGTCTGAGACATCCCCGCCAGTTTGGGGCGGGTGGGAGATCACATCACTCAGGAACAAGTGCAATTCCTGTCCCCGTGTGTGTTTGCTTCCCTTTCCAGGTACTACCTCGAGCCTACACCGTGCAGTCTCGCTGAGCCGGTCCACCAGTTCCAGCTGGGTGACAGCGTGGAAGCGCAACCCCCTCATCCCTAAGTGGCGAGGCCCATATACCGTCCTCCTCTCCATCCCAACTGCGGTGAGAGTAGCCGACGTGACTCCCTGGGTGCATCACACGCGTCTGATCATCACCTTGTGTCTGACGCTACCGGAAACGCGTTGGGCCACGGGCAACGTGATCCTGCGACTGATCATCACAAGGACTTTCACAAGGACTTTCCCCTTTTCTCTATTATGTTCTGTATTGATTTGCTCTATGTCCTACTGCCCTTTTTGCTCTATGTCCTATTGTCCTGACCCCACTGAGCCATACCAACCCTATTGGCCTGCGGACCTCTGCTATGACTGGTTCGTCTTGCCAGTGGTAAGAAATGGCGTGCTCATTGGTTATTGGGAACAGGGGTTTGATGAGGTTGCCGTATTGAAACATCCCACTACCCCACTGTGGCTTCTCTTCCACACCACTGTCCAGCGCACATGGGTACTGCTCCTACGGGAAGTTGCAGAGACGGTCGAAATCTATCGAGTTCTGGACCGCTCTTGCTGTTGTGGGGGGGGAACCAACTGTCACTCAGGGGGTAGAGCACTGTACCAACCCCATCTGGTAGACCAGGTCCTAATCTTAATCCAGGTGTTGCATGGGTCAGAGCCTATCTTAATGCAAATATTACAGGGGAGGGAGCCTGAACCAGGTGCGCATTGAAATTGCTGAACAAGTGCCAGTAAATCCTGCAGCCCCACCTGTGGTTGTCGTGGTGGCTCGAGCCTCCCATAATCCCAGAAGAATACCTGGCCTGGTAACTCCACACATAATACCCTTGAATGTGGTAGGGTATTCTTGTGGCTGCATAAGGGTTGCCACCCCAGGCTTCAGCCTCCATAGGCCCTGGTCAGAGACCACGTAGGTGACCGCTACCCAGTAGGACCAGCCTTTGAACTTTACAGAGTCTATTGCCATCCCTATAGCTCCCGAGGCCTAACAGTGTATCAGTGCCAGGCGGCCACTTTTCCCTGTGTAGAGTGGGAATGTTTTGTGTGTAGACGCTGTTCACGCCTCAGTAGGGCCAGGAGTTAGAGGCCCACATGACCTGGCCTTCGTGGGCCACCATCCCTTTGGCTTGTGGTATTACCCTTTTTGTGGTATTTCTGTGTTGGTGGTACAGTTCTTCGTTCTGGGCCACCGAACATTCCTCGAATCAGGATGTGGATCATACCCTGCCTCCTGATGGTTCTCACCTCTCAAATGGCCACAGGGTGGGAGGAAAACACCTTCCTGAATATGACAACAGCTGTAGCTGAGAGCCTGAACAGGTCTGAGTGTTACAGGCTGATTTGTACCACAAAATTAGTCTAGATGGTGCAGGTCTCCCCAGTGTATGTAGTTGAATTAGTTCTTAACTCCCAGGTTGGTCATGGTTAAAAGAGATTTTGCTTGTGATTTTACTTCTCTTCGTTACCGTATTATTCTTATCATGCTTTTTGCCTTGCCTTATTCAGATTGTACGCCAAATGGTGAGCCGCTCAGTTAATGCAGCAACACGTACCTATATCCTGGCTCTCTATGATGTTGCACCTATAGGTCCATCAAGCGAAAATGGAGAACCGTGACCGGTCAGCATTTTCGTGATGGAAAGGGGGGAATGCAGGGGTGAAGGTCAGGATGACCAATAGAGAGCCAGGCTAAGAACCTCTGAAGCCATATTATAGGGCCATCTAAAAAGCTAAAAGCACAAAGCCATTTTAGAAAGCTAAAGACTATTTCTCTTTCTCATGTTTGTCACTTTGCCACCTTTTGCAGAGGCAGCAAGCATGCAAGCTTGTGGGTGCAGCTAGATTGCCCCTGCAGGAAGTTTGCTAGTTGAGGTTAAGCCATTTCTGAGAAACGACCCCTGACAAAGGCAAGTAGCAGGATGTCTGCTGACCGCCAGGCTCCAGATATAACGCTTAGGTGTGAAGTTGCTAAACCACAAGGACATTTCTTGGAAGCGGGGGGTTCAGGGGCACTTCCTGGAACTAGTACAGAGGTTAAGTAGATTATAAGCCAGTAGCGCCACCTAGTGGAATAGGCAACTTGGAACCAAAAGGACACACCAAATTTATTCATTGGTTGAGCTTTAATGAATATGTATCAATGACCATAGGAAATTGTCAATCATTGGCTAAAGGGATGCCAAGGGGCTGAACTGTGCTTTGCAGAAAGATATATAAGTTGACTGCCCCAAAGGGGGGGCGGGCATTCTTCATTTTCCTGAATGCACCCTATTTGCTTTTTGTCGGACAAAAATCCAAATAAAAACTTTTTCTTTAAGAAACTTTGCTGCCTGATTTTTACATTCCTGGTCTGAATACCGATGTCCCTTTCATTTCCAATCACTTAGCAGATAATACGACAAGGCAGAGGCACTGCCTATTGGTAAAGAGACCGTCTTTATCAGCCGCTGAACACAATGGCAATAATCGGTTCCTCCAGGAGCAGAGGCACTCTACCTGTGCGTTACCCAGAAGCAAAAGAAGCCTATTGCCTTCATGTTCTAGGTGCAGGTTTGTAGCTCGGGTGCAGAACACCGTCTGTCCCTAATGCCATTTCCCGGTAAAGCTGGGAATGTTCCTTGCTGAATTCCTGGACAGCCACGGCCACCAAGTTAGATGGATCAGTGCAATGCAGCTTCCTGTGTCCTTGTGGCCCATTGCTGAGAAAGAGGACGTATCTGGCACCAGAAGGAACAGCGAGGAGAACTCCTGGGCCCCTCCCTGCACCAAGGATGTATCTTCCTTAAACATTTTAATTTAATTTAATTAAGCCTTATCAGAAGCATATGCAGATAACCAAGCCCTAAGCAACACATTTCAAATAGATTCCACTTCTGGCAATATGGACTAGGAAGCAATCTCCCCCACCGCTTCACTTCCTGAGAATGTTAATTTCTAACCATGTTTTTAAAGAAAAATTATTTAAGTAATGTACCTGTGTGGGCCTCAAGCATAGGAGTGAGGAAACTTTTTGGGCCACATCACCTGTTGGAAAGCAGTTAGGGGGCCACATTCCACACACAATCACACAGACAGGTATTTCAGCTAGTTTTTAGGTGGTTTTTAGTTGTTTTTAAATGTTTTAAATGCGTTTCTGTTTGATTTTAAGTGGCACTGTTTTAAACCCCTTGGTCTTTGCTGCCCTTGGAGGGAGCGCGGAATACAAATCCTAATAATAAACAACATAAATAACTAATGTTCCTGTCGGAAACAGACATCTATTTAATTGTTAGCAACTAACTCCACTCTAGTGTGCAAAGGAAAAAGAATGAATAAGAAACTTATCCAATACCTCTTATCTATCCTGACTTTGCAAATGGCAAAAAAAAAAAACCTTCCAAGGCACAGCTGAACTGCCAGCCCTGCCTTAACAACTACTCAAAGCCATGAATTTCAAAATGCAATTGCATCTGGAAATCGCATGCGTGCAATTTCCAAGTTTATGTCATATTTGCAAGTCTGCTTCTGTACTGAGGCATTTCCAACCCCTCTGCATTGATATTCTTGCAACAGATATTTTTTTTGCTGAGGCAGGAGATGCGCTGCACACTTTGCACAACATCAAAGCCGTTTTACCTTTAAGCGGATCCCTGCTTAACGGCTGATGGGCAGGAGTGAGGACCCCAGAGGAACTGTACCCAGCTGGATCCTGAGCCCTGATCCTAATGGATTAACACAGAGAATTTTCAAAAAGGACTTTGCACTCCACCCACTACCCCAAGCTGCTGAAGCCCACTTCAATAATGTGGAAGATGGTGGTCTCACGTGGGTGTTTTTGATGCCGCAAAGGCATCAAATGGTACAAATGTGGGGCGAGACAGAGAATTTAGATGTTGAATGCTGGCCACTCCTTCAACTCAAAATCCTGGTACCCGGGTGGGGCTCAGAAATAGAGGATGGAATAAGGGAAAATCCTTGTTTCTTTGATCATCTAGTAACCATCTTGAAAGCAGCCGTAGCAGCCAAGCTGATCTCCCTCCATTCCCCTCTCTTCCTCTCGAGAAAAGCGTCCATTCTTCTCTGTGCAACTTTTCCTCTTCAAAAGGGTGTCTTCCTTCCCGCTGCCTCCTTTCTCTATCATTCGCATCGCTCCGTTTCAAAGGCCGGGTCCTCTTTTCATTTCCCCCGTTATTCCCGCTCGTTCTGTTTCCTTTCTTCCACAGCCGCCTGACCCCTCGTCCGCAGCTCAAGGCTGGCTCACCTGCTGTTAATGCCGTCGCCGTCTCTGATGCCGAGACAACGGCGGCCTCCAAAATAATGTCGATAGTTTCTGGATTCACTCCCACACAGAGGAGCGGCTCTGTGGAAAACAGGCTCAGGACCCAGGCATCCCAAGTCAGGAGGCTGCTAGGCCTCAAAGCCTGCCTAGGACTTGCGCCCTCTGCTCTGGAAAGTCCTGGTCCCCCAATCTGGTGCTGAAAGGCAATCTGCACGTGGCACAGAGGCACTCTCTTGCTCTTTCATATTGAACTATTGTGCCCTCTGTTGTAAACAAAACCTGCCCTTCTTCCCTTATGGGGTATCCAAGAGCCCGTATAGAGTCCTTACGTAGGTTCCCTATTGGTAGGAGAAAATAACAGAGGCCAACCCGGTTTCCTTAATCCCAGATTTGTGTGGACTGGTTAGGCCTTCTCTGTCCTGAGAGGAAAACACTTTGCACGTGCTCAGAGGCTTTCCTCCCCTTTCATTGTAGAACACCCACACGTTCCACGACAGAGTCCTGACGCTGAAAAAGGCTAAGCCCTCCTTCTTTCCAACTACTTCTTTCCAACTAAAATGAACTCAAAGTAGACCCGCTGAAACAAATGGACTGTGGATTCAAGTCCCATGTTGGGCAAAAAAATCCTGCCTTGCAGTGGGTTGGACTAGATGACCCTCCGAACCCGTTTCCAACTCTGCAATTCTTTTATTCTAATAATGCACCCATTATTTTCAGTGGGTCTGATCCGAGTAGGGCTAGCATTAGACACAACCTCCAGTCTCTAGTGCCAGGTCCATCCATTCCTTTTCCCACTGGCAAAGTTTATATCCTGCCCCACATTTTTTCTACCTTTTTCCTCCCATCCAACCCCTAACACCTCCAATCTCTGCTGGCACCAGGAGACAGGCCCATTCAGAGGAAGCTGGCAAAGTAATCTCTCTCTCTTTCTTTTTAACTCTCTGGCCTTCTCATCACTTTTTATTTTTTATTTTTTTTAAGGCCCAGGTATTTGAAATTTCCCCCTGCTGCTTCGAAATCAAAATGCCACAGGGAAGCAAATGAGCCAAAGTCACAACGCCCCTCCTTTCAGAAAGTGCTGGAATCTGGGCTCCACCTGGGGGGGGGGGGAGTGCTGGGCTGGCAACTTTGGCGCACTCTGCCGCCTCGGGCTGGCAAAATAAATAAATAAAAGCAAAACGTTCAGCAGCTTTGGAGTTTTTGTTTTTTTGTTTTTGTTTTTGCAGAAATCTACTGCAAAGCACAGGCCCTATAGGTCAACCGGAAGGGGGTGAATATTATACTACAAACACACCACTTTTCAGAAACAGCTTGCAATATTATTAAAAGTGAGGCGGAGATTGAAAACACAGGCGAACGCATACCCCAAATAATTACACCCCCCCCTTAAGCCTGGTAATAAATGCATCGGGACGCCTCCGGCTGCCCAGCAAAGCAAAACACAAACGAACAAAAGAAATGTGAAGTTTCAGCTCTTTTAAAGCAGCCGCCATGCTAAATATCTAGGGACGGTAAGTCCTGCAGGATTTGTACCCCTGCTTGAAAAGTTGTAAGTGGTCCTGAGGGACTTGTGGGAGTCCCACAGAGCCAGGATGGGGGCGCCTGCTCTTGCTGGACTACAATTCCCATCACCCCTGATTATTGGCCATGTTGCCTGGGGCTGGAAGGGCCACAGATCCCCCTCCGCCATTGAGCAACTCCAAATCATCTTGGCTGGGGATGTGGCAACCGAAAGCTCAGAAGTCCTGGTTTAGACAGGATGTCCTGGGGGACTTGGGTCCGTATTCCGCTTTTCCAGCATGTTCTCACAGAGCTTGACGAGAGGTTTATAATACTGCATTATGCAAGGTGCGGTTAAAATTGTGAGAGTTTTCACACGCGCCCCATCCTCTCTGATATTACTAGGCCAAAGGGTCCGCCAGGCGATTGGCAATAAATTCAGGAGGCGCAAGAGAAAGCCCTTCTTTACACCGCACAGAATTAATTGACGGAAGCCGCTGCCAAAAGATGCGGCAATAGCCAATTAACGTAGATGGCTTTTAAAATGGTTTAGCCAAGTTCAGAGAGGAGGAGGGGACATATATCAGAGGCGATTGGCTGAGACAAGCGGGACCTGAAAGAAAATGCAGCTGTGTAGCCTCTCCTCATTTGGGGAAGTGGCTTTGCATGCCAGAGGTTACAGGTTCAATCCCCAGCATCTCTGGGTTGGGCTGGAAGAGATACCCTGCCTGATACCCTGCAGAGCTGCTGCCAGTCCGTGTAGGCAATACTGAGGTAGATGGACCTTCCTATGAGTCTTCCTGTTCAGCCACATTTTCTCCCAGAATACTAAAGTGCACAAGAAGGCTATCCCACCTTTTCCCCTGGTTTTCAGGCCAATACAGTGGTACCTCGGGTTACAGACGCTTCAGGTTACAGACTCCGCTAACCCAGAAATAGTACCTCGGGTTAAGAACTTTGCTTCAGGATGAGAACAGAAATCACATGGCGGCAGCGGGAGGCCCCATTAGCTAAAGTGGTACTTCAGGTTAAGAACAGTTTCAGGTTAAGAACGGACCTCCAGAACGAATTAAGTTCTTAACTCGAGATACCACTGTACTCTTGTTTCTCAGGCCCTATCTGCACTATGCATTTATAGCCGCGTTATGCCACTTTAAACAGCCAAAGAATCCTGGGAAATGTAGTTTAAGGGTGCTGAGAGAAGTTAGGAGATCCCTATTCCCCTCACAGAGCTACAGTTCCCAGGGTTCTGTGCAAGGATTGTTATGCTGCTCTAATAAATGTAGTTCCGTGAGGGCAATAGATGGGTCTCCTAACAACTCTTAGCACCCTTAGCAAACTACACTTCCCAGAATTCTCTGGGAAGAGCTATGACTGCTTGAAGAAGAGTGATACTGCTTTAAAGGTATAGTGCAGAGTGGGACCTCAGCTACCCTATTCTGACTTCTATTACTCACCAGCTGAGTTCACAATTATGGGGAGTGGCGCCTATAGAGAGAACATTCATGCAAAGGCAGGATATGCCCGATTATCAGGTGCTGAGGAGCATCAAGAGGGAAGGAACATGGCATTCAAAGCCCTGCTTGATGCCTTCCCAGATGTGTCTGGTCTGCCACTGGCCGCAACAGGATCCTGGACTCGATGGGCCTTTAGGCTGATCCTATAAAGCTCCTCTCATGGACAAAACTTTGTACGCTTAAAGGTAAAGGGACCCCTGACCATTAGGTCCAACGTGACCAACTCTGGCGCTCATCTCGCTTTATTGGCTGAGGGAGCCGGTGTACAGCTTCCGGGTCATGTGGCCAGCATGACTAAGCCGCTTCTGGCAAACCAGAGCAGCGCACGGAAACGCCGTTTACCTTCCCGCTGGAGCGGTACCTATTTATCTACTTGCACTTTGACGTGCTTTCAAACTGCTAGGTGGGCAGGAGCTGCGACCGAGCAAGGGGAGCTCACCCCGTCGCGGGGATTTGAACCGCCGACCTTCTGATCGGCAAGTCCTAGGCTCTGTGGTTTAACCCACAGCGCCACCCGTGTCCCATACTTTGTACATTTAAGATCGTTGAATTGTATAGTGGGAATGCCCAATTCTAGACCCCCTCCAAACCACCCAGCACCTAGGAGAACTGACTGGAGGCTGGAAGTGTATCATCGTGGCACAAACTGACCAGTTTACAACTAACTGGGCTCCGTAAAAGAACTGGTACCATCTATCAATAAGGATTTTGCATATATCACACCCGCAAGGTGAAAATTACATGCTAAATACAAGCAAGCAAACAAAACAACCAGAGACAAATGACCTTATGTTGCAGGAAATCTCTTTATTTCTTACAACTTAAAAAGACGTTTCTCTTTGCTGTAGGTTAGGGCTGCCATACATCTGGATTTCCCTGGCTCCCCACACACTCACAATATGGTTTTTACGGCAGCAGCGGGGAAAGGAAGGTGTGATACCCGACTGGTTTAGAAGAGAGGGGGATACATCTCCTGGGTCTGGAGCGTCCCTGAAGAGCTGGTTGGAAAGGTGGGCAGTTCCTGGGTTCTCATCCCAGCATGGAGAAGGAATCTAGCTTCCGGAGGAGTTTCGAGACAGATTTCATGTCTGTCCAAGGACTCTCTCGAGGTGGGATTGCGCTCCCATGATTTGGTGCAGGGACAAGTGCCATCTGGGCACTTCTGGGCTTGTCGGGGGCAGAAGGCCTGGAGGGTGGCAGTGGTACCCCTGGGCTGGAGGGAGCTGGGGCTGTGATTGCTTTTCTGGCTGCCAGTGTCTTTGTCTGTCGTTTAATTTATATGCAAATGAGGAGGGCGGGCCTGCCCCCTCTGTGCCCAGCACTACAAGAATATTAATTACTTTCCAAGGGGAGTGCAGAGCTGAAGTGCAAACAGGCATGCTCCTCTTCCTCCTCCAGTTCATCCCTGGCCACATCCACACGGCTGACTCCTTTTCCTGCTTTCTCATTCCTTCGCTTCCTCTCCCCTTGTCTGTATGCATCTGCAATCCCCTTTCCCCCCTTCACTCCTTTGATCCCCCTCTTGTTCCTCCATTCATCTCCTCCCTCTTGATCTCCACACTTGGCCCACTGTCCCTTTTCATTACTTAACAAGGCACATTCCCTTCCTCCTCCTCACCCCTCCTTGCATTGAGCCAATCAACTTTTACGATTAATTCTGCACTGCATTTTTTAATGGCATTCTACCTTCTGTTGTGTCTGGTACACACGCTGCTGTACACCGCCTTGATATTTTATGAGTGGGCGGCGTATATGAATATTTTAATAAAACGAAGGCTGGTTCCCCATGTTCTCCCTTCTTGGCCAGCCATCCGTTCCAGGTCTGCCTGAGCTTTGAGGCCAGCGCTAGCTCTCCCGGCTACAAAACAGCCACTGCAGTGTAGTGGGCTAGGGTGTTAAGACCAGGGTTCGAATCCCCACCTTGGGGAGGGAGGGGGGCTATCTCTCAGCCTAGCGTACCTCGCAGGGTTGTCGTGAGGATTGCGTGGAGAGCTCCTGGAGGGAAAGGCAGGGTACAAAACCTAAAATAAAATACAATTCTTTCTGTCTTTGCTCACTGGCACTGTTAACTTTCTCATTCCTTCGTTCTGCATCCCTCAGCCACCTCCTGCTTTCCTTGGCCTTCTCCTCAGGGCTCTCCGCATCCCTCCTCCACAATTCACTTACTGTCAGTGGCGTAGTGTGGGGGGTGCAGGGGGGGGCCGGGCGCACCGGGTGCAACATCTGGTGGTTAGGGTTAGGGGGCGCAAATCCATGGGTTAGGGGGCGCAAATCCATGGGTTAGGGGGTGCAAATCCATGGTTAGGGGCGCAAATTACTTGCCTTGCCCCGGGTGCTGACAACCCACGCTACGCCACTGCCTACTGTCCCTTCTTCACTGCCTTGTTTCTCCCTCCTCTTTCCCCATTCCCTTGCCGTTCTTTCCTCATTCCTTCCGCCGTCTTTCTCTGCACTCCTCTCTCACCTCCCTATTCCCTTCGCTCCCTCCATTAATTCACAGGCCTCCTCCTCTCCCTTTCTGCATTCCTTTCGCATCACTTTCACACTCCTTCGCTCCGCCGTCGCCCCTAACACCCTTTCTCCCCAGACATTTATTCCCCTTCGCTTTCCCCTCTCGGCGTGCCCCCCAAACACGCTGCCTCCCTCCTTGCCTCTCCCTTCCCATCTGCACTCCTTCCCAGCCACTTTTTCATTCCTTCGCTCTCTTCTGCGCCTCAAGGTGCAGCCTCCACCCAGGCGTGAAACAGCTAAAGTGCTGATAATTGGCGCCCCCCTCCCCCGCGGCGCTTGCTAATGGACTGACACCCCGTGGCGCCAGAGCGCTGATGGACAGGCCTGGGCGCCCCCCACCCCGCCCCGCAGAGGGCCACGTGGGGAGGAGAGGAGAGGGGGAACAGGAGCCAAGGCAAGATGGGGGTGGGAGGGAGCGGGGAAAGACGGAAGGCAGAAATAATGAAAGAGGGATGGAAAGAAGCGGAGGGCGGGCTGGAGAAGATGGAAAGAGGCGGCAGCAGCAGGAGAATGGAGAAAGCTATGGGCCCAGGAAGTAAAGGGGGGCAGGCGCCGCCGCGGAGGGAGCGCGGAGAAGGAGGGGACGTGGGGATCTGGGTGATGGATAGAAGGAGAAAGGGGCAGATGGAGAAGAGAAGGGGAAGGTGGAGCGGCGGCAGGAGGCAGACGGATCGGGAGCGACAGGGCGAGGCAGGAGGGGCGCGGAAGTGGGCCATCCGCCAGTACCGCGGCCGGGAGATGCCAATTAAGATAAGGGCGCAAATAGCGCGGCGTCCCCAGAACGCGCCAGGCCTAGCAAGGAGCTGTGTTTACGCGGCTGGTTTTTTGGGGGTGGGGCAGCCGCTAGGGGGCGCTTTAGGGACCCGGGGGCCGCGATCCGGCCCGCGGCGCGTTGCTGCCGAAGGTTCGATCGCCGTCGTCCTCCTCCTCCCTCGGCGGAGCTGTTTTCTCCCCAGCAGCAGCCGCAGCCGCGCCGGGGAGATGGAGAGGCGCGATAAGGGAGAAGGAGGCTGCGCTCCCGGCGGCGTCGGCGGCAGACAATGCTGTTGGAGGGCGGCGGCGGCGGGGGGAGTGTAATGAGATGACGGGCGGCGACGCGGGCCGGGCGAGAAGGACATTGAAGCGGGGAGATGGCAGCAAGATAGGAGGCAGGCGGCGGCGAGACGGCAGAGATAACAGCGCCTATCTGTCACCGTCGCCGGGACACGTTCCGCAGCGCGGCGGATGGAGGAGGAGATGAGGCGAGGAAAGGCGCCGGCCAGCAGACGCCCCCCATTTATTTTCTCAAACAATGGAGCAGCCCTGGCTCGGTCCCCCTTGGTTCCGGCTGCGTCTGGTTTTTTTCCTCCAAGGCAGGAGGGTGAACATGTTTGGTCCATCCAAGGAGACTCGCAGGTTATTCCGACCCAGTTGCACAAACATGAGTCCAGGCCTGGGAGGGTTCCTAGGCGCCATCCTGGCCGGTCCAAAGGGATCCTGGGTGTCATTTCGGCCTCCACAGATCAGTTCCATACATCAGAACCAGCAGAGTCCGTTCCATACTGGTTTACACTGGCCCAAGGCTCCCCCCGCCGCCCCACATCTAATGTACACTGCGCTACCATCTGCTCCGTAATTGGCCCTATGCTAAATCAAGCTGTTTTTTAATAAGCCACGCTGATTGCTTTTCACCATATTTGTGAATTATTTGGGATTCTGATTCGCCGTTTGGTTTCCCTCTCCGCTAAGCGTCTTGCTGCTACGAAATTGTCCCAAATTGTTGGGTTTGCCCTGGTCCAGGCTGCCACCTTTGCAGCTTTGGGGTGGGTTTAAAAAAAAAATCAATTTAGTCCACTTGGGCCTTCCCACTCCTTATTTTACAACCTGTGCTTTGCTTTCTCTGCACTACTTTGCTGAAATGAATGGTTTCTGAATCTGGGTTATGGCTGCTTCTTGCTGAAACCGACAGACCCGTCCCGTTTTAGGCTGGTATCTAGTCAATTCCACGGTGCCTTTCTTTAGTGTCGCCCTCTCCGTCGC
The DNA here is from genome assembly GCF_964188305.1 of Podarcis bocagei. NCBI lineage: Eukaryota > Metazoa > Chordata > Lepidosauria > Squamata > Lacertidae > Podarcis > Podarcis bocagei. The sequence goes on along the minus strand of NC_138138.1, from coordinate 50,858,571 downwards.
CCAGTGGCCCCAATCCCCGATAGACCTGGCTGAGATCTTCCCGGGAGACGCACACCCAGCCGCTTGGCCGCACGTGGTAGAGGTCCACGTTCCCCCCGGAGTAGGCGTCTCGGTGGGCGGCGTGAGCCACAGCCTGGCGGGCCAGCAGGAAAGCCTCGTCGCGTGGCAGGTCGAAGCGGTATGAGCCATCCATCACCCCGTAGGCGTAGGGAGACCCGGAGCCCACTGCGAAAATGTCTCCCTGGAGGCACGTGCCATCGCTGTAGACGTAGCGCAGAGCAGGCCCGCCGTCGTCCCAGCCACACAGCACGGTGGCCACGCACAGGTCCTTGTGGCGGCAGCCCCGCAAGAGGAAAGCCAGCAGCTTGGCAGCCCCTGCCACGCTGACCTGGCGCCCGCCGTGGAGCTGCCTCAGGCGCAGAGAGCACCGCAGCAGGCGCAACCAGGAGGCGCAGTCGGCCGATGTCCCGGACGTGGTCGCCAGGAGGTGGCGGTGGAGGGTCATGACCTTGCGGGCTGACGGATCAGAGACGAGGTTCCCGCTCGAAGCACGGGTGTCCGCTGCCACCACCACCCCATGGCTGCAGCGGAAGGCCAGCGTGGTGGTGCCGTGGGACAGCGGAAACGGCAGGGGCACCACTCTCCTGCTCGGGGGTGGCAGGGGCCAGCTGGGGGCCTGCGGTGGGCAGTCCAGGCCCAGGACGCTCTGGAGAGCCATTTGGGATGAGTTCTGGAAACACTGGGAGAAGAGAGCTTATAAAAGGAGGGAGGGGGCCTAGATTCCAGGAAGGATCAGGTAGAAGATTGAGGCGGGGCTGGAGACAAGGTGCGATGGGTCAGGTAGAGCTGCATGTTTAATGGTGGGAAAAGGAGGGTGACGAAAAGCTTCAGGAAGCATCTTCTATGTGACAGGCGCTGACCTGTTTTTTGACACTATTTTCCTTTTTTATTTTAGTCTAAAGGCAGGTGGGAGAAGCTTCCTTCGTTTATGAGCAGTGGATTCTATTGTATTCAGTTTGGCAGGCTCCCAAGCCTGTGTCTAGGACTGCAGCCTCAGAAGCGGGTGTGCGAGTACTTCATAATGGGGTTGAAACAGTGAGCGGTGAATGATGCAGCAAGAAAAGCTGGGTCTCATTCACACCCCGTGGTGCGTCTTCTTCATTTATTTGTTAAATTTGTATACTGCCCTTCCTCCGAAGAACGTGGGGCAGTTCACAACATGAACATACAAAATGAAAACGCAAAAATACAGTGGTGCCCTGCAAGACGAATGCCTCGCAATACGGAATACCCGCTAGACGAAAGGGTTTTCCGTTTTGGAGGTGCTTCGCAAAACGAATTTCCTATGGGCTTGCTTCGCAAGACGAAAATGTCTTGCGAGTTCCTGCTGGGTTTTTTTCCTCCCCCCCTTTTTCCCAAGCCGCTAAGCTGCTTAACAGCTGATCCGCTAAGCCGCTTAACAGCTGATCCGCTAAGCCACTTATCAGATGATCCGCTAAGCCACTAAACCGCTTATCAGCTGATCCGCTAAGCCCGCCAAGCCACTAATAGCGCTAATCCGTTAAGCCGCTAATGGGCTTGCTTCGCAAGACGAAAAAAACCGCAAGACGAAGAGACTCGCGGAACGGATTCTTTTCGTCTTGCAAGGCACCACTGTACGTAACAAGAGCAAGAACAAACCCATAACCCCACCTTCCACAAAGAAGGCCTGGTTCTTTGTGGCCCAAGGCCTGGTTGAAGAGGAACATTTTCACCTGCCACCTAAAGGTGTATAATGAAGGTGCCAGGTAAGCCTCCCTGGGGAGAGCATCCCACAAATGGGGAGGCACCACAGAAAAGGCCCGTTCACGTGTGGCCTCCCTCGACCTCATGGAGAATGCACATGAGAAAGGGCCTCAGATGGTGATCTCAGATCCCGGGTAGGTTCATATGGAGAGAGGTAGTCCTTGAGGTGTTGAGGTCCTGAGCCATTTAAGCTTTTATCGCTCAAAACCAACACTTTGAATTAGGCCTAGAAACTAATTGGCAGCCGGTGCAGTTGGGCCAGGATTGGCATTACAGTAACACCTCAGGGTAAGAACTTAATTCGTTCTGGAGGTCCATTCTTAACCTGAAACTCTTCTTAACCTGAGGTACCACTTTAGCTAATGGGGCCTCCCGCGGCCGCGCAATTTCTGCTCTCATCCTGAAGCAAAGTTCTTAACCCAAGGTACTATTTCTGGGTTAGCGGAGTCTGTAACCTGAAGCGTCTGTAACCTGAGGTACCACTGTATACGCTCAAACCATCTTGCCCTGGTGAGCAACCTGGCCACTGAATTTTGCACCAGCTGAAGTTTCTGAGCCGTCTTCAGAGGCAGCCCTATGTGTAATGCATAGCAGTGATCTAACCTAGAGGTTACTAGAACACAGATAACAGAAGTTAGTGTCCCACAGTTGTTCCCTCTCCCGTCTCTTGGGTCCCCAGAGAGACCGAAGTAGCTGCCCTAGACTTGAGTCAGACTATTTGTCCATCTAGCCCACGATAAGCCTACGCTGACTGGGTGTATTTTATTTACTCTTATTTCTTGCATTGACAACCCATCTTCTCCAAGGAGCTCGAGGTGGTGTGCGTGGTCCCTCCCCCTCCCCCCACATTCAATCCCCACAAATGACCCGTTCGCCAGGGTGAGACAGTCGCCTCAGGTGGGGACAGCCCAGAGGGGTGGCAAATCCAGCCCCCCAAGGAGTGTGCTGTTCTCCCCCTCCTGCAAAGAGCAGGGCCACCACCACCTCTCTAGCCTCCCTTCCCTCCCATCCCCCTCAGCATGCCAGAGCTTCCCCAGGCCATGTCTAGTTGCTTCAGGTGGTGTGTTTGTGTGTGCCATTTTCTGTTCTGCCTCAAGCGGCAACATTTATTGAGCCAGCCTTGGGAGGTAGTTAGGCAATGAAGCAATGGCTTCATGGTCAAGCAGGGCGTTGGATTCTGGTCTCCCAGGGCCTAGTCTGACACACTCGCCCATCACACACTGGGTTTCAGGCATGGAGTCTCTCCCAGGGCTACCTGGAGATGTGGGGACTTTAGCCTGGGACCATCTCCTTTCTTCACAAGGAGAACTTCCCATATACTTTGGCATCGAGGTCCCTCTTTTTGTAAAGCAACCACCACCACAAAACCTCACTACACCCAGAGCCATCACAATCGAGTGAAGGTATTGTTGTTCCCCCAAGCGTTTGGGTCGGGGGCCGAGTGGAAGCCCAGTCAGACCAATAAAGCACGTTTCACCCTTGCCGCGTCCCCAGTGCCACGTCAAAGGCAAAAGCGATGGGGTTCTTTCTTGGCAGAGGCTGCAATCTGCTTTTGTGTTTGGCTCCTGGGAAGCTGCTTTAGGACAGTCTCTGAGAGAGCAAACTGGCAGCTGGAATTATACAACCAGACACATCAAATATGCTTTTGCTGCTTGCAATTTAGCTCATAATAAATATTGCTTCGTTTTCTCGTCTCCACCAGTTATTGGCAAGGATGGCCCATCAGTGCAAAACGGGCATCGACCAACTCAGCTTCGATTAGGTAGCCCATCGTGCAGCCCAGACACCTTGGCCTAGCGAAAGTGGGACCCTGAGCCAAACTGGTCCCCAGCACCGAGAGGGTTACCTCTCCCTTCCCTCCCGCCCTGACCTAAAAGAGACGCTGCCCTGTCAGCATCTGTCACCCTCAAATGCGTCCTTCCGCGTGCTCCACCGAAACGTGATGCCGAGTCCCCCAGCAGCATCCACCTAGTGCTTGGGGGGCTGTGGGGAGTGAGTGGGGGAATGTGGGAGTCAGGAGGGAATGGGAGGGGTGTGTGAAGAAGACCCTCAAAGGGCAGTCCGGGTTGTAATCCAGTTACATGGTGATGGGGCGATCCTGTACACTTTGTCACCAGGCCTTGCACTAATGGCTCGTCCCCGCTTTCTCTCCAGAAATGCCTTGACCTTTGCCGGGGGTGGGGTCACAGTTAGCTCAGTGATAGTCAAGACCTCTGGATGAACCTGCTATGGGTAGCAACTGCAGAATGCTGCCTTATGCTAATTCAGACAGTTGGTCTGCCTAGCTCAGTATTGCCTGCACTGACTGGCAAGATTTTGGGCAGCCCTAGCTGAAGACGCCATTGGGGTCTGAATCAGAGACCCTCTGCATGCAAAACATCTTCGAGAAAGTGGTGCTTAAAGAGGGAGTGCAGGCGGTTTGGCTTTTTTTGGAGGACGTCCCCTGTCCTCCAAGACCAAAACGGCTTCAGTGCCGTTAAAGGTGTACAAAGCAAGCAGGCATTTCCAGTAGAAAAAAGTAGGACGAGAGACACCCATGTTAATGGGAAGCAGAAGCTCCTTTTCAGAAGATGTTTAGTGCTTACGCTGCATTAATAGGAAGCAGAGCATTTATCACTGGAACAATCAGAGGAGTACAATCCGGAGAACTTAACTCTGCAGCAGAAAAGGTAAGTGTGAATGCATTCCGAACTTGGCACGGGGTGCGTGTGTGTGTCTGGTAAATTCAAGTCACAGTTAAGTTTATAAAATGATGTCTGCCATGAAGAAAGTGGACAGAGAACAGTTTTCATCCCTCTGTCGTAACTCTAGGACTCATGGATGTTCAATGAAGCTGAATGTTGGAAGGTTCAGGGCAGGTATGATAATCGATATGATACAATCATCTTTATTGTCATTGTCCCATACAGAACAATGAAATTGAAAAATCTACATAAGACATTCAGAACCCAACAAGCCTGCTATCCCAGCTATCCCAACCTGGTTAGCCCCCTAAAAACTCTGATATCCCATTTTTAAATACAATATACTCCCATACAGACTCCTTACAATGCGTTTAAAACGCATTGTAGAAACTGTTTCCTAGGCGGCTAGTCCTAGTCTTTATAACCCTGTACCTTCTTCCAGAAGGCAGAAGCTGATTGAAATCATTTCCGGGGTGCGCACTATCCTGCGCTATCTCTGCAGCTTTCTTATGGTACCTGGAAGCATATATTTAATCCAAGGTGGGAAGAGTACACCCAGTTATTCTCTCCACAGTCTTTACAACCCTGGAAAGCATTGTTTTTCCCCTGACTGTGCAGTAAAAGGAGGAACTTCTCCATGCAATGCAGAGTTGAACTAAGGGACCCGCTGCCACTGGAATCCGTGATGACCACCAACGTGGCTTTAACGTTTCCGTTAAACGTTTCCGAGCACAATTCAAAGTGTTGGTGTTGACCTTTAAAGCCCTAAACGGCCTCGGTCCAGTATACCTGAAGGAGCGTCTCCACCCCCATCGTTCTGCCCGGACGCTGAGGTCCAGCGCCGAGGGCCTTCTGGCGGTTCCCTCATTGCAAGAAGCAAAGCTACAGGGAACCAGGCAGAGGGCCTTCTCGGTAGTGGCGCCCGCCCTGTGGAACGCCCTTCCAGCAGATGTCAAAGCGATAAACAACTACCTGACATTCAGAAGACATCTTAAGGCAGCCCTGTTCAGGGAAGTTTTTAACGTGTGATATTTTACTGTATTTTTGGTTTTTATGGAAGCCGCCCAGAGTGGCTGGGGAGGCCCAGCCAGATGGGCGGGGTATAAATAATAAATTATTATTATTAGATTATTATTTAAAAGAGGATTAGACAAATTCCTGGGGGAGAGGGTCATTGATGGCTACTAGCTCTCGTGGCTATGCTCTGCCTCCATGGCTGCTCCTGAATACCAGCTGTTGGAAACCACAGGAGCAGAGAGAGCTGTTGTACGCAGGTCCCACTTGCGGGTTTCCCATTTGGGTATCTTGTTGGCCACTGTGAGAAGAGGGTGCTGAACTAGGCGGGCCTTTGGCTCAGTCCAGCTGGCTCTTCTTGCATTCCTCTGGGCTTTAGCAGGCAGCTGCCAGGGACCACGGATGCAGGCTTGCAGTTTTCCCTTTCCACCGCCTGAAGCAAAAAGGCTGAGCCAGCTGCCCCACTAACAGGCAGCTGCTGGGGCACGATGGATGGTAGAAGGGACTCCTGTCTCAGTGCATCAGCATCCTTCAAGTGCTGTGCAATGGCAGAGCGTTCAGGCTCGTTGGAGAGCAGTGCCATCTCTAGGAAGCCCATGTGTAAATGCACACGCTCCATCTTGGAGGCTTTCACCCCACCCCACCCTGATGGTGCCAGGGAGGTGAAGAGGCTGATACCAAAGATGTGAGGACACTGGCTGCTCCCTGACCTCTCCAGTCAAAGCTTTTGCCAGTACAGGGTGCTGTGGCTCTGTATGGTGATGGGAGCTGCATATCGTCAACATAGGACACCGGTGTTAAAAGACTTGTACCAGCTTCCTATCAAAGTTATTGAATTAGTGTATAAAGCCCTGAATAACTTCACTGACTGCATCAGTGAGGCTGAGAGTCTCATCGACTGGGACTATATGACATTGGCCGAGATGACAGGCAGAATCCGTGACCAAGGAAAAGAGACGGCGGAAGAAGAATGGAGAAAATTCAAAAGTTATCTTAAGGACTATTATAAACTTGATGAATGTTAGAGTGTTGTGGTTTTTAGGAATAAAGGGATACAGTGATATAAGGTCAGAATACAGAGATGACTAAGATGACAGAGGTTGGAAAGGAACAATTGGGAGTTGCTATAAAATTATGGACATTGGGATGCAGAAAGGGGGGGTATGGGGGAGTCTCAGAAAAGAGGTTTATGAAAAAAGGTTATGAAATTATACGTGTTTGTATGTCTTTTTAGGTGTTTGTTTGTTCTTTAAAATTCTGTAAAACCAATAAAAATTTCATTAAAAAAAAGAGAGTCTCATCGACTGGGCAGCCCAGGACCTCCAGACACACTGACCATGCTATTCCTGCACCAGATGTTAGTCTGTCACCATCCCTGCTGAGTTTCAGGTGCCTGGTTAACATTGCTTTATTTCAGGAGGCCTTTGCAACATGACTGCATCTTTGAAGTTTTACATTTTCTGATGCTTTAGGTTTGTTTTTTATTTTTTTAAATTTATGGGGTTAAATTCATTCTTTACATTCTGTTTGTTTTTGTCATTTTTTTGTTATAAGCTGCTTTGGGACCTAGATGGTGAAAAGCTGAAAATAAATTTAATAATAATAATAATAGTTCAGAAGAAGAGCGGCACACTTGCACATGAGTCTTTAACCCCTATTTTTCACACTTGCAAAGATCAGACACTTCAGGGTACTTGAATTCTGCTTCTGGATTCCCCAGCTACTACTGTCCAATCATGAATGAGGGGCTATCTTATTTACTTGTTTTAGCCCAGTATTTGTTGTTGGCCTGCATGCCACCTTGTGGCGGTGAGTTCCATAGGAAACGAAACTAGCACTTTGCACATCGTGCACCGTACAAGGAAAACTCATTTCCTTTGCTTTGTGTCATCCTTGTCCTAGAATCTTAGAATTGTAGAGTTGGAAGGAATTCTGTGGGTCATCTAGTCCAACCCCTAACTTCACTAGTTGCTCAGAATGTAAAGGGATAAAAGCACTCGTCCCTTTCCATCCCCAAACGACATCCCTCCCCCCCCCCCTCAGGAAATGAAGAGGAAATGGTTCCTCTTCATCCTGGAGAAGAGTGACTAGTGGGGTGCCACAGGGTTCTGTCTTGGGCCCGGTCTTATTCAACATCTTTATCAATGACTTGGATGATGGACTCAAGGGCATCCTGATCAAATTTGCAGATGACACCAAACTGGGAGGGGTGGCTAACACCCCAGAGGACAGGATCACACTTCAAAACGACCTTGACAGATTAGAGAACTGGGCAAAAACAAACAAGATGAATTTTAACAGGGAGAAATGTAAAGTATTGCACTTGGGCAAAAAAAATGAGAGGCACAAATACAAGATGGGTGACACTTGGCTTGAGAGCAGTACATGTGAAAAGGATCTAGGAGTCTTGGTTGACCACAAACTTGACATGAGCCAACAGTGTGACGCGGCAGCTAAAAAAGCCAATGCAATTCTGGGCTGCATCAATAGGAGTATAGCATCTAGATCAAGGGAAGTAATAGTGCCACTGTATTCTGCTCTGGTCAGACCTCACCTGGAGTACTGTGTCCAGTTCTGGGCACCACAGTTCAAGAAGGACACTGACAAACTGGAACGTGTTCAGAGGAGGGCAACCAAAATGGTCAAAGGCCTGGAAACGATGCCTTATGAGGAACGGCTAAGGGAGCTGGGCATGTTTAGCCTGGAGAAGAGGAGGTTAAGGGGTGATATGATAGCCATGTTCAAATATATAAAAGGATGTCACATAGAGGAGGGAGAAAGGTTGTTTTCTGCTGCTCCAGAGAAGCGGACACGGAGCAATGGATCCAAACTACAAGAAAGAAGATTCCACCTAAACATTAGGAAGAACTTCCTGACAGTAAGAGCTGTTCGACAGTGGAATTTGCTGCCAAGGAGTGTGGTGGAGTCTCCTACTTTGGAGGTCTTTAAGCAGAGGCTTGACAACCATATGTCAGGAGTGCTCTGATGGTGTTTCCTGCTTGGCAGGGGGTTGGACTCGATGGCCCTTGTGGTCTCTTCCAACTCTATGATTCTATGATTCTATGATTCTAAGACGGTGACTGACACATTTCCTTTCCATTGACCTATTTGCTTTCTCCGGGGCACCCGGTCTCTCAGGTCTAGCCTTGCCCTCACCTAAGATGGCGCCCGGCCCTTTATTCGTAGCAGCAAGCCTCATGCAACGGCGCTGCCCCCTCACTAAAAATGGCGAAGCCAACCTCTCACGCGCGGCGTGAAATGAGAACGAGACTGCAACCAAGATGGCGCCCGCCGCTTGCTTATACTGTATGCGTGCGGCTCCCGCGAGCCCTGCCCACACCAAACATGGCGCCCGGAGCCTATATAGGCTGTAGGCCCTGAGTCACGGTGACTAGCCCTTATCCAAGATGGCGCTAGCCAGCCTGCTGGAGCCGCAGCAGCCCGTGAACAGGGCCGGGTTCTTCGGTTTCGGGGCCGGCAACGAGTTCCGACTCCCCGCGCTCGGCACCTGCCATGGGGCGGAGGCCCAGGCCTCGGGGATGCCCCTGCTTCTGGCGGCCCCTTGTCCCGGCCTGGACCGAGGCACCGCCGCGGGGGATGCCAAGATCGAGCTGCTGCACGGCACCACCACCCTGGCCTTCAAGGTGGGCGGCGGGGAGTGGGGGGGCACGCCCCTTGGGGGCTGAGAGGGGGCGCTTTGGGTGCGAGTGGTGGGGGGTTGGATGCATCGCTTTGGGGGGGGGTGAGCCCTACTTGGGGAAGACTCATTGAGACGAATGAGTTGGGTCCTCTCTTGAGTCCTCTCTTGATTACAAACCATGGTTTTGAAACCTTTATCTTTGTTTGCTCAAAGCTGCTCTTCGCTGTTTTTATTATTTGCACGTGAAAGGCAAAGTGCAGCGTTTACAGTGTCGGACTCGGGACCCTAGAGACCAGGGTTCGAATCCCCACTCAGCCATGAAGCCCCCCTGGGTGACTTTAGGCCAGTCACCATCTCTCAGCCTCACAGGGTGGTGGGTGCTTGTTGCGAGTTCGTTCTGGGCTTTATCATTCCTGTTTTTATGATGTTATTTGTGTTTTGATACTGTGTTTTTATGATTGCGAGTCACCATGAGCTCTGTGGATGAAGGGTGGTATACAAATTTAATAAATAATATTGATAATTGTTTGTTTAATTAAATTTATATACCGCCCTTCATCTGAGGATCACAAGGTGGTTTACAGAACAAGTGGTACAGAATGTTAATAACTTAAAATATATAAGCTCTCCTGGGAGTAGGGATGACAAGAAAGATATCTGGCTGGTGGTGGCTGTAGTTAGTTGGGGGTGGCAAATAAGAGGCCTGAACCGGGTGTTCAGATATGTGTGAATGATACTGGAGTCCATATTGGGATAATTTGGGAGAATAGGTTGGTTCAGTTGGGGGCATAGAAAATTGGGAAGTGGAAGGCACACTTTGTAGAGAGGGATTCACTTGAAGGAAAGGCTTCAGGAAACGGAAGACCTGAGAAGTTGGGCAAAGGGTGGCATTGTCTTCAAAAGTCACTTTGAGATTATCACCTGGGTTTTCCAGAATAGAATTAATGGGCTTTCAATGTCTTGTGGGCACTTTTGAGGGAGAGGGATACTGGCCTCACAAACCCTGGTGTACTTTTGGACTGGTGATTCAGGTTGAGACAAAGGTAGGCTGCTTTGGCAAATCCCATACTGGATTGGCAGGTGAATGTTGCCTCAGGATGTTATCTTATCACCTGGACCATGTAATAGGGTGTGAGGAACCCTCTTGCATTGGTGCCTTCAAGCAGGGTGGGCACACTTTGGATTGCCATTCATTCTGGTTGTGTGTATCCTTTGTGGTTTGTTCATCATGATCTTGACCTCTTGATTCCTTGATCTTCCAGTTTCAGCATGGTGTGATAGTGGCCGTGGATTCCCGGGCAACAGCAGGTGTCTACATTGCTTCTCAGACGGTCAAGAAGGTCATCGAGATTAACCCTTACCTGCTGGGCACCATGGCTGGTGGTGCAGCCGATTGCAGCTTCTGGGAGCGGCTGCTGGCACGGCAGTGTCGCATCTATGAACTCCGCAACAAGGAGCGGATATCGGTGGCTGCTGCCTCAAAGCTGTTGGCCAACATGGTGTATCAGTACAAGGGAATGGGGCTCTCTATGGGTACCATGATCTGTGGCTGGGACAAGCGAGGGCCAGGTGAGGACACCACATTTTTCTTGGGGGGGGGGAGCTGTCATAAGATTTAAATGTCTTCTCCACTCCCCTGTCTTACTAAATTCTAAACAGATTTAGCCTTTGCACTATTTCCCTTGATCATGCCCGTACCCACACCTATGTTCTGGTGACTCCACAATCCTTGTCTGTATTTACATTGGCATTTGCTGTGGGAAGTGCTATACAGGCGGTGATAAATCCATTATGTGATGCGATATTTTTTTTTATCTGGCACCCTGGGCTCCTTTGGGAGAAAGGGCAGGATAAAAAAATTAATGATGGTTAAGATTACGTTTCTGGGGTCCGGTGTTTTCCTGTTCTTGCTTTCTTCACTCAAAACTACCTTCTGAGACTCCCCAACCTTTACATTTGCATTGGTTTAGGACTAATTAAGGTTGTACCCCTACCTCACATGCTGTTTGAGTTTTGTGTTGGGTTTTCTGACGTTGCATTTTGACACTGGGAAAAGAACATGCACTGGTTCTGAATTCTGCTGTGCATCTCAAGTGATTCTTTGGCTCCTGCTCTCTCTAGCTCACTTTTGTTTGTTTCTACTTCCTTGGGAAACTACAGCACGTTAATACTCTTTATAGGTAAGTGTTCAATTCTGCAGGGAGGTGGAGCCAGTAACAGGAAACATACTGCCCTGCTAGCTGGATTAAAATACCTGGCAGATACCTGGATAAATTACAATCATACCTCGGGTTACAGCTGCTTCAGGTTGCATTTTTTCGGGTTACGCACCCGCTGAAACCCGGAAGTACCGGAACGGGTTACTTCCGGGTTTCGGTGGTCGCGCATGCGCAGAAGTGCTACACCGTGCTTTGCGCATGCACAGAAGTGCCGAATCGCAATCCGTGTGTGTGCAGACGCGCCGCTGTGGGTTGAGAACTCTGCAGGTTGCAAACGTGTATCTCGCACGGATCACGTTCACAACCCGAGCATCCACTGTTGGAGAAGTGACTGATTGTCGCCCTATTTGCACCATTCATTGAAAGCAGTATCATTCCACTTTAAACAGTCGTGGCTTCTCCCAAAGAATCCTGGGAACAGCTGAGAGTTGATATGAGGCTTATATTCCCCTCACAAGAGCCAGAGTTCACAGAACAGCCAATCCCTCTTCCCTGGGAAGTCTTGAGAGTTGTAGCTCTGTGAGGGGAATAGGAGCATCCTAACAACATTCAGCACCCTTAACAAACTACATTTCCCAGGATTCTTTGGGGGAAGCCATGACTGTTTAAAATTGTATGATGCTGCTTCAAATATATAGGACAGTTGGGGCCAATGTCTCACTTGTAGTCATAGCTGCACTTTTACAACCAACTTGCTAGTGGTGAGGTTATTACAGTTTACCAATTAAGTATCTTATTTTATATCCTGCTTTCTTCCATCTTGAAACTTAAGATGATGCATGTAGGGCTCACAAGGGGTCTCCCATTCAGGCACAGATCAGACCCCGACCTATTTAGCTTCTGCAGGGCTGCTGCTAGAAACTCTTTCAAAGTCTCTGGCTGTGTAAAAATGTGTCTAGAAGCAAGGGTGGTTGTGCCTCCAGGTTGAATATGCTAACTAGGGAGGTGGTATCTCCAGGTAGAGTGTGCTTGGTACAGCCATTGTTGCTTTGGTACAGCTAGCTGTGCCATGCACATGGGTTTTACTAAATGTTCCCCGACCTGGTTTCCTCCAGATACTTTAGTCCACAGCTGTGCTGTCTGGGACTGATGGGAGCAGCGGTCCAAGAATTCTGGAGGATACCAGGGAAAGGGTGTATGTACTAAGTTGACTGGGCTTGCAGTTGTCAGCAGGAAAATCCCCACAGTCCCCAATTAGATTGTTGGTACCCAGTACTTGTTGCCCATGAAGGCCTTCCTCTGGAAGCACTTCGTTGCACTAGCGTAGAATCACAGTGTGGTGATCCTATTTAAAATGGTTTTGTCTACTTTTAATATTTGCATAGCAGACCATTGGGCCAGGTTGGCTGCTCTCCTGAGGAAAAAATCTAAAGAATTTACATGGGCTCTGCACATTTTTAATTTCCTCAATGTTTGCACTGACTAGTCCCTTTGATAAATCTCTTTCTCATATGTTTATTTGTTACATCCTGTCTTTCCATGTGGAATACCCAATATGTCTACATATGGTTGGGGCTGAGAGAAGCTGCAGTCTTTGGTTCCCCTGAAATCTGTGATACTTTGCATCCAAGTATGCAAAGGACTAGGATATAAACGTTTCTGTTTTCCTTTATTCCTCTGACTTAGGCATCTTGTTCCATATTCTACATCATATTCTACCCTTTCCGTCACCAAGGCTGTGCTCTCAGTGCAAACCCCCCCGCCGCCTTCTTTCTAAATCAGTGGCTACAATTTCAGGATATCCTAAAATACGTCTTCATTTAACATTCCGCAAAGGATTCCATCCCCCACCAAAACACTTAAAAGCACATTCTTCCCAGAACCACCTTTCCCCTCCAGGTGTTGGACTGCAACTTCCATCATCCCTGACCATAGGCTATGCTTGCTGGAGCTGTTGGGAGTTGGAGACCAGCAACATTTTGAGGAATACTGGTTCCCTACTTCTGGTGTAAGATACAGGACACATAGCTGTGTGTTGCAGCTCTTTTTATAGAAAGGGAAACCCCAGTGTTTTCACCGTGAAGGTATCTGTGTAGCTTGTTCCATCAGGCTAGGAAACTGATCTTGAAGGATTAATCCTTTTGGGTTTTGTCAACGGTCCAGGAAGGCTGATTAGAGCAGGGAATACCGGGCAGAAGATGCCTGGAGCTGTGGCCAAGTTTATCCTTGAGCTTGGTACAAAATGCATAGCTATAGCTCCTCCCAATAAACATACTCCGCCCCCCAACCTAGCATTCCAGTTGCCACATTTCCTTTGGATGTTGCATAGCCCCATGTTGGGACACTTGCAGCAGCATCAGAAACTGTAGCGTTTGGGTGTTGAAACTTGGAGAGGGTTGCTGGAAGAAGCTCAGAGGGCTGAATGCTCCCTTCCATCAACCTGTTTAAAAACATGGTGTTATACATGATGGTATAGAAATTGAGATCATTTTTGGAGGGGAGAAGGGTGTGCAAGGCAACCTTTGGTGCTGATACGATAATTGTAATCATTTTGTGAAAAGCCCCAGTAACACAAACTTCCCCGCCTTGCCTTTCAGGCCTTTATTACGTGGACAGTGAAGGGAACCGCATCTCGGGCAAAGTTTTCTCGGTGGGCTCCGGTTCTGTCTACGCCTACGGAGTGATGGACCGTGGCTACTCTAACGATCTCACCGTCGAAGAAGCCTGCGATCTGGCCCGTCGCGCCATCTACCAGGCTACATACCGCGATGCCTACTCTGGGGGCACAGTCAACCTCTACCACGTACGCCAGGATGGCTGGGTCCGTGTCTCCAGTGATGATGTGTCCAAACTGCATGAATTATATAATGACAAAGCTACAGAAACAGTAGCTTGAGATGATGGACTTTGGGAGAAAGCTGGGGTGCTGATTTGGGGTCTTTTAAGGGTTGTTGGCTGGAGGAAGGTCGGGACTCACAGATGCCGCTGTCTGGGAAGATGTCTCATGTTTGTAACCCATGTTTCATATAGTATTTGGTTTTTTCCCTTGTTCAGAATTAAACTTCTGCTGTCCAAACTGTTTTTTGTCTTCACTTGAAAAACGAGAGTGGGCAAGGGAAATCTTGGCTACTCCAGTCCCGTCAGAGGTGTGTTGTTGGCTTTGGATTCCTGCCAACGGAGGGATGCCTCGGAGGGGCAAACATGCTGGCTGCCTCTGTGGGCGTTAGTGATTGGGCACAGGAGGTGGGAGATAAATGTCTCTTGAAATTCATTGTTCCTAGGCAAGAAAGCAGAAGGTCGGCTGTTCCCACAGGCACTGAAGCATACGTGTCTGCCGATACCAAGGGAGGGAGGAAGTCAAACGATTGTTAAATAATTGCTCCTTTCCCCCATGATAGCCCACGTTACCTTCACTTGCATCTTCACACACGTTTGAGCAAACCAGTCCCTTGCCTTTCGTAGGGATCCCACCCCCTCACCCACCCCAAATCTATGCTTGTTGAATGTTGACAGTCGCAGATGAAGAAGTGCATGCCAATATTAACCCATGCTGGCCTCGCCAAGCATAGCCATCCCAAGTACTTTTATGCACTGTTGGATTTTCTGGTTCCCACCCAATTGACGCGAGCGATGTGTGTGCAGTGCGTAGAACCTAATGTGAACAGAAAAGGTTATTGCCAGCTGCAGGGCACCAGGAATAGAATGAACAAAGCAGCCAAGATGGAGGCGTAGTTTTGTAGAGAGACGAAAACAAAAGAAACCTTCCTGGGTAAACGGCCTTTCCTTTTCCAAATCTGCCCCTCCATGCTTGTTTAGTGGGTGGAGAGGAAGAAAATTAGGGTTACAGTACACAACAAAATGAGTGAAGCATGGGCCATGGGGTTTCCTGGATTGGGTCGGGGGCGGGGGGTACAGCTGCAAAGGTTGAAGGGAACAGCCGGCAAGAAGGATGAACAGAAGGAGGAAGGCAATGAGATGAAAGCTGTGTGTACACAGGAGCCAAGGGGAGAGCAGTAACAGAAACAGTTCAGAGTGAAATATAGAAGAAGAAACACGAGGGACTAGCAGGAGCATGCGAGGAAGGCTTTGAGAAACAAAATAGCATGCAGAAGTAAAGGGTGGCGAGGATCAAAGGGAAGTGTAAATTGGAGGAATAAAAAACAGCCTGATTGTACATGTCCAGGAAAGGGGGAAATTGGCAGTGCCCAGCTAGTCTAGGTGTCCCCTGCTGGGGCCCTGCTCAGGAATGCGTGTGCAGCTTTGGTGTGTGTTTGTGTGCGTACAGCAGATTGGCCAATCAGGGCAGAAGGGGGGAGCATGGGGGTGTGGCGGTTGGCAGCAGGGTGCACATCCTCCCCCTTTGCACACACACGAATACAAAGAGCTGCACGACCTTCCAGTATCCTTTTCCCAGGGACGTGTGGGATGGAATTGGGGGTGGGGTGGGGGTGGGGGGGAAAGGATCTGGGGAGGGATTGAAAAGGGAGGCACCCCAATCCCTTCTTTGGCCTTGCCAGGGAAAATATACGCCAAGGGGGAGAGAGAGGCTTGTATGTGGCAGAATGTGGGAGGGGGGAAAGCAGGAGAGGAGGGATATGCTTGGCAGAAAATATATGTACATGCAGGAACAGAGTAGCTTTGGAGGTTTTTGTACATGGATATAGCGAAGAGAGGGAGAAAGAGGTCTATATACAGTAATGCTTAGGAATGGATAAGTGTACAGGAAAATAGGGAACACTCAGATATCATAGATCAAAGATTAGTTTACCCCTCCTAGCCCTTTAACTGCTATGGGGCTTTAAAGAATGGGGGGGGGGGGAATACCTTTCTTCATTTTATTGTGGATGATGTGAGAATTTTAATGGGAATTAGTAGTGGTCATTAATAACAAGGCAGTTAGTCTGGATTATTTAACGCTGTGTAAAGTAATGTGATTTGGCTGTGATGCTGTAGAGGTAAATGGTGTTTCAAGAAGAGCGGATAGGAAAATAAGTGGAGAGGTGAGGCTGTGAGTATACTAATTAGGCACACAGGATGTGTGTCTACATGATCAGGCTTGCAGAGGAATAATGCATGCATCTGCGTTGGATTTTTTAATCAAATATACCTTCTCTCGTCTCAATCTAATCATGCTTTTGTTTCTACAAGAGGGTGATTAGAAAAGGCACAGGGGGCTTATTCAATATCATTTGGGGTGACAAATATGCTAACACGCATTATTAATTCTTTTGTTCACCCTGTCAGGATTGCTGTAAAGCAGTGAAACGGTGAATTTCCTTTGGCCCAATTTTTCATTAGTGACTGGCTGCGGAATCATTTTGGACTTAAATTAACCTGGAATAAAAGGGTTTTCTTCTTCTTTGGTAATCACTCGTAACTGAGTAAGATTGCCTGCCATGAACATGGTGGAGGCCAAGTCTGGATCCACACATCCTTCCACAGTGGAGACATAGGTTTGTTTCTGGGTGGGAGTAGATCACGGTGAGGGTTTGCCAAACATGCCTTCCTCTTAGCATGTTTCTCCCTTTCGTCCTGAGTTCGAGTGTCTTCAAAGCCCAGGACACCTTTGGTAAAGACTGTTCTCCAATTGGAGCGCTCGCAGGCCAGTGTTTCCCAATTGTCGGTGTTTATTCTACATTTTTATAGATTTGCCTCAAGAGTCTTTAAACCTCTTTTGTTGACCGCCAGCATTACGCTTTCCATTTTTAAGTTCGGAATAGAGTACTGTAGTTGCTTTGGAAGACGATAATCAGGCACTCAAACATCAAGACCAGTCTAACGAAGTTGATGTTGAAGAATCATTGCTTCGACACTATTGATCTTTGCTTCTTCCAGTACACTGACATTAGCTCGCCTGTCTTCCCTGGAATAAAAGAGTACTCTAAGTGTTTATAACCCTGGGGGTGTGCTAGCCCTGACATTGCAGTGGGAACATGGCAGCTAATAAATTGGAGGATCTGTATAGTATTTTGTGTGGAAGGGTTGTGTCAGGTGCTTGGGAAGCAGGCGCTGTGAGGCCTGTCAATATTTCCCCTCCCCCAAGTAATAAATTAACCTTCACTTTGAAAGCAAGGGTAAATTAAGAAGGGAAAGACTGGCCACGTAATTTTTAAAATTGTGTGTGACACACAAGCCCATTGGGGACAGACAGCTTTGCTAGGGGATACCAGCTGAGGGAGGACTTATGGGGAAAATACTTATCAGATACCCAGTAACTGGGTAGACAGGGGGGCAACAAAACCCAACAATAAATTGAGAAACAATATTATTAGAAAATGAGGATTTAAATGTGGTGGGTTTCTTATTCAAGGCCATGGTCAGTGCCCCTGTGTGCCAGGACTTGTGCCAGTGGTGCGTAAGTCTTGACATGACCTTGGGCCTGGTCAGCCATTTTCGAAGATACCCCAGTCAAGGCAACTCTTTTTTTGGAAATCATTTATTTTATACGCTGTTGTCGTTGGTGTGTAATTACTGGGTATTTGACATGTCCTTATATTGGATTTTAAAACGTAGAATATGACCGGCGCCTTTCGCGGGGCCACGGAAAGGAAAGGCCTCGACCACCCAGTGTGGGGAAGGCGGCCTTGAAAAGGGCCCAGCCTCGCGGACCTCCTCAGAGAGCCCCCTTCTCCCCCGTCCATGTTCCTTTCCCCCGCCCCTCGCTCCTATCCCCGGGCCTAGGCGCCACCGTCTACAACCAATCGGCTCCCTCCTGCTCTTCCGCAATAGCCTATCGGAGAGCGGCGGGGCGGACGGAGGGCTGTGCCGTTCGTACACGACTGCGGCGCTCTTGCTTCTCCTGCCCCCCCCCGCCGCCTCCCCCTCCCCCCGGGCGCTGCACACGCGGGATGGAATGCTGGGGAGCGTAGGATTCCGTTGGGCCGCAGAACTAAACGAGGAGAAGCCCCGGACACGTTTCCCGCCTTGGGGGTTGCGAATTTTAAATATGCAAAAAGATGCCTTGCATGAACTTTAAAACCACTTTCGAGCAGTTGAAATTGGAAAAGCGGAACAGCTTCCTAGGGATGGGAATGGATAGTTTCCCCTCTCCGCTTTACTTTCCATTATCACCTCAGACTCGGTCCCCTCCTCCGTCCCTAGTTACGGAGATTCAAAAACATTCTTCAAGGGCTGTTTGCAAGTGCTTTGCAAGAGCTGAATGCGCTGCTGGTTAAAAGCGAACTGTACTGTTGAGGAGGAGAAACAAACGTTGCACAGTGTGAACTACTGAAACAAAGCAGAGGTTTCCCTCAGCTTTTTTCTTTTGGCAGGGTCTCAGTGCTTCTACAAAGAAATTGGAAAGAGGTAGCGAAAACCTGAACTGCTAGTTCAGCTCTTGAGTTCATTGCAGGACTTTGACTGCCAAAATAATCAATAGATATAGACTGTAAAAGCAATAAGATTTACAAGAGGTCAGCTGTGGGTTAATATAGATCCAAATGGACAAGTCGGGTGGCTGGAAGATAGTGCTGAATCCCTCCTAATGTTAATCACACTGAGCATAAATCTAGATTGGGGCTCACAAACTGATTCATAGTCTGTTGAGGTTGTTTTTTATTCAGGTGTTCTGTGGCGTGTCTGCCTTAAATATAATGATTTTTGATTGTATTTTAATTGCTTCTTTTATTTCTCAAATTTATTGAATTATAATTTGAATTCTATGGAATCCAAATTGTAATTCAGCCTGATACAATATAAGAAATAAAAGAACAAAGGAAAATGCAGTTTAAAATACAGCATCTAGCAAAAGGCATTACAACTGCATCAAGGGGTCGGGGAGGGGTAAGTTTCCGAACCACAGATTTAGACAGATTGAATGCAAATATGAAATGGCCTGCCCTGTTGGGTTTGGCAACAGCAGATCTGTATACAGAGGTTAGAGCCTAAATCTAAGCAATTTAGATGATCAGAAGCAGGTAGGTTCAGATGTACTACAACATGGCTGTCTGCTCCAGTCATACTCTTAGAAATATTTCTTTAATATCTTTCCTCTTGTTTGCTGAGACCCAGCCTTCTGAGCAGTGCCATGGGCATGCCTCCACCGCAGAGCATTCAAGGCCAGATCTGAAGCTCGCCTTGCCTCCTCCAAGAGAACTAGCTGGGGAACACCAAGAATCCCTCATAAACCTGCATCGTCATGTCATTCAGTGCCACAATTTTGTTCTCCCCTCCCAACACCAAAGAGGCAAAATGCTGCTGCTGCACCTGCAAGCAGGAGCCGGGGGCTCAGGCGACTACGCCGCCACCGCCACCATCTTCATCGAGCACCCCCATCACGGTTACAGGCACTGGGCTAGCGGTACAGTCTTCAGAGCAACTGCTCCATGTCATCTATCAACGTGTAGAGAAGGCAGTGGGCCTTGCTGAGGTGGCGCTGAGCCTGGCCAAGGCCAATAATGAAGCCCTGAGGCGGCTGGAGGAGGAAATGGGGACACTGCGCCGAAGGATGGCCCCTGTCGTCAAAGCCAGCCCCCTGAGTGGTCCTGAGGAGCGGCAAGAGGACAATGAAGAGCAGAATGAGGAGGAACAAGAGGCCGAAGGCTTCAGAAGTGGCGTCCAGGTGGTCATTGAAGAGCTGCGGCAGCTGGGAGCGGCGGCAGGGCCACCTGGACACTTGGGTTTCTCGCCTGTGCATCTGGGGCCTGGGGGGCTTGGCGGGGTATGTAGGCTGAAGATTAAGAGCTCTTTGTCCCTCCCACCCCACAAAATACACACAGTCCCCATGTCCCTCCGGTCAGACACAGATGGGCTCATGAATATTTGATGGCATCTCTCGCCTCCTCTGCCAATGACCTGCTCAGGAGAGATGCATTCTGGGAGCCATGCCAAGCTCTGCTCTGCTGTTGTGGCCTGGGGTTGGGGGGCACTGGCAAGAGCTAAAAGTGTATGTGTATTTGTATATGTGATACCAAAGCTGGTACGGGAGTCAGGCTGGAGCTGTTTGCGATGATTAAGAGGCATTGGCAACGTTGTGATTGGCAGACGTTCTAGTGGGTTAGTGTTAGAATGTTTTCATATATATGGGGCTATGAGAAGTGCCTTTGAGCCTTCCGTACCACTTGAGCCAACTGTGAACTTTTGTCGGTGAACGATAAAAAGAGGCTTTAAAATTCAGCTATGTGTTTTGGCCATTACTCACTTGTGTTTGCAGGCCAATGCGTTTTGTGTGCGTGCGTGAAAACACACAAAAGAAGGTTTGGAGGAACTTTAAAGGATAGTAGAGCAGAGATAAATTAAAGGCCCACATTTTGAGCCAGAGCTGTAGAATTGGAATAGCAGCTGCGATAGGAAGGGTAGCTGCAGTTTGGAATGAAGGATATCATATTAAGTCGTACAAGTCTTTTTCTTGTTCTCAGGGAGCAGAAGAATCACCTGCTGTAGATGTCTCCATTCAACGGGTCTATGCCACACCACCTTCCCCCTCCTCTCAGCCTCTGGATGATCCTTCTCTCTCCTGCCCAGAGGTATCCCCCAACAGCATCACCTTGGAGGACAACATGCACGGGGAGCCACGTTTCTCTTTGGGCTTTGCAAGTCTTCCTTGTAGAAACCGAAGCATGGGACAGAAGAATGCGAGGCGTAAGAGGGACTTGGTGCTCTCGGTTAGTTGCCTTAGATAACTGCCACATATTGGAGCTTGTGTCTCACAAGGAACTTGGCGTGGGCCCAGCAGCTTAGACACTGCAAAGCTTATTTTAATTAACTTTCTGGGGCATGCTGCTCTGTTTTAATAGCTTGGGGTTTGCAGAGTTACTGTGGAGGGGCACTTATCTCTTTCTGTTTACTCTCCCAGAAACTGGTCCATAATGTCCACAACCACATCACCAATGACAAGAGGTTTGATGGCTCTGAGAGGTGAGCTCTGGGTGGGATTGGCACATAAGATAAGGAAGAGTAACTGCAAAGGAAAGATAACCAACAAGTGTGGCTTCTCTTCTCACTGCGTTGTGGTGGGAGAAGGAAGTTGCATGGATCAAGCCGGTCTTTTCTGCATAGCTAATAGAACCCAGAACGCCTTTATTGATCTGGCAACCCATGTTCCCACTGAAATTAATCTCAACATCCTGAATAGTCAACCTTCATTATTATTATCCCGTATTAAGTCACCTTAATAACGTTCAGGTTATTAATGCTTATATAGGGCCAACTGTTTGCAACGTGCTTTATAAACTACAAGAGGAGAGGTCTCTGCCTTAAGGGCTTGTAATATAGAATGCAACACATGGGAGACAACAGGAAGGAGAAGAAGGAGAGAGTCACGGTAAAGATGGGAGAATAATGTACTTAGGGTTAGTTAGATTATGGTATGAGGACTTGGAAGTTGTGCTGAAGGCATTGCTAAAAACATGGGTTTTGAAGATGGATTTGTTCTAGTCTTTACGTTTCTCCATTCTCTTTCTCTCCCCCCCCCCCCACCCCAGCATTAAATCTTCATGGAATATCTCTGTAGTGAAATTCTTGCTGGAGAAACTGAAGCATGAATTGGTATCAAATCACCACAATTACACTGACAAAGAACTAAAAGGTAAGATGAGGGTGAATAAAAACACTTCACTTGTTTCATGTCTGGATTTTATTGTTAGAGCATACCTAGAACATTTTTACCTGTTGAGTAATCCTTATACACTTTGCTGGTAAATTTTACTCCAGGTCTGAAAATAAATATCTCTCTTGGTGTTCACTCTGGAACTTACTGCTGTTGTTGTTGTGATATTTGTCAGTCACTTTTCTCAGACAGTGACTAAAGTGACTTATGTTGGAACCAGTTCAGAATATCCAATGACAACGTAAAAGCACAGCTATGCACAAAAAAGGCAGGATTTGCAAACTCTACCCCACTAAAAGAGGCCACAGTCGCCACCCTTCAAATTAGGAGCCAAAAATCCCAGGTAAAGAGAAAAGTATTTACCTTCTGGTGACATCGAAATGCTGCCTGTTCATATACATAGACATGCAGACATAAATATCCTCTGGTTACTCAAGTGTGCTTCAAGTTCCTGCTTTTCATGCCTGCAATTGCTTTGCCCACTTTTTGTTCTGTTAGGTGCTTGTGTGGCCTACTTTCTAACCAAACGACGTGAGTATCGCAACTCTCTGAATCCCTTCAAAGGACTCAAGGAGAAGGAGGAGAAGAAACTACGAAGTAGACGCTACCGGGTAAGGGACCAATCCATTATTCTGAGGAAGTATTTCTCCCGTATTATCTCAACGCTACATTATCTACCAAAAATAGTTTTTTGCCCCTCTTTTTATTTAAGCCCAAATGCATTCCTCCATCAATTCCAAAAATCACACTGAAGTGGAGTAGGAAATGGCATTTATATTCTGGTTAGAAACATAAAGAAGCAACACTGTATATGACAGGTGAAGGAATAGGTTTGGTGCACTAAGAAAGTTCTTAATATTTAGCTGGAATTCTCTTCCTTGCAATTTGAACTGTAGGTTCATATCCTATTCCCTGGAAATTTGCTCTGTCATCTATGACAGACCTTCAAATATTCAAAGATGGCTTCTTCTGCTCCAGGCTAAACATACCACAACTCCTTCCAAATTTTCATTACAGGGCTGGTCTCCAGGCCCATTTCATCTCTGCTCAGCACACTCCGGTTGTTGAATGGGATGGGTTGCTTAACAGTGGAACAGACCTGCCTCAGAAGTTGGACTCTTTGTTTTTTATGCCGAAGGCAGATGGCTATCAGGGATGCTATAGCAGAGAATTTCCTGCATTGGCAGAGGGATTTGACTTGGCCCTCCAGATGTTGTTGAACAACAACTTCCCATCAGCCCCAACAAGCATGGCCTATGGCCATGGATGGTGGAAGTTGTAGTTTAACAACCTCTGGAGGGCCAGAGGTTCCCTATTCATAGATCTTTGGGGTCTTTTCTAACCCTGATTATATAAGGCAGCTTAGAACAGGCTACAGGTAGTGGAAACTGTTATATATCTTCAGTGAACTATGTGATGTTGAAATTACTTCAAGTAAATATATGTTCAAACTGCTGCAAAGACATTCCATCAGTTTCATCAAGCAGTTTAGGTGTTAAATAACTCAGATTTCCTAATTAATAAGTTCATGTTTACTACTCAGCTGTGACTTTCATAACATTTGAGTTCTGACTGTTCTTGGATTCCAGCCATAACGACATTTCCTCAGACAACACCATTTCATTCCCCTTTTTATAACCTGATCCTAACTAAGAGGTAAATGACACTGTGTTCAATGGAGCTTACTCCTTAAGGCTGTCATCTTATGTACACTTCTTGCGAATAAGCCCTACGAACTGCAGTGAGACTTACATCTGAGTTAAATATGCGTATGCTTTATGGAAAGTTGCCAAAGGTAACCGGAGACGGTTTACAAAATGTTATGGAAGTTTTAGAAGTGATTTAACTGGTAAAATCCTTAATGAGTAGTGCTATCCTATGTCTGCTTAGAAGTCCTATTGACTCCAATATGGCATAATCCTGGATAGGTTAGGATTGCAACTGAAATGTTGTTTTTTAAAGACTGCAGTCTCATGAACATACATAAGGTAATCCCATTGAAAAAAGTGTAACTTCTGAATAAATACGCACAGGATTGGTCTGTTAGCAGGGTGAGAGGATTCTCTCAGTCAAAAATAAATTACTTGATCAAAGTTGTTAAACAAACTACTATTCATTCTAATTAGCTTCCTACCTAGCAGTTCGTTCCTAAGTGTATTTACTCAGACATAAGGCCCATTGAGTTCAATATGGCTTATTTGCAAGTGTCGGCTTCTAAGACAGCAGCCTAAAACAGAAAAAAGGAAGAAGAAAAAACCAGGGAACTGGATCATTATGTCTGCATCCCACTTGTTTTCCAATATCATTTATCAAAGCAGTGCTAGTCTTCCTTTAAAAAGAAAGAAAAATGAAGCCTGCCTCAGAGTAAAGCTTCACTCTCTTCTGAGACCTCCCTGTAGCAGAAGAGACTTTCCTTCACCCAGGGGAGCAGACACTCGGGTGGTGGGGCAAATGAGCCCATCAACCCACAGCTGCCAAGAGGTGTTTGCATTATAAACTGCAGGCCTTGGAGCATGTGTTCTATTTCTGCTGCAGAGACGAGTCCCAAGCTAGCTTGTCAAATGCTGGGCAGCAGAAAGCTGTGATTTTCAGACACATGCCACAGAGCGGGTTCCACTTTTCAAAAGACACTGGGCAGCAAGCAAGCAAATTCTTAAGGTGGTGGGGGCCTGCAATATGGCAGGCCCAGGTAGAGCCGAGTTTTGGAGTCCTCCAACACTAGGGGGAGGACAAAATGGGGGGAAGGTATATGATAGAGGAGTTAGGGGGCAGGGAGAGACATTTGGGAAAGACAGACCAGTGAGGACAGATGGGGTGAGTAATTGCAGGGGCGTAGGCAAAGATGATATTCTTAGAATGACTAATTAGGCTTCATTTTGTCTTATCATTAGCTTTTTGCAAATCGTTCAGGGGTGGCGCGTCTGCTGGGCCCTGAAGAGCAGCGTTTGTGGCAAGGCGTGACAGAGGAGCTCATGTCAGACGAGGAAGACAGCCTAACTGAGCCAGGTGTGTGGGTGGCACGCCCCCCACGATTCCGCGCTACCCCCCTCACTCAGCTTTGCTACCGACTTGATGCCAACTCAAAGCATGGCACCAAAGCTAACCGGGTTTATGGGTCGCCCTCTGACCGCCTGCCCTCCGCTGAAGCTCAGCTTCTGCCCTTGCACCTCTACAACCCCCATTTTCAAGAGGAAGGAGCCAGGGCGGGCACACCGCCTAGGCCGCCCAGCCACAAAGGCTTTTGTCCTGACCTCAGCTCATTCGTTGAGATCAAAGTGGAAAAGGATGAGTGACCTGAGAATGCTGATCGTGTTTAATATGGCAGCCAAAAGGAAGACAAGGAGAGAATACAGGATCACCACCAGCTGAACTCAGTATCTTCCCAAAGAGGAGGAGGGAAGCAAATTGCCTGCCATGCGCCAGGTTGCATTTGTGGGCTGAGACGCATCTTCGCTCCATAAGGAGCTATTACATCTAGGTCACGATGGAGAAGAAATGAGGGATAGAGAGGGACACTACTGGGAAAAGGAGCCCTTGACAAAGATGTGGCTGTTTGGTCTATACCCAACAGGTTGACAATGTGAACATGAAGAGTACAACGTTGCAAAGGGAATTAAGTCTTTTCTGAGCCTTCAATAAAAGCAACCTTCAAACAAAAATGGGAATTTCCATAAAAACTGACTACATTGTGGACTGGGTGGATCAGAAACTTTGGAGAACCTTTCACAGTGCAAAACTACTCCAGTTATACTATTGAGTTAATAGTAGCGCAAAAAAATGATAATAATGTCTGAGATGTTTTCTGAAATTATGGGGATTGCTCATTGCTTAGTCAAACTGCTTTTGGGACCACAAGAGTTAAGAGAACACTTAGAGTGCTTCTTGGTTGACTCTTTATTGATAGCAATGCTTTTAAATTAGAAACATTTAGTGATACCAAGTTGACTGTTCTTACCTGTATCTGTGAAAACATTAGGCAGGTGTGTATTTTATTCCTTCATAAGCCTCCCTCCTACTTGCAGAGTTCCTATTCCTCCCTCTTGTTTGCAGGAAGAGTAAAAATTTTGTGTAGGAACGCGAAGAAGAGCTAAGAAACAACACTCCTGGTTTTTATTATTGCATTGTTGTGATAACTTCCCCTTTGCTAGGTTTCAGGAATGGCTCTCTATTGTCAAACTCCAAGTCCCCTACAACAGGAGAGAAAAAATATCTCTTTTACCAGCAGTAAAACACCGGGCTTTTTGTTTTTTAAAAAAACATTTGCATATGTTAATTCACATAAATGTACACTAATTAATTTCCAGAGGATTAGCTGTGCTAGAATGTTGCAGCCAAAACAGCGAAGAGTCATTAACACTTCATGCATCTGATGAAGCGGACTCTGGTTCACAAAAGTTTATGCCGCCATAAATGTGTTAAGGTGCCACGAGACTCTTCATTGTTCTTACCAAGTAAAAGTACGTGTTGACTTGCCTGGCTCAAGTTTTTAAAATAATTTGTTTCAAATTATCTATGTGTCAGTCTTACCACTGATCTGTCATTAAACTATGGGAATTGCTCCCACGGGAGGCAGTGTTGGCCACCAACTAATACTGGCTGTAAAAGAGGATTAGACAAATTCATGGAGGAGGCTGTTGCTGGCTCTACTAGCCATGATGGCTATGCTCTGACGCCACAGCTAGAGTCTGTAATGCTTCTTCTGCTTGGATCCTGTTTGTGGGTTTCTCATGGGCACCCGGCCAGCTGCTGTGAGAACAGGATGCTGGACTAAATGGCCCATTGGCCTGATCCTGCAGGCTCTTCTCACCTTCTTATGTACATGGATGGACTTATGAGAAACATATTTTAGAGGGCGCTGTCAGGTGTGGAGACATTGGGGGTACAAAACAGCCCCCCAAAAGAGGGCCACAGTACCATCCTTATGCATACTACTGTATCAAAAGCATAAACTGGATATTTATTGAGCCATCACTGTCCTCTAGTGGCTTTTTTTAGATAGTACAAAAGGATGGATGGTCCTTTTCCTCTCTGGCTGGGCAGACACCTGTTATCAGTCTTTGTTTGATCTAGAAAAAAGCAAAGTGTAAGAGTGGTCAGTGTTATTATGCTTGCTGCAGCCCTCTATTCCTTTCCTCGACACTCACTCGGCTCCCTGTAACCCATGACCCTGTATCTTGGTTTCTATGACAATCCATCCGTCTCTATTTACAGTCACAAGCAATAATCAGAAACTCCATTCTGATCATAAGAGAATGCATTGAAAGAATGGGACAATAGGTCACTGGTAAAGATCAGGTTCCAGTGATGGGAAATAACGTGGCCAGGAACATTGGAATGGAGATACGCTGCCACCTAGAGCACAGGGGTAGGTGGTCTAAGAGGCAACTTCTTATTTTCAAAATCTTAGGTATGCATAAGGCACCTAACACACTTGTAAAACTCCTCATTAATTGATCTGGGCTAACGGCTGTCCCCTGGCTATGTTTTCCTGGTCCAGATAGAATCTCAGCTCCACAGATAAACACAAACTGAAATCTATAGATTGCAAAACCTATCAATCAAAAGAAGCTACCATGGACAGAGACAGTTCAAATAGCAGATGCTAGGCATGGCCATCACCTAGTCGTATGGGTGGCAACAATACTGGAACAACTGAGTTTTAGGCTGGTTTCACAAGGCAAATTTAAGATAATGGGAAAGGTGGACTCCTCCCACTACCTGCTACTACATGTATACACACTACTTTTTAGCAGTTTCTAGTGTACACAGTGCTGTACAGTTTTGTAACGAATTCCTTACCAAGCTGAATCTCATAGTGGTTCACATGAGCCCATAAGACACCCCCCATGGAAAAATAAACAAAAGCTTGCTATAAAACTTTTGGGTGGTACATTAATAGAATACACCTATTTTACAAACAGGGTAAGCTGAGGCTGAGCTAGTGATTCTCCTAAAGTCTCTCGGGTAAAATCGGTCTGTGCCAGAGGAAGAACTAAGCCATCTGGTCTCAAGGCTAACACTATATCCTGCCATGATGGCTGGGTACAAAAAGAGACTCCTGTACCTTTAATAGTTGTAGGAATGCTCTTCCCCAAGGAGGCTTGCCTGGTGCCATTGTTGCATATCTTTAGGCAAAAACATTCCTTTTTAATCAGTCCTTTAACTTTTAACTATCTGTGGCCTTTTTACACAAGTGGGGATGTTTCAATATTGTTTATTTATTTAGAAAAGGTTGGTATTCGGCTTTTGCTTAAAATATTGTAAGTTGCTTTGAGTTGGTGTGACATAAAAAAATGACTAATAAAATGAATAATAATGATAATACTAGGCGAGAGAAATCTTTTGAGTGTAGCTTTCTTCACTTCTGCAGTGCTGTGACATGACTAGATGCCAGGACAAAATTCCCCCTTGCAAATAAACTATTAAAGAGGGAGCCCTTTGTTCTGTTGTCTGTGTGTCACTCCCCCAATAAGACCTGACCTGAGGTGCGTCTGTGATGCTTGGGACGCAGAGAAAGAACATTGGGAATTGTGCAAAACACAAAAGCATTGGCTGGGAATTTTTATTTATTTCATAAAATTTATACACTGCTAGATTGTAGAAAAGAACTCAAAGCGGTTTACCAAAAAAAGATAAAATTATAACTAAAAAATCTACAACCATAATCTACAGAATGTTATATAGAATAGAATAGAATAGACTAAAGCAAAACTCATCGCCAGCCTGAGCCCCTACTGATGTTTACGACTACAACTCCCATCGGCCCCAGCGGCCGAAGGCCTCCTTAAGATTCAGAATGAATATTCAAAGCGCCCGACGAAGGCGGTTTGCAGACACAGACCAATCGGGATGTAAATAAGCGGACGAGGTCCCGCCCTTTCTGTCACCAACCTCCCGCCTTCCTTTTCTTCTCGGCGCTCCTCATTGGCTTCCGGTTTCTAAGGCGCGCCCCAAGTAGGTGGCTCCGCCTCCTCTTCAAACTTTAGCTTTGTCGGGCGCGCGGGGGAGACGGTTGGAAGCTGTGTTTTGGCCGCCTGCAGATCGAGCCCTCGGGGCAGAAAGAAAAGGTGGGGAAAGGTGAAAGCTTCTCATGACGTCACTGGCGGAACCCCACTTTTTCCCTTAAAAAAGAAACGAGCGCGGAATTGGGGGGCATCTTGGTGTGCCTCGATGTTTAACTCATGCTAATTTTCACTTTTCGCAAAGAAAATGGGCTTTTGGGGTGAGTAGGCGGGGTGTTTGTGGGTTTAAAAAAACCCCATATATGGCAAGGTGCACATGCTTTTTGACTGTTTTACACCAGGCAGGCAGGCAGACATTCAACCAGTGAAGCTTCCCCTCTTCGTTTTAAAGGCAAACTGCACCAGTTGAATTTCTGCCTGCCTCGCAGATTTTTAAGGCCCTGGAGCTTTTCCCACAGAAAGCAATGACCCTCCTGGAAAGAAGCACCTAAAATCCTATTTATACGCATTGGGAGGACCCATTTCTTTCTTCTGCCATATCTTTGTATGGTGGCAGTGCTGCTGTTGTGGCCTCCTTGGCCTGCCAGTCGAAGACCAGTTGCCTCAAGCACAGGCTGGGAGTGTCATGGGATGGCGGTGGTGGGTCTGTGCAAAGTTTGGGCTGTTTAGCTTGGTGCGTGCCCCTTGCATTCTGGGGCAATGGGATGAGGAGTCTGGTTTTGGGTCAGTGTGATTGGCTGCAGCAGCAGCAACATATAGTGATGTCTCCCTCAACTTGCCCAATGCCTTGAGGGAGAGCAAATGGAAAGGACACCCTCCTCATGCTTACCGTGGGATTGGCAAGAGGAGGACCAATGAACCGGGGTGCCTTAAAGTAGATCTACCTCAGGATCGCACAATCTCTGCGATGAGGATGTTCAAAGATGCTTCTTAGGTTAGCATGACCTAGTATGCTCATTTTCAGATAACACCAAACTGGGAGGGGTAGCCAATGCCGCTGAAAAGAGAATTGGGATGCAAGGTGACCCTAACAGATTGGAGAGCCGGGCCCAAGCTCACAAAATGAATTTCAATAGGGACAAATGACAGGTTCTGCACTTAGGCAGGAAGAACCAGCTGCACAAATATAAGATGGGGGACACCTGGCTTACACCTGGAGGCTGGAGCGAGCTTGTTTTCTCTTGCTCCGGAGGTTAGGACCCAAACCAACTTGGTTCAAGTTACAAGAAAGGAGATTAGGACTCGACATCAGGAAGAACTTTCTGATAGTAAGAGCTGTTTTGACCGTGGGACTGTCTCCCTTGGGAGGTTGTGAACTCTCCTTCCTTGGAGGTTTTTAAGTAGGGGTTGGACTAGATAAGCCTTGAGGTCCCTTCTAACTTGACAACTATCCGATTCCGTAAGGAGAGAACAAAAATGGTCTTCCTCAGTTTAGAGTGTCAGGTTGGAGTTTGGCATATGTATGCATCTCCTTTAGGGATTAGCATGACTTTCCTGAAATTGGGGGTGATGGAGGGGAGGAGTTTATGTATTCCTGTGCAGTAGATGCCTCCATAGCAGTGCCTATACATATGTTGGGGCACACTTCCAACAGGCATCTCCTTAAGTTGGCCTGAGACAAACTCATAACCCTCCCTTCCGCTGACACCTTTTACATATGCTTATCTGGCTGGCAGAGGTATATAGATTCCTTCTTCAGCCAGCACTGATATGCCAGAGACCAGCTGTGCTTCCAGGTTTGCTTGTTGCCACACAAGACAGTAGGGGCTGTTTCTGTATGGCAGCAAGTCTATATTTTCCCCGAGGGACCTGTCTATCTTTCTGCCTGCTAACAGCTCTCATCTCACCTTTTTCTTTTCTAGCTGATTTTCCCTGGTAAAGGGCCAATGGCATCTGCCTTAGGGACCGTTGGTGTTCAGTTGCTGCGGCAGCCAGGTAACTTCATTGGGGTTATTTGAGGGGAGACGGAGGCGTAAAGCAAATGTGGGGGACCTTTGACCCTCCAGATGCTGCTGAACTACAACGCCTACTATCCCTGGCCATTGGCTATTCTTTCCAGGACTGATGGGAGTTGTAGTTCAACAACATCTGGAGGGACAAAGGTTCTCTGCTCCTGGCACAGAGCTTTACTCTCTTTTGCCGTTTCCCGTCCCCACAGGTTGTGGGAGCTGCCTGCCCCCTTGCTCACTCACCGATGAGGACCTGGCTGCCTACCCTGGCTTGGCTAACCTCCTTTTGGGCCTGACCAGCCATATGGACTCCAGTGGGCTCAGTGTACACTTGGCACAACAAATGGAGGAGGTAAGAGCAGGTTGTCTCATCCAGGCTAGTCTGTGCTTCGTGACCACGGTGTTGGACAAGAAAAGCCGTCAGACTGCAAATCCGACCTCTCCTTTTTAGAAGGGTGGGAGTCCCTTCTGGCTCTGCTGTGGTTAGATTCTAGGGTTGATGGCGACAGACGTTTGAGTCCTGAAAGTGGCAGGGATTTGACATGCCGACTCTCAGCTGTGCTGTTAAGCAAGGAATGCCCTCGTACAAATCTATGGTGCAGCGGCATTTGGAATCCTGTGCACAGTTTCGGTCGCATCAGGGCAGATATATAAAGAAGTATTTCTTCATGCAGTGAATAGTTAAAACTATAGAACTCGCTCCCACGGGGAGGCAATGATGGCTGTCAACTTGGACGGCTATGAAAGAGGTTTAGGCAAATTCAGGGACGAAATAGCTACTGATGGTTACTAGCCATTATGGCAAGGCTCAGTGGCCCAGCCCCATGAGACCTGCTTGCCCTGCCCTATATAG
The DNA here is from genome assembly GCF_964188305.1 of Podarcis bocagei. Taxonomy (NCBI): domain Eukaryota; kingdom Metazoa; phylum Chordata; class Lepidosauria; order Squamata; family Lacertidae; genus Podarcis; species Podarcis bocagei. The sequence goes on along the minus strand of NC_138138.1, from coordinate 50,826,979 downwards.
AATTTAGGCTGCATGATTTGGCTTTGCTCTGAGCTGCATTGGTCCTCTCTCCCTCCGCCATTGCCTAATGGAGGATTTGTACTGCAGTGGATGACTGGAAGAGTGTGTTTATTTTATTATTAAGGAGGTATCCTCACTGCTGTCTCTCTCCCCCCACCCCCATGGCCACACATTTCCTCTTTCGTAGGCAAGAAAGGAATTGCAGCGGTGCCGAGGAAACTGGTTGAAATGGGAAGTGGTCCATCGGCTTCTGCAGGAGGCGCTACGGGAACTGGGAACTGGCCTGTCTCCACGGGACCAAAAAGTAACGCTTGAAGGGAAACAGTGGGAAGGGGGGGGGAGAATTGGAGGGTGAGTGAGGGGCTGTCGGCAGGAATCTTGAAGTAGGCAGAGAGCTTTGAGAAAGGCTGGCTAAAGCGCTTGGCAATAAGCATTACTGAAGAAAAATGGTGTTGTGCTTATAGTCGGCTTTTGAAGTGGCTTCGTGGAGCGCTCTAACAAGGCTCAGAAACAGACAGCGAGATCTCGGTTTGTTTGTTTAAGGCATTTACACCGTGCCCTTTAGCAAGAAAGACTCTGGTAGCTTACAGAAATGAGTACTAAGATGATCTTGCCTGTCTACTATCTAAGAAACCCGTGACATATGAGGAAAATGGGATGGGAGAGAGAGGAAAGGAGAAGCGAGCTCAAGCCCACGAGCTTAAACCTACAGTTCTTATAATGAAGTGATGAAGCTTTCTCTGGGTAGATTCTGGCCGTTTAGAGGAGCAGGTCAACTCCTGGCTGCTTCTTGTCGGGGAAAGAAACGTGGGGTGATAAACGGGAACATCAAGCCTTGAACCAGTGAAATGTGATGGTGTTATGCAAGCTTCAGAGAACAGCCTTGTGTGTGTGGAAGGTCTGGCGACGCTGATGAGGGGCTTTGTGTGGGGGGGTGTTGCTTCTCCCCCCAACCTCTTTCATTTCTGTTCCTCAGTTCCTTGAGGTCCTGGAGCAACAGCTTTCGGTAGCTGAGCTGAAACGGATGCTTGATCTCGGCCCTTCTCTGCAAGACGCACAACCATCTCTTTTGGGTTTGGAGGCCTCTGATCTACAGGAGCTTCTTCCCCCTAACCAAGTAAGATGGGCATAAGCAGGAGAATTTCCCACAAGTAGAGCTGTTGAGAGACCCAAGTGTAGAGGCCCAATCCTTCCTTTTTAGATCGTGTTACGAAACTTATAATGTACTGCTAAAAGAGGGCGTGTTATTCCCCGAATGGCCTTTCCCTCCTGTTCAGGATAGGCTTAATGTGCATGAAGATCAGACATCCCTAAACTCGGCCCTCCAGATGTTTTGGGACTCCCATCATCCCTAGCTAACAGGACAAGGAGTCAGGGAAAATGGGAATTGTAGTCAGAGCCGTCTTTCCCATAGGGCTTAGTGGTTCGTTGCGCCAGGGCACTGGCCTCTCAGGAGCGCCCCAGCAAGTGGGGAACTGCACGGCTTTGCCGGCAGCCTCCCCTTTCCCTGCACGCCCGCCAGCTGTGCCTCGCCAACTATATGGCTGGCTGGCATGCAGCTTCCTTCCCAAGCCTCCCTCCCTCACCCCACACCCCCAGGCTCCCCTGCGGGAAGGCAGCATCTCCCTCCCTGACCCCACACCCCCTGTCTTCCCTCTGTGAAAGTAGCATTTATTACTGCTTTGGAGGTGGCGGCGTCAGCAGCAAAATGAACATTTGGGGACGCTGGGGAGATCTTTGCATCCCGGCGCTGCATATGCTATAGACGGCCCTGATTGTAGTCCCAAAACATCTGGAGGGCTGAGTTTGGGGGTGCCTGGTGAAGATTCATCTGTAGGGCAGGGGCTAATATATGAGAGATCCTGTCCCAGGACACAGGCAGGGCCAACGTGAAACCCCCACCTCCCCCAAAAGGTGCGTTTTTACCAGAAAAAAACATGGCTTAACTTGCCACGTTTTCTCTCGATAAACCCTGGGAATCTTAGCTCTCTAAGGGAGTTCTTAGAGCCTTTGAGAAATTAAAAATGCTTCCAAGTGGTATTCCCTCCCACCCCCACAATCCATGTTTTTATCACCAAACTAGGTGTGAGTGAAGCTATATTTCAAGAAAGAAAGGCCTACTAGTCTGGAGTGGTGCATGCTCTAGTTACCGTATTTTTTTGCACCATAACACTCACTTTTTTCCTCCTAAAAAGTAAGGGGAAATGTCTGTGCGTGTTATGGAGGGAATGCCTACGGGTGGCATGCCTACGGATTTTCCTCCTCTAAAAACTATGTGCGTGTTATGGTCGGGTGCGTGTTATAGAGCGAAAAATACGGTATCTCCCGCTTGGACTACTGCAATATGCTCTATGTGGGGCTGCCTTTGAAGGTGACCCGGAAACTGCGATTAATCCAGAATGCGGCAGCCAGATTGGTGACTGGGAGTGGCCGCCGGGACCATGTAACACCAGTCCTGAAAGACTTACATTGGCTCCCAGTACGTTTCTGAGCACAATTCAAAGTGTTGGTGCTGACCTTTAAATCCCTAAACGGCCTTGGCCCAGTATACTTAAAGGAGTGTTTCCACCCCCATCGTTCAGCCCAGACACTGAGGTCCAGCTCTGAGGGCCTTCTGGGGGTTCCCTCACTGCGAGAAACGAGGTTACAGGGAACCAAGCAGAGGGCCTTCTTGGTGGTGGCGCCCGCCCTGTGGAATGCCCTCCCACCAGATGTCAAGAAAATAAACAACTATCTGACCTTTAGAAGACATCTGAAGGCAGCCCTGTTTAGGGAAGTTTTTAATGTTTGATATTTTATTGCTTTTTTAATATTCTATTGGGAGCCGCCCAGAGGGGCTGGGGAAACCCAGCCAGATAGGCAGGTATAAATAATAAACTACAGTGGTACCTCAGGTTAAGAACTTAATTCGTTCTGGAAGTTCGTTCTTAACCTGAAACTATTCTTAACCTGTAATACGACTTTAGCTAATGGGGCCTCCTACTACCGCAGCGCCACCGCCACACGATTTCTGTTCTCATCCTGAAGCAAAGTTCTTAACCCGAGGTACTATTTCTGGGTTAGCGGAGCCTGTAACCTGAAGCGTCTGTAACCTGAGGTACCACTGTATTACTATTAGTATGGTCACTGCATGAGGGGATGCGCCTTTAGGGGCTTTTATCTCCTCTCTCCCTGTTACTTCAGTCCATGTGGCTTGCGAGTGTTTGATGTACAGATCCAATGTGCCCAACGCTACCTGAAAGCACTCAAAAAAAAAAAAAACCCCGGCGACAGTTAAGCTCGTTCACATTTATAGTCCTCTCTTTTCTGCGCTTTGCCACAGGAGCTGGAGCAAATGCGAAAACACCTCCCTGCGGAATTGGAGAAACGCCTTAAGTCCAAATGCCTTGCCGTACTCGGTTACTACCTCCCTGAGAGTGGTGAGATGCTGTTCTTCCCCCCAGGCTGCCTTAGCAGGAGAGGTTCTCTCGTTCCATCAGCTTTGCCGAGACACCGGCTCCAGCGGGCGCCTTCTGCCCTTGAGCTGTTTCTGCGCCAGCTGGTCATTATCGGAGGAAGCGCTGCCCGAGCTTGCTTTCCCCCTCTTCCCTCCCTGTCCCCTCTCCCTCGCGTGTCGTGTTTTCGAGTTTGTAGGCCTGTGGGCAGCAGGGACCGTTTAGTTTTAATGGATTGTGTACGAACTGCCCCGAGGGCCTTTTTTTGGCTGAAGAGCAGGGTACAAATACTTGAAATACAAATAGGGGGGAGCCCCCTGCAGGTGTGTGTGGGGTGGGAAAGCCCATGACAATTCTGGGGGATTTAAGGGTGCCGTGTGGGTCGGGGCTGCCTGTTGACCTGACCTCTCTTCTTCTCAGATGGCGCTGGAGAGGTTGCACGGGCAGCGATGCTGGGGACCTTGGCAGAGTGCTTGGCTGCAGAGAAGCGGCGCCTGCGAGAAAGCCAGGCTCGGCACCAGGAACTGGTGGGGTTGCTGGAGCAGCAGAAAGCTGCCTATCCCCAGGTAACAGCTGGAGTAGGGAAGTCTGCCAGTGTGGGCTTTAGGCGTGCCAGAAGTCTCTGTGTGCATTTTGCCAAGAAAAATGTGCAAATAAGGAAAAAAGGGGTATATATTCACTCAGCTTGCACAGTTTAAAACACATTGTGTGTGTGTGTGTAACGGGGAGAATAAAATTGATAACACAGTTAAAAACAATATTTTGCAATGAAATTTCTCCCACCTCTCACTTGTGCTCACCCCCTCTCAAAATTTGCTCCTGAAGGACAAAGGACCCCTTGGGGCAGGTTTTGGGGGACATGGGGAGAGGAGAGGAAAGCAAAGTCTTGTTGTTTAAGTGGAGAACCTTGTTTTAAAAAAATCAGAATGTTTCAATGAGTCCAGTCTTTTTTCTGAGCATTCCAAAAATGTTAGAGACAACCGACTGCTTTGATTTTTTTAAAGTGCAAAATACCCTGTTTCTCTTGAATAATTAGTAACCAGGTAAATATTAAATAACCTGGAAATAAATGTGTTGCTAGCCCTACAGCAAATCTTTAAAATAAATCAATGCCTCTGCCAGATAACATTGCGCTTTATCATTGCCTAAATATGCATATTTACCCCTTGTATATCAAACAGAGGCACTTCATTTTTGGCTGATGAAAACAAGCTGGACTTTTTGTTCAGACTTCGCTTCTGCCTGTATATATCATGACTTAAGTTAGGTCCATTAATTTCAATGCTCTGATCAGGGTTTAGTCCAACACAGCCCTATGTTTTTAAAGCTTCGTAAGTTGCTGAGAAAGTCTTAACGTAGCAAGCAACTGATTAATCGATTAAGCACTAATTTCACTCTCCCATGTGCCGCAGGTCTTATTACGCTGCTTGGCCATCCTGAAACGCTTGGCCCGTGAGCTCCGCCTTAATGCTCAGTCTGAACTCGACTATTTCAGCACCCAGTACCTGGAGACCAAGTGCAATGCCATGTTCTTCAAGATACGGTGAGGCCTTACCTGTGTCTCCCCTTTCTCCTGACCAGGATCCTGAAGCTGCTCAGGAGCAATGGAACAGTATAGATTTGGACCAGTGGTTTGCTGAGGGGCATAGTTCAGAAGACAAAAGTTGGGACGTACTGAGGGGTGAACAGCAAGGAGAGAGTCTGAGCTAACAGACTCTCTCTCACTGGAAAGTGTCCAGCCTATCAGTCCAAGGTCACGTAGAGCAGATAAGGTGGCTACACAAAAAGCACAGTGGTTGCAAGATCAGGTTGCAAGGCACAGAAGTGACAAGGGGGAAAGTGGGTGAAAACCTTAATTGGGAGCACCTTCGCTCCGAGAATGGCTGCTTTGTTCTTTTGCTGTGATCATTAAAGACTCTTTAAATGGTAAGCGAATCTTTTCGCTTTGTCCTGCTTATCTACGGCCAAAGCCTGACACCCTTCTGTTGATAAGGTTTATTCCTCAGCACAAGTAAGCTATGCTGACTTCAATCCCTGGTGGCATCTCTGGGTAGGGTGCGGAGAGAACCCTGCCTGAAAATCCTGGAAAGCCACTGGCCGTCAGTGCAGACATTATGGAGCCTGATTGACCGATGGTCCGACTCGGTGTAAGGCAACTTCCTATTCTCACCCAGAACAGATCTGTCTGATGAATATGGTTTAGTGATCTGCCTTGTATCCAACCTGGGGTGTCTGTCATAGGGTGGCAAGTCATTATGTCCCTAAAGGACATAATGGGAGGTTTTCTGTAGTTCCCAAGAGAGAATTAGAATCCAGGAGACGCTTTGCAACTTTGGTTTGCACATAACGTCGGTCATACTTGCAGCAGACCCTTTGAAACAAAGGGACGTGACTGACTCGGATTTGTTAATTTGAGCAGGCCTTTTGCGAGTAGGAAGTCGGATACAGCTCAGCGGTTAGGAGTGTTGCGGTCATCTGTGAGCGAGGGGCAGAGCAGAAGCTGTACATGGGAGGCATTATAGGAAGCGGACTCTGTCTGTCAATCCTGCTCCTCCAAATAATTCTGTCTGCCGCAGGCTTGAGGAGCTGAGCATCCTTTTGGAAACCTACACGCCTGAGAAAGTGGATGTGCATCGGATGATGAGGTAAGTGTGTGTGTGTGTTGAGGCGGCCAGTCTTTATTTATGTCCGTAAAGCTAAACACAGAGACTCCCGTGGGTCCCACTGCTGTGGCAGGTGTGAATACAGATAGCAGCTGGAAGGTGATTACCAGCAAATGGTGTTTTGTTGGCAGGCATGTCTCTTTTATTTATTTATTTTAAAAAATCTCTGAGGTACCCTAAGTCACGACGAGTTGTGCTGCAGAGCTTTTGCTGACTTCGCATCTGCACTAGAGGGTAATGCCAAGATCTTATTGAATCATGGAATTGTAGAGTCGGAAGGGACCTCAGGGGTCATCTAGTCCAACCCCCGGCAGTGCAGGAAACTTGCTTGTTTGTGGTCTCTGTCCAGCCCTACATAGAGAATTGGAGAAGTGGGACCAGCAACAAAAATGTTGCTGTTCAGGATTCCATCTGATCCAGTCCATTCTTCCTCCTGGCTGGCTTTCTGTTCATTCTCTTTCTTCCTCCATACGCTACCTCTCAAGGTCAGCCGGGACTCTGAGCATTCTTAGTCTTCATTCTAGTTGGGGGGTTTTTTTGTACACCGTGGGGTTCCCCTGGCCTGCCAATACGTCTCATTTCTGTGTGTGTGTGGTGCCATTTTTGGCTTTGTCAAAAGCAATAGCACTCACAGCCTGAGTACAATAATAATAATAATAATAATAATAATAATAATAATAATTTTTTATTTATATCTCACCCTCCCCAGCCGAAGCTGGGCTCAGGGCGGCTAACAACAATAAAATAATACAGTAATTAAATAATTATGTTTCTATCCCTCCTTTTCTCCAAGGAGTTTAAGGTGGTGTACCTCCCCATTTTATCTTCACAGCAACCCTGAGAGGCAGGCTAGGCTGAGAAGGTAGTCTTTGCAGGTACCCTGGTGTCCACGGGCGCTGGGTTGGCAACCCCTGCTCTAACCAATATGCCATACCAGAAATATAAGGAATGATATTTGTTCTTGAGGCTTGGAGGGCACAAGGAGATAACTCTGAAGAGGCTCCTTGCAGCTACCTATGGAGATAGGCCAAAGGCAAGGAAGTACCTTCTCAGTAACACAACTCTAGTCGGACTTTTTTCCGGACGGACAGGCACGGATTGTGGAAAGAAGCTGGGTTTTGGGTAGCTGCTAGGAGGCTGGAAAAGTGTGTCTCTGGCATAGATTTTGCAAAAGCTCGTCCAACACGCCAGTCTTTCATTCTTCGTTTTTTCTAGGGACAAACTGCAGGCGGCACTAAGCCAAGAGGAGCAAGACCTGGCCACTTCTCGCAAGATCGTCTCCAACTATGAGACACTGGGCCCAGAATTCGAAGAACTGGTGAAGGAATATGCCCGGCTGCAAGCCATCATCGAGAACAGGCGCTGGGCCCTGAGAGAATTCAGCAAAGACTGAGGCTCTGTTTGGGAATGGACTGGTTGAATATTGCTCCATTTAGTGTGTAACGACTGTTTTGTACAATAAAGTACGGAGGAAAGGCTGGCTGGCTTCACATGTCTTTGTTAAAAGGTAAAGGGACCCCTGACCATTAGGTCCAGTCGTGACCGACTCTGGGGTTGCGGCGCTCATCTCACTTTATTGGCCGAGGGAGCCGGCGTACAGCTTCCGGGTCACGTGGCCAGCATGACTAAGCCGCTTCTGCAGAACCAGAGCAGCTCACAGAAACGCTGTTTACCTTCCCAACGGAGCGGTACCTATTTATCTACTTGTACTTTGATGTGCTTCCGAACCGCTAGGTGGGCAGGAGCAGGGACCGAGCAACGGGAGCTCACCCCGTCACGGGGATTATGTCTTTGTTGCTTTCCCTCTAATGGATAGACACCTTTTCTCCCCTGCCCTGTGAACAGACTGCTGGGTTTCTCGCGGTATCCATTTCAAGTTCCCTAAAACATTAGCATTTCCCAGAAGAAAAACTTGCACTTGCGTCCTCCATAATGACCAGATTTGCGCATTGTGTTGGTGAAGTCGGCAAACCTTTTGTTAGTTAGAGCAAATGAATCACACCGGCAGTTGCTGTGGTTGCCGTTGTGGCTTTTCCTGGCTTGCTCTTTATTCAAACGCAAAAAATAAACCCTGCAATTGTTTGTCCCCGTGTTTTCTTACTTGGTGAAATGTGCAGATAAGTGGAAGGATGGCTTTTGTGGCTTGGCATCTTGACCAGCTCCCAAGCTCCATCTGCAGCGCCTCCTGCTGGAGAAAGAACCCAGAACATGGTACTGGCTTCCAGGGTCTGAAAGAGAGCCTTAAAAATATCCAGATACTGTACCGAAAATAAATTGTTCTGCTGCTGTTTGGACTGTAATTTTCAGCTGCTTTGTGAGCCAGTTGGTTTCAAAGGCACGTATAAATATAATATTCAACTGAATTATGAATACATGAATATTATCTGTCAGAGCTGCTTGAAGATCCTAGCTCACAGAGGATCACGCTAGCCAGCGATCATTAAGTAAAAGTCTTTATTGAATTACAGTTTCCATTCTCACGCTGCTGCGCGCAAACTCTACGTCTAGTAGCTAGATCGGCGAAGCTCCGTCTGAGTCTCCGCCCCGTGTGCACCAACTTAATATCCTAGCCTTGCTCCACCTTTTCCGCCTGACTGTCCTCCTCTGGGTCCCTCTACCCCCCGGGGCTTCTTCCTTCCGGGATTCTTCTGACGCTGAACCGGACCCTCCTGCCTCCTTGCGCCGGGCTTTAGGACCTGGTTCCCTTTCGGGGCTGCTTACTGCGCCGCCTTCCTCTGCATTTGAACTTGGCGCGCGCGCCCAACCTTCCACTTTCCTCTTAACCGTTTCTTCGCTCCCCGATGGAGGCGTGGCCACTCCTGACTCATGCCCTCCCTCCTGTGGTGAGCTGCCAGCGCTTCCCCCCTGGCTCCCTTTCTCTTCCCTGCTTCCTGGCGGTGACGCTGGTCCCGATTTCCAGCTGCTCCCCCCTGAGTCCCCTCTGGCTCTATCTTCCTGGGGTGCCCCCCTAGACTCCCCCCTTGCCCTGGCCACTGGTGCTCCTTTCTGTGAATCCTCTGATTCACTGGAAAGACTGGGAGATCTCGGGTCGTCGTCATCACTCATCTTTTCTTCTGCCTCCTCCCCTTCGCTCTCTGTCTCCTCCCTTGCCCGTGCCTCTGCTCCTAAACCCCTGACATCCATCCCCCCCTCGAAGCCCCCCAGTCCCCCCTCCCCTCCTTCCGGTGCTGGAGCTGGGCGCTGCTGTTGCAAAGGGACGAACGTCGGATATCGGTCGCTTCCCGTGGCGGGCCTCCATCTGAACTCTTCCGGGACTTCCTCCCTGCTCTCGTCGACGACGGTCACCTCCGCTTCCATCTCTGTGCCGCCGTGCTCGAAACCAGGGTCGTCCCCGAAAATGTCCATGTCCGTCTCTCCCTCACTTCCTCCTGGCGGCGTTGCTCGTCCTGAGCAGTCCAGCCACTTTCTGCGGAACTGCTCCTCTGGCCTATCGTCCCACCAATACGAGGGTTCTGAGACAGATCCCGAGGGTGACCCCTCCGGGGAACGGACGTCTCGCGTTGGTTCCTCGTCCGAGTCGAACCCCCGGAACGTGCTGGCCGAAAGCGTGGGTGTGAAAAGCCAGTCGTCGAAAAAGTCTGCTGGCATAGGTCTATGTGGGAAGAGGGCATGAAACTCGTCTTTGAGCAGAGGTTCGTCTAAGGCGTATCCCGGCACCCAGCTGTTCGCACTGGCCGGGGTGCCCTCCTTGGCGAGAAAGTATTCTACCCCCTCTTCCCCCCATCTGGAGTCCAAAATCTCCGTGACTTCGTTGATGCGTTCCTTCTGTGCCGCTCCCGCGTGTCCTGTTCTGTCTCTGGCCGGACTCGGCGCCGTTCCGGGTTCCTGGAACCTGTGCGGTGCCTTGTAGGGAGTGAGCACCGATCTGTGGAATACCGGATGCATTCTGGAACCCTCCGGAAGTGCCAGTCTGAAAGCTACCGGGTTGACCTGCTCTTCGACTTGGTAGGGCCCCAGTTGTTTATGCCCTAGTTTCTTCTTGGCCAACGACCTGGCCGGCACTGCGTGGGCCGCTAACCAAACCCAGTCTCCCACGTGGAGCTCTTCTCCAACCCTTCTGTGCTTGTCTGCTTGTACCTTGTATGCGTGCTTGGCCAGCTCCAGGTGGCGCCTCAGCTGATCGTGGACTTCCTGCAGCTCCGACGCGAACGCATCTGCTGTCTGCGGCTCCCCCTCCCCCATTCTTTCCAGTCCCGGGAAGGTTCTGGGGTGCCTCCCGTTGTTGGCGAAGAACGGCGTGACCCCCGTGGATACGTGCTTCGTGTTGTTGTAGGCGAACTCTGCAAGCGGCAGGTAATCCACCCACGTCGCAGGCTGTTGATTTGCATAACATCTCAGGTACTGCTGCATGATGGCATTGACCCGCTCCGCTTGCCCGTTGGTCTGCGGGTGTCTCGCCGACGCCAGGTTGATCTTGACGTTCAGGAAGCCCATCAGCTTCTGCCAGAAGTTCGAGATGAACTGCCGCCCGCGGTCGGACAGAATAGACCGTGGCAGACCGTGAACCTTGAACACGTGGTCTATGAACAGTTTGGCGGTTTGCTCCGCCGTGGCCACCTTAGCACACGGAATGAAATGCGCCATCTTGGAAAACAGGTCCACCACCACCAGCACTGCCGTCTTGCCCCTTGAGCTGGGCAGATCCGTGACAAAGTCCAGGGCCACCCTTTCCCAAGGTTCTACCGGAGTTTGCAGCGGCTCCAACAGTCCGGCCGGCGGTTTGTGCACTGGTTTGGCCCTCTGGCAGGTGTCACACCTCGCCACGTAGTCTGCGACCTCCCCTCTCATTCCAGGCCACCAGAAATCCCTGGCTACTAATTCCACCGTCTTCTCCTTGCCAAAGTGCCCGGCCGTGGGCGCGTCGTGCAGCTGCTGCAGCACCTTGGCTCGAAGTTCGTCTCCCGGCACGTAGATGGCCCCTTTACGGATGAGCAATCCATCTCTTAGCTGGAAACCGTCGGCCGCTGCCTTGCCCCTTTGCACCTCTGCCATCTTTGCTTGTGCGAAGGAGTCCCCCTGCAACGCTCGCCGTACCGCCTCTAGGTCCACGGTCGCCGCGGCGCACGCCCACACTGTCGGTGCGAAGATGTGCATGGCGGCCGCTGGTGTTGCGTCCTCCAGATACTGTGGCTTACGGGAGAGAGCGTCTGCCATGATGTTGGTGTCCCCCGGGACATACTCTATTCGGAAGTCGAAGTTCGCAAAGAACTCAGCCCAACGTATCTGCCTCTGGTTCAGGAACTGTGCCGTGCGCCAGTGCTCTAGATTCTTGTGGTCCGTGCAAACCTGCACCGTGTGCTTGGCGCCGATCAGAAAGTGCCTCCACGCCTTGAACGCTGCATGAATTGCCAGCAACTCCCTGTCCCATATGGTGTAGTTCTGCTCGGACTTGCTGAGCTTCCTGGAGTAAAACGCTCCCGGTCGCCACACCCCCTGCGGGTCTTTCTGCAGCAGGACCGCCCCCACGGCTCTGTCCGAAGCGTCTGTCTCCACCCTCATCGGCTTGCTGGGGTTGACATGAAGCAGCTGCTCTTCCGACGCGAAGAGACGCTTGAGTGCCTGAAAGGACTGCTCCGCCTGCTCTGTCCAAATGAACTTCTTTTTCTTGGAGCTAAGCGTGTCAGTGATGGCCGCCGTCTGCATCGCGAAGCCCTTGATAAACTTGCGATAGAAGTTCGCAAAGCCGACAAACCGTTGGACCTCCTTCCGGTTGCGCGGGCTCTTCCAATCCAACACCGCTCGAACCTTGGCGCTGTCCATGGCGAGCCCCTTGTCAGACAGCTTGTAGCCCAGAAAATCCACCTCCGTCACGTCAAATTGGCACTTCTCCAGCTTGGCGTAGAGCCTATGTTGCTTTAGCCTGCTCAGCACTTCCTTGACGTGCCCGTCATGCTCCTGCTGCGACTCCGAAAAGATCAGGATGTCATCTAAGAAACAGACGCACGTCTTGTAGAGCAGTCCCGCCAACACGTGATGCATAAATGCTTGAAAAACGTGGGAGCCATTTTGCAATCCAAAAGGCATAACTCTATATTCGTAGGTCCCCAGGGGCGTGAACATGGCTGTCTTCCACTCATCACCCTCCCGCATGCGAATGAGGTTATACGCCCCCCGCAGGTCCAACTTGGTGAACACTCTGCCCTTCCGTACCTTCGCGAGGAGGTCGTCAAGTCGGGGCATGGGGAAGTCCGATGGCCTAGTCACACTGTTCAAAATCCTGTAATCCACTACGAGTCTCTTTTGGGGCGTGTCCCGCTTCTTAACAAAGAATACGGGACTGCCCCCCACTGCCTTGGACTCCCGGATGAAGCCGCGCTGCAAATTATGATCAATGAACTCCTTGAGTTCTTGCAGTTCGTCCTCTGACATGGAATACAGTTTCCCTTTAGGCAGCGCCGCCCCCGGCAGCAGGTCAATTTTGCAGTCATATGGTCTGTGAGGGGGTAGCCTGTCTGCCTCCTTCTCGCAGAAAACTTCCAAAAATTCAGCGTACTTGTGGGGAATCGCTTGCAGCGTGCCTAGCAGCAGCTGTGACTCCTCTTCCTCTCCTTCCTGCCTGGGCACTATGCAGTGTTCAGCACAAAAGGAAGAGCCGAAGGTCAGCTGCCTCTGGTACCAAGCCATCGTTGGGCTGTGCTTGTCCAGCCAACTCATGCCCAATACAACGGGCGTGTCAGATAGTTGAGTGACGTTGAAGCTGATGATTTCTCTGTGATTCCCAAGTCGCATCACCATTGGTGGCGTCTGCTTCACCACTTGCCCCCCGAGCAGCTCCCTGCCATCCACCGTGACAACCTGCAGGGGCAGTGTGGCCGGCAGCAACTGCACAGCGTGCCTGTCGACAAAGTCCTGTCCTATAAAGTCCGCATTGCTGCCTGAGTCGATGGTGATTGGCACGTCTATGGTGATTCCATTGGGCAGCTGGAGAGATGCTGTGAGCCTCACTACTGGTTTGGGCGGGAGGGGGTTCACGGGCTGTAAAATCTCTGGGGACTGCGTCACTAACACGTCTGGCTGGGCCCCAGTGCCTCTTCCTCCAGCCAGACTGCGTCGTTTCCCTGCTGTGGTCCTGCTTGCTGCGTTGCTGCAGTCACCATTGCCGAGGCTGCAGTGAGCTTGTGGGGCCTCTGGGGACACTCTTTTGCCATATGCCCTGGTTCCTCACAGACATAACACTTCCTGTTCCCTCTAGGAGGCTTCGCTTTCACTGCTGCCGGTGCTAGGGCTCTGGTCGCTGACTGAGCCCTTGCACCTCCAACCTCCATAGGTTCGGCTCCTCCTCCTGGCGGAGGCGTGGATTGCGCCCGCGCTGCTTCTCTGGGAAGGAAGGAGGGGCCCCCGGCTGGTTCGCGCCCTCCACGCCCTTCTTCCCTGCTCCACGGACGTCCTTCCAGCCTCACCCCCACTGCCAGTGCCCTCTGAACGACCTCCTGGGTGGTTCGGGGTCTCTCCCCCCTCGCGATCTCATCTTTAATCGAGTTGTGCAGCCCCTCCCAAAAGAGGTCTCTTACCGGAGCCGAATCTCTGTCCCATTCCAGGGCACTGACCAAGGCGAAAAAGCGGGCATGATACTGCCTGACGCTGGCCCTCCCTTGTCTCAGCCCATGCACCTCCTTCCGTGCAAGATCCACGTCAATACTTGATAAAAAGCCCCCATCCATCGCTTTAATAAAGGCATCCGCATTCTGGAGCGCCGGATCCTTATCTCTCCATAAATTGCGTAGCCATGCTTTCGCATCCCCATGCAGATGGGACATGATGAACCCCACTCTCTCTTGTTCATCTCTAAAGTCTTTATGCAGCAGTTGCAGTGCGCACAGTACGTCGGCTCTAAAGTTGGGATACTGTTGCAGGTTCCCATCGAAGTGAGAGACTAGCCCGCCTGTCCGTCTCGCCAACCCAATTCCCTCCTGCCGGGGTGTCTGCTTTGTCAGCACGTCTAACCTGACCTGGAGATCCCTGCAGGCAGCAGCTGCCTCCTCCTCTCTCTTCCTGGATGCGAGAACCTCGGCGTTCAGTTGTGCCACTGCTTTTCTGAGGTCCTCTATCTGCTGCTCAGCCGTCATGTCGTCTGCCGTTCGTGAGCTCGCTAGTAGGCACCTGTTTCTCTCCCCTCCTCGAGTCTGTAGATGCCCACAATGAAGGGACGGAGCTTACTGTCAGAGCTGCTTGAAGATCCTAGCTCACAGAGGATCACGCTAGCCAGCGATCATTAAGTAAAAGTCTTTATTGAATTACAGTTTCCATTCTCACGCTGCTGCGCGCAAACTCTACGTCTAGTAGCTAGATCGGCGAAGCTCCGTCTGAGTCTCCGCCCCGTGTGCACCAACTTAATATCCTAGCCTTGCTCCACCTTTTCCGCCTGACTGTCCTCCTCTGGGTCCCTCTACCCCCCGGGGCTTCTTCCTTCCGGGATTCTTCTGACGCTGAACCGGACCCTCCTGCCTCCTTGCGCCGGGCTTTAGGACCTGGTTCCCTTTCGGGGCTGCTTACTGCGCCGCCTTCCTCTGCATTTGAACTTGGCGCGCGCGCCCAACCTTCCACTTTCCTCTTAACCGTTTCTTCGCTCCCCGATGGAGGCGTGGCCACTCCTGACTCATGCCCTCCCTCCTGTGGTGAGCTGCCAGCGCTTCCCCCCTGGCTCCCTTTCTCTTCCCTGCTTCCTGGCGGTGACGCTGGTCCCGATTTCCAGCTGCTCCCCCCTGAGTCCCCTCTGGCTCTATCTTCCTGGGGTGCCTCCCTAGACTCCCCCCTTGCCCTGGCCACTGGTGCTCCTTTCTGTGAATCCTCTGATTCACTGGAAAGACTGGGAGATCTCGGGTCGTCGTCATCACTCATCTTTTCTTCTGCCTCCTCCCCTTCGCTCTCTGTCTCCTCCCTTGCCCGTGCCTCTGCTCCTAAACCCCTGACATTATCTATCTATCTGCTTCCAGACCTGTGAATAGTCAGTTTTCCTGATATATTTTGTGTTACTAAACAGCCATACAGTGCAACACAGAAATTAAAAACGCAGAAATTTAAAAAACGCAGAAATTAAAAATAGACTGCTGTTGGTAAAAAGGGATTTAAAAATAAGACTCCTGCAGTATTTTTCAGTATATCATAGGCAACTTCAATTAATTAACTTAGTAATGGTTGCTATTTGTTGCTTGATGTTTTTTAAAGCGTTATTGCTTTTAAAAGAGGCTAACTTTGATGCATTAAAAAATACCTCTTGAAGGCGAGAAGAAGGGATGCCTTTTCAGCAATGATGTGCTCAGCTACTGCATTATTTAGGAAAAACAAATAAGGGCGTTCTGCCAGCAGCCCATATTTAACTGCATTAAAGAAAACCAGCTTTCTATCTTGTTCCCAGTAGTAGCTAAAGGGTTTCTTAAGTTTGCAAGCAAATATTCATAGCTTGGGAATTTAAAATGCAAATATGCTGTTGGACGGAAATATTCAATTGTTCAATGCGAAAAATTAGGACTTTTCCTGCTGTATTTAAAGATTGCTCAAATCTAATAGGTTCACATGAAAATATTTATTTATAATTTGTGGGCAAAGCTTTCTGCCACGTTTGGGCAGAGCTTATTTTATGCGGATTCCCCCTGCAGCATGAGGCGGAGGCTAGATGTAAAATAACGCCAATGCCTATATGGCAATAATATTACCTAGTTAAAATTTTCAAATTCTAAACTGGTGTCTTTTTTGGGTGGTGGGGGCAAAATTACGCCCTTTCCGAGCCAGCCAGGAGTCGAACCTAGAATCTTCTGATCCGTAGTCAGACGCGTTATCCATTGCGCCACTGGCCCTTGGACGTTCTGTGAGCTTCACGGCACCTTCCCTATAGAGCACGCTACGGCGGGCGAGCGCGACGAACAACTGAAAAAACCTTTGCCGCGATGCATGACGGGAACTGCAGTCCTCAGACGAGCGGAGAGCAAGGCATGCTGATCTGAACATCAGTGGAACATAAAAGACTTCAAGCGCTTCTCCACCCAAGAGCATGATGGGAAACCGGTTTCTATCCCCCGAAGCCTCATTGAGCTAGAAAGCTATTTCCCCGCCCCCGGCCTGGAGTCTAATTGGCTCCTCCTCTCAGTCCTGCCCGGGAAAGGCCTCCTGCGATTGGCTGGACCTTTTATTATTATTTTTTCCCCTCTGAGGACGTCCGTTGATTGGCCAGGGCGAAGAAGTGGGCGCGGCTGCCGGGCTCCCGGCTCCTTGTGTGGCGGGACATGGCGGCGAGCGCAGCGGCGGCGATGGCGGCGGCAGCAGCGTCCGCGGTGGGGCCGGGGGCGGCGGCGGCGGCGGCGCGCGTCTCCTGCGGGAGGGACTTGAGCTGCGTCCCGGAAGTGGCGGGCACCCTGGGAGCGGTCGCCAGGCAGGGGTGAGAGGGACCACGTGGTCCTCTGCTGACCCTTGACCCCTCCCTTAAGCGTGCCATGGTGACCCCTGACCTCTACCTGCGGGTCACCTGGGACCATCCTGGGCTGAGGGCTGGTTGGGTTGGGTTTGCTTTTTTTATGCCTTCCCATTTACTCAGAATCCCGGGGTGACCTCTGACCCCAGGGGTGGTCATGCTACCTGACCCTTGACCTCAAAGAATGCAAAGGTGCTGCCTCTGTGTGGCTTCAACAGCTTCCCAGCAGGCAGAGACTCCCCTACCATAGAAGATTGTAGAATGGTAGAGTTGGAAGGGGCCCTCCAAGAGTCATCTAGTCCAACCCCCTTCAACACAGGAATCTCATCTAAAGCATCCATGACAGATGGCCATCCAGCCTCTGCTTATAAACCTCCAGTGAAGGAAAGTCCACTACCAACCGAAGGAGACCATTCCACTTTTGAACAGAAAGATGGGGATCAATGCATCCGCTTCATAGATCCGGACAATGGAACCTTTGGCATTCCTGATCTTGCTAGCCTACAGCTAGCACCGGCTTCCCAGCTCTGACGTAGAGGAACCTTCCCCTAGGGCAGCCTATCTCAACCTGTGGGTCCCCAGATGTTGAACTACAACTCCCATCACCCCTAGCCAGCAAGGCCAGAGCTCAGGGATGATGGGAGTTGTAGTCCAACAACATCTGGGGGACCCACAGGTTGAGAACCGCTGCCCTAGGGTGTGGTGTCAACTCTGCTTGATTTCTGCCACGAAGCTCACTGATGAGTGAAGCAGGTGGCACAGTGGGTCAGTCTGGCTGTTTGAGCCCACCCAGGGATGGCTGTGGGCAGGATTCTTGCAGTGCAGGGAGTTGGACCAGATGACCCTTAGGGTCCTTCCAACTCTATCATTCATTGAGGAAACACTTAAACTGTGAGTTTCCACACCCTCAGCCTTGCTTGGGAAGTAGCTTGCAACCACCTAGCCAACCATGAACTTTGATATCATCTGGGTGAGTTGCTGTGTTTAGACACTACATTCTAGATTTGTAGTTACATCCTTTGCCATATATATTTTGTAGGTCTAAAAATTTAGATTCAGTCTTTGTACTGTATATTGTAAGATTTCTTCTCAGTCAAATTCCTGTAGTTGCAAACCTACAGAGCTATAGGTGAAACCTGGCTGTTAATGTGACCATTGTTAGTGGCATATTGATGGCCTTGGAGGAGAAAAGAAATTAACTTTTCCAACAAGTGAGCGTTTCCCCCAGTTCTTGCACAAGCTTCAATTCTGTCTCAAGGGATTCTATAGAAAAAACTCAACAATTCACTGGAGACAGTGTTGATTATCGCCACTATAAAGATAACATCATCCCCAAAAAGAAAAGAAATGGGGAAGGGACATTGGTATAAGCTGTACAACCGTATTAAAATTTTAATCCACTAGTTAATCATTTTAATCCATTAATTAATAAACTTAGAAAAACTACAGGCAGCTTATCTTTTTTTTAAGCATTTTTTTAAGCATTTGCTATCCCATCTTTCAATTAGTAGAGATGCTGAAGGTGCTTACGTTCTGATTGGCAGGTTAAAACAACAACAAAAAACCATGAAATAATCAGCGATTAAAGAGAGAAGAGGCAGTAGGTAGCACATGAACTAACATTATCAGGGAAGTTAAATTTAATTGCCTGGTTGGCCAAGAGGGAAGTAAACAGCCTTGCACAACAATCGAAGGCCAACAGAACGAGTGGCCCAATCTGCACTATACTTTAAAACCGTATCATTCCAGTTCAAACAGACATAGCTTCCTCCAGAGGTCCCTGGGGAAAAGAATTGATTTGTTAAAGCACTCAGGGAATAGGCAACTCCTGACAATTCTCAGCACCCTTTGCAAACTGTGGCATGATATTGTTTTAAATGTATAGAAAATATGGGGTCTGTTTGTTAAGATGCGACTCCCTTGTCAAACTCCAGACACATCCACAGAGAAGGTTCTTTTCTGCGTCCCAACCAAACACATCTCAGGTGCTGGTGGGATGCAGGGTTGTCATTTTAACTTGCGATACCAGGATCTTAACTTCTCAAATTCCTCTCTCTTCACCCTATAGGTTTGATTTCCTTTGCATGCCCATTTTCCACCCTCGCTACAAGAGGGAGTTTTTCCAGGAGCCAGCTAAAAACCGACCGGGACCCCAGACACGCTCCGACCTCTTGCTCTCGGGGAGAGGTGAGAACTTGAGAACCCAGATTGCTGCCGTTGCTTTCTCTGTCCATTAAAGACTGGGCGGGAAGTAATGAATTTATTTACTTGTCAAAATATAGTGATATTCTCAAGGGCTTGGTGTAGGGAAGGCCCTTTGGTTTATTTTTTATTTATTTAACTCTCTTTCTCTCTAGATATATATATCTCACTTACTTTACCTCTATGCAGTTTACCAGAAACATAGTTTAAAAGAAAGGAACAAAATCGCAATAAAAAGTACAGTCATGCCTTGGAAGACAAACGGAATCTGTTCCAGAAGTCCATTCGACTTCTAAAACATTCGGAAACCAAAGTGCGGCTTCTGATTGGCTGCAGGAAGCTCCTGCAGCCAATCGGAAGCCACCTTCAGGTTCCAAAGAACTCACTTCCAGCAGTGGTATAGCGTGGGTTGTCAGCACCCGGGGCAAGGCAAGTAATTTGCGCCCCCAACCCGTGGATTTTAGCACTCGAGTCTCTTCCGCCCCCCCCCCCCGATGTTGTGCCTGGTGCGGCCAGCCCCCCCTGCACCCTCCACGCTACGCCACTGACTTCCAGGTTTGTGGCGTTTGGGAGCCAAAACATTCAACTTGCAAGGCGTTCGGGATCCAAGGTACGACTGTATGCCCATCTCTATATCCTTAACCAGTGATTGCCAGTTCAGACAAATGTTTTCCACTACAAATGCTGGGAGGTCTGGATTTGGATAAAAGTTTGGGGAGGGGAGATAGTTCCTTAGTAGGAGGTCACTGAGTACTTGTTACTGTGTGACCCATGAGTAGTACAAGTTGTTTTTTTTTTAAAAAAAAAGCTTCCATTTGGTTTTAAAGGGCAAGCTGCATTCTCATTGTGGCTGTTGGCTCTGAACAAGCTCTCTGTCTCCTAAATGAATGGTCACATTCTCCTTAACATCTTGCTTCCTTGCAGACTGGAACACCCTGATTGTGGGCAAACTGTCCCCATGGATCCGAGCAGACTCCAATGTGGAAAAGGTTCGCAGGAATTCTGAGGCGGTGAGTGAGCTTGGCAACGAAGGGTTGGGAGGTGTTTCTAAGATGGTCTACAAAGGTTTGTGTGTGCTGTTTGGGAGATGGGGAAACTGTCCACCAAGACTTTAAAAACGTACCTTGCCATGTTAGACTCAAAACTCTGTCTTGGCCACCATTTCAGAAGTGACCAGCCAGATCATAAGCAGGGGATGTTTGTCTATTAAAATCTGTGTAAATTCAATTTATTGTGCTGAATAAACATTTCAACAGAGATGATGGTCTGTGTGTTCCTGGCATGTGGAAATTGGAGGTATCTTGCATGGGAACGCCTGGTCCTAACTATCCTAACTAATATCCTCTGAAATATAAATTAGTATGAGCTTCCTTTTTTTGACCAGGTACATATAACTGGTCAATAGCTTAAGGACCGCCTCTCCCCATACAAACTGACCCGACCCTGCACTTGTCACCTGAGGCCCTTCGCTATGTCCCCACCCTCCCAGAGAGGTTCAGAAGGTGGCAGCAACAGAGCAGGCCTTTTCTGTGGTGGTTCCCCAATTGTGGAACGCTCTCTCCAGAGAGGCTTGCCTGGTGCCATCGTTACATGTCTTTAGGTGCCAGGCAAAAACTTTCCTCTTTACTTAGGCCTATGGCTATTATGGCCTGTAAAATTGTGGGGGGAGAAGACTGTTATTATGATGATTATCTTATTATTAGGCTGTAGGTTGGTATGCTTTTTACTATGTTTTTATTACGTTTTTGTCATTGTTGTTCTGTAATGTGATTATAATATTGTATACCACCCTGGCATCGTTTGATAAAGGGCGGCATATAAATTGAATTAATACTAATAATGCCAATGGCTGTCATGACCTCTGTGGCACTGAATTCCATAAATTACATGTGCATTGCATAAAGGGACAGAGCTTTGGTCGTTCTAGCTCAGCATCGGCCACTCTGATTGGTGGAAACTCTCCAAGGTCTCTTTCCAGACCTGTTACCTGATGTTCTTTTAGCTATAGATTCAGAGGATCAAATCTCTAGCCATCTACATGCAAAGCAGGCCCTGAGCCACTAAGCCAGGAGTAGCCAATATGGTACACAAGCTGCTGCCCTCCAGATGTTTCTGGACTACAACACCCATCAGCCCCAGCCAGCCTAGCCAGCGATGAGGGATGATGGGAGTTGTAGTCCAGAAACATCTGGAGGGCCCCAGGTTGTGCATCCCTGCTCTAGGATGCTGTTGGACTTCAACTAGTATCATACCCAGCATGTGTGGTGTGGCCAATGGTCAGAGATTATGGGAGTTGTAGTCCAACAAAATCTGGAGGGTGCCATCTTAGCTGCTGGCCATTTCCAATAGTTCCTCCTTTTGTTTTGTCCTGAACCTCTTGTTTGCTTGTTTCCTTGTATCGCTTGGAGTTTTTGTGGAGGGGAAATGAGGTTTCCTTTCTTTGATTGCATTGCCCTTTCAAAAACGAAACACCAGCCATTCTAAACCTTCCTCCAGTTTTGCTGTACAGTATATCTTTACAAGTTTGATTTTGGCAATAACTTTACATGTTGTTCTATGCTTTCTCTGTTCTCCACAGGCCATGTTACAGGAGCTGAATTTTGGGGCGTACTTGGGACTCCCAGCGTTCCTGCTGCCCCTGAAGCAGGCAGACAACCCCAACTTGGCCCGCGTTCTGTGTAACCACATCAATACTGGGCATCACACTTCCATGGTAAGGGCATAAATACCTCCCCCCACCCGCCGCCGCCATTATATCCACAGTACACCTGCAAAAACCTCACCTGCATCCCTCTGACATGCCGTTTCGTTTGTTGGCACAACAACTGAAAAAATAAATGCCATTCAAAGCAATGCAATGAAACACAATATTATAATATTAATATTAATATGCCGCCTATCTGGCTGGGTTGTCCGAACCACTCTGACTGGCTTCCAACAGAATATTAAAAACACAATAAAACATCAAACATTGAAAACTTCCCTATATAGGGCTGCCTTCAGGTGTCTTCTAAAAGTCAGTTTCCAAAATGAAAACCCTAATTTACCTTTCATCAGAAGGTGATGAAGGTTTTTATGCAGAGGTTGGGTGGATATCCGCCAAGGATTCTTTCTCTGTGATTGCTGCATTGCCGGGGGGTGGACTAGATGACCCCTGGGGTTCCTTCCAACCCTACGATTCTCTGATTCTGTCAATATGCTCAGGCCAGTGTTGAAGACAAGGACCGACCAACACTTTCCTTCCTGACTCATGCATGTGATCATTTCCCCCCCTCCCCCAAATTTAGTTCTGGATGCGGGTCCCACTGCTGGCCCCTGAGGACTTGCGGGATGATGTTATCGAGAACGAGGCAGTGCAGGAGATAGAGGACGAGTCCGCAGGCGAGGAGAAGACCTGGCAGTGGTGAGTGGCTGTCAGCAGGAACCTGGGCGGATGCTGGGAAGACAGAGCCAGTTTGCTACTGAATAAGA
This sequence comes from Podarcis bocagei, assembly GCF_964188305.1. Classification (NCBI taxonomy): domain Eukaryota; kingdom Metazoa; phylum Chordata; class Lepidosauria; order Squamata; family Lacertidae; genus Podarcis; species Podarcis bocagei. The sequence goes on along the minus strand of NC_138138.1, from coordinate 50,804,783 downwards.
ACAGAGTGCAAGCCACACTTCTAAAGCTGAGTTTTGTTTGTTTGTTTGTTTTATTTTCATTTTAACCGCCCTGAGATCTGCGGATGAAGGGCGGTATACAAATTTAATAAATAAAACAAATTTATTTATTTTAAAAAACTATTAATCTCTTCCTATGAAACCTCTTGAAATGGCTTAGCAATAAATACATAATTTCATATATGAAAACAGTTGGGACAATCACATACCTAAATCAACGTGTATACAAACAATTGCAAAGAGGTCCTTTTTCACCTGGTTGCAGCCCAGTACTTAAGGCAGGAGGAAGATGGTTTCCATAACCCCATATTCATTTATCCCAAACTGGGCAAGAAGTGAATCTAGGGGTCTTGACCTTGCTAGAGGTTATTGTCTCTCTTTAAAAGCAGGGGCGGAATCCAGATTCGTTCTTGGAACTCTTGTTACGCCGCTGAAGAACTAGATATCGTGTTCTTTTTTTAAAAAAATGTTTTGATCCTTCGATACTGGCTGTTTCAATTCGTGTGGCCGTTTGTGGCAAAGTGGGGCTGCCCTTTTGGCTCACCTCTTCCGAGACTCAACACCTGAATCTTCTGACTCACCTCCTGAACATGTCAGTTGCTCAGCTAGTTGCGTAAGCAAGTCCTGAGGGAGAAAGAGAGGAAGGAAGGGAGGGGAAGAGGACAATGCAGGTCAGAGGAAGAAACAGGAGATGCCAGCCTTCCCATGGGGCCACATGAGTTTCTTGTTTCTCCAGGTGGCACAATTTCCGGACGCTGTGTGACTACAACAAGCGTGTTGCCGTGGGTGAGTGACGAGATGGGGGGGGCACCCCCAGAGGCTGGGGGAGGGAGGCTTGCACCCCTTGGCACCCTCGAGGCGCAGAGACTGGTGCCTCTTCTCTTCCTTTGACGCCTTTTTATGCCTTCTCCTCAGCGCTGGAGGTGGGCCCCGACCTGCCGTCCAATCACGTCATTGACCGCTGGCTGGGGGAGCCAATCAAAGCGGCCATATTGCCCACCAGCATCTTCCTGACCAATAAGAAAGGCTTCCCTGTCCTCTCCAAGATGCATCAGCGCCTGGTCTTCCGCCTGCTGAAGGTCAGCTTCCCCCTTTTCTGCCTTGAGAACAGGATGCTGGGCTGGATGGGCCATTGGCCGGATCCAGCAGCCTCTTCTCGCGTTCTTACCTGCTTCTTCCCATCACCGGAACTCTGAGTTTATCGCCTGTGTGAAGGGTTACCTGTCTAAATTATTCTCTTTCCCAGAACAACTCTGGCTATTGGAAAGAGTACAACGCCATCCTCTCTAGGGCGCCATTTTCTGCAACAAATCCATTTTGGGAGAGAGCCTTGCTTTTTGCGAGGGCACGCAAGGAATGAAGGGGGGGTGTAGAACTAGCAGTAGAGAATTCTGAGCTACGGCCCCACGTGATTTTGCTAAATTAAATCCTCCTGAAGAGAAAACGTTAGCTCTACGAGTGAAAAGATGTATGACTAGAACAGGTGCCTGGCAGGTAACTCCTGAGGGACTTGCAGTCTGTGAGGTTGAAGCAGGCATCTGGGAGATCTAGCTAAGCCAAAATAACCTGCAGTTGAAATAATCTTACATTATTTGCCTGCTTGTTCCTGTCTCCATCCCTCTCCTTCCCCTGTTTCTCTGGGTTTGTTTTTAGATCTGGGGTGCGATCATCCAGCATGTGGGCCTAGTCCAGGTCTCCCTGCTCCATGTCAGACGTAATGTCAGGTGCGGGGCTGGTAAAAGCTGAGCTTGAGTGATTTGCAGAGCCTGCAAAGCCTATTGTATGGCACTTCCCAAGAGTCCGGTGGTTGCCAGGCATTTGCGAAGTGCTGCGCACGGGACTTTGACAGGTGTCAGTCACCTATCAAATGATTGATAGGCAGGCTTTGCAAAGCGGAGGTGAGGAACTGGCATGCCAGGCCAGGAAGGATCCCCGGAAGCGTCATGTACACAATTAACGCTAACAATAATTTGCAGAGCGATGGGTCACCAGGGTGGATGAGCGGATACTTTAGCGTGAGCTGGGATGGTGTAGGGGTTAGGCTGTTGGACTAAGATACGGGAGACCAGGGTTCAAATCCCCACTCGACCATGAAGCTTGCTGGGTGACCTTGGGTCTGTCACAGTCTGTCAGCCTGACCTACTTCACAGGGTTGTTGTCAGGATAAAGGAGGGAGGCAGAGAACCCTGTACGCCACTTTGAGCTCCTTGGGGAAAGGCTGGATGTAAAGAAATAAACTTGGCCCTTCCAATCCTTCCCCCAGCTTGAGGTGCAGTTCATCATCACAGGCTCCCACCACCATCCGGAAAAGGAGTTCTGCTCCTACCTGCAGTACCTGGAGTACCTTAGCCAGAACCGCCCTCCTCCTTCTGCCTACGAGCTCTTTGCAAAGGGCTATGAAGACTATCTCCAGTCGCCACTGCAGGTGAGTCTCCTGGCTTCAAGCTCCTCTCCAGCTCTGAATATGTGAGTTGCTCCCTCTCAGCCTTCGTTGTCCACCTCTGAAATTTGACCACCTTGGATGTGTGATAAGCATCAGATCAAAGATGTTACAAAGAGGAGTGCCATGTGTTTTGGCTGAATTCCACCACCCTGGTGCAAAACCCACACTGAGGAATTCTGCACATATTTTGCTTTGGCGTAACTTGCTTGGCTACGGTTTGCCGAGCGCCTCCTCTCCTGGCTGGCCTGCGCCCTTCCCAAATTTCTCTGGGGGTGGGGGCATGACAGGGAGCAGGTGAGACTGCCTCCCCTCCCCCAGCCTGTAGAGGCAAAGGAGTGGAGGGGCCCTCCCTGTCGGGCTGCCCCGTGCCAACGCCGCCTTTCGCACTCGCCTCTTCCTCATCTGACTTCCACTGCAACCTGGATTGTTGCCCAACAACAGCCAGGATTGTTGTTGGACTAAAATAGTTTTATCTATCTCTGGATGTTTAGGATGCTAATAAATTATGATGGTGATGCTTTAGTTAAGATTCCTGCATTCCAAGGGTTGGGCTAGAATTCCCTTGGGGTCCCTTGCAGCTCTATGAGTCTGTGATCTTCCCATTTGACCTCCGTAGTATGTTACTTTGGTGTGTCTGTTCCATCCGCTGATCTCCTTACCCGCAATGCTGGAAGTCCTGCTCCTTAACAAACACCCGGCCCCTTTGTTTGCTGTGTTGCCCACACTGGGTGTGAAGCCTTTCTCCTTGTGGTGCTTTTTCCCCGCGCAGCCCCTGATGGACAACCTGGAATCCCAGACCTATGAGGTCTTTGAGAAGGACCCTATCAAGTACTCCCAGTACCAACAGGTTGGTGTGTGGTGGAGAAGAGGTGTGGGGCTTGCTGAGAGGGAGGTTGGAGCTATGAGAGAGGGGCAAGAAGTGGGGAGGGAAAGAGTGGCGGGAGGGGTATGTGGGGAGGAGCACAGGCCAAATATTTGTGCTTGGGTGGAACACAGAAGCTGGTTGGAGCACTGAAGGGCCAACATGTTGTGGGAAGGAGGAGGAACTAGAGGGAAGGGTTGCTAATGGGCCTTCCTGGTGTTGTTGGACTACAACTCCCATCAGCCCCAGCTGATGGCAAATAGGGGTGATGGGAGTTGTAGTCTAGCAGTGCCTGGAGAACACCACGTTTGGGCTAGAGAGAGGAGGCCTCATAAGGAACGTGAAGGGGAGATTGGAGTGGGAACATTATCCGCTAGTTTTTGATGGCGGGGAGAGGAACTGACTTTTACAGACGCACTCCAACCCATTATTCTCACCCCTGTTAGGCGATATACAAGTGCCTGCTAGACCGTGTGCCTGATGAGGAGAAAGAAACTAACGTTCAGTGAGTAAGAATCCCAACGATGAGCTGGTTTGGCCTAATTTGACCGCCTTTGCACAGGATGCTGGGAAATGGGAGGATGTGGGAGGTACCCTTTGGCACTTTTTAGCCAGCCATTTATTGCTACATTATATTTGTTTATAAAAACATTTCTATATCAGTATGTCCATACACACACACACACACACACACACACACACGTCAAAGCTGTTTACAGCAATAAAATCATCATTTTTTATTTGTATGCTGCCTGTCCACAGTTAAAAAAACAATGATCAAGGCGGCTTACAGCATAACAAGATTTACATAATTACAAAAGCCATAAACAATAAATAAACCACATCAAAATATACACAACCAAATGGGAAACCATTTCCACATAAATCAAAATCTACAACTAAGAATTATAAGCAATAAAAAATATAAAAACATATAAAAAACATGTTTTAAGCAATAAAAACATATAACCCTACAATAAAAACATATAAAAAGGAAAACATAAAAAGGTTAAAAACAAACATTGGTTAACCATTGTGGAAGGACGTATTCCCAATTGCCTGCTGGAATAGAAGTTTTCAGCAGGGTCAGTAGTAGATGAGCAGGCAGGGAAACTTTGGTAATATACCATTTCAGTTCTGTTCAGCTTGTGGTGCCACCTTAGTAGGGATGAAACTCCTGTTCGGCACCACCTGCCCCATTTTCCTTTCATATAAGTGGATTATAAGTTGAAAAGGGCCCTCTCCCTGTTTCTTCTTACTCGGCTTGAACTCCCAGATCCTCTAATCTGCACAGTGTCTTTCAAGCCTCCCTCACCTGCAGGAGCAACAAATTTACTGCCGGCTCTTCCAAGAAAAGCTTGACATCCAAACTACCACAGGGTGCACCCAGAGAAACACACTGTTTGATGAAGCTTTCTCCTTTTTTGTCTCTATCTTGCCCTGAGCACAGGCTCCAGCATTTTCTTGTAGCGCATTAAAAATAAATAAAGAGGGATGAACAGTTCGGAAGTTTCTCATTTTTAAGAGAAATTGGCACTCCTTCACTTTTAACTCTTCTCTCGCTGAGAAGACCGTGTTCGGGAGCGCTAGGCCTGTTTCCTGCGCACACTTAAATTGGGAGCGAACACCATTGAACCCTGCAGGACCACTCCTGAGGAGTAAAGGTCAAAAATCCAACTGCGTGTGTTGGTTAAAATGAAGTAGCCCAACTTGTGTTTGAACGTGGCCTAGCGGGAATTGGCGTACTTCCTTCAGAAATGGAGCACAGATAATGGCCTTCCCTCACAAGTCGTAGGTGGGCCTTGAGTTTATTGTGCTTTCGGGGTCTGCGTCAACGGCTCTTTCCAGCTGGTCAGCCATCTTGCCCCCATCTGGAGAATAAGCTGCTTAGTTGCCTGTTATTTTAGCACCCCTCCACAGAGCCTAGGACTTGCCGATTAGAAGGTCGGCGGTTCGAATCCCCACGACGGGGTGAGCTCCTGTTGTTTGGTCCCAGCTCCTGCCAACCTAGCAGTTCGAAAACATGTCAAAGTGCAAGTAGACAACTAGGTACCACTCCGGCGGGAAGGTAAATGGCGTTTCCGTGCGCTGCTCTGGTTCACCAGAAGTGGCTTAGTCATGCTGGCCACATGACCCGGAAGCTGTACGCCGGCTCCTTTGGCCAATAAAGCGAGATGAGCGCTGCAACCCCAGAGTCGGCCACAACTGGACCTAATGGTCAGGGGTCCCTTTACCTTTACAGCGTCTTCCTCCTTTTTCCCTTCTCTCCTTCCCCATCTGCTCAGGGTGGTGATGGTGCTTGGAGCAGGACGGGGGCCCCTTGTGAATGCTTCCCTCCGCGCTGCACGACAGGCCGACAGACACATCAAGATTTACGCTGTGGAGAAGAACCCCAATGCTGTGGTGACGTAAGTACTTTAGCACTTTCCCCCCCTGGGTGGAAATGGAAAAGAAACGTTTTGTGCCCACTCTTCTGTGAGGAGAGCAGGTGAAAACCACACAGCCCCCCGTACTGGCTGTGAGGAAAAGGAAACTGGAAAACTGCAGGATTTTGGAAGGTTTACAGGACCGGGGCTCTGCTCTTCATCCTGGACAAACTAACAAATTGAAAGATTTTACAATAGTTGGTGGTAATGATAACTTGAAGGTATAAGATTGCATCAGTAAGTCCCCCGCAGGTCATTGCATCTTATTGCCTCAGGCAAATGCCCCAAAACAGGAACCGAGATGGGAGATAATGCAGGAAACCGCAATCTAGAATGTTTTGCTGTCTGTAGATTAACAGATAGTGCAAATTTTGCTCTCTGGCACCCCCCCCCCTTCTTTGTTGTTGTTTCTTAACTGGGGAAGAGAAAATGCCTTCTGAACTAGGGAGGGCTTGGGTTTCCTCTCTGTCCCCCTTCCCTTTGTATTAAATGCTAGTTTAAAATGGAAGCTTCTAGGCAGATACCTTGTACATTGGTTTGTATTCTTTGGGCAGGTTCCTAATTAATCAATAGATTTTACCAGGCTGCTGAAATATAATTACAGGCACATTTGCACTCCCCGTTACTAAATATAACAGCAATAATACTATTACCTCATTGCGGTATGAGGTGCGAAAAGGCTTTGTTCCTTCTTAGAGGCCTCACCCAACCCTGTCGTACTCCCTATATAAGCTGCAGGTGGGAGACCTGATGGCACACTCATTTTTTCTTTACTGGTGAGGAGGCTTCATACTGTGAGTCAAGTGGGGAGTTTAGTTCACAGTGCCCCCAGGGAAATGGCATTGGTTTGGGGAACATGAGGTCCTCTGGCTGTTGCTGGACTACAACTCCCATGAGCCCTAGCAAGTATGCCTGATCGCAGTTGTAGTACAGCAACAGCAAAGGCTCCCCCACAACTAGTCCACACTGTATAGATGTATTACTGGGAAACAGCAAAAGTTTGCTTTTCCTGTGACTCTCCTTCTCAGCCTTGTGCGAACGTGGTGGTTAACTTGAATGGCTTTCAAAGAGGATTAGAGAAATTCACGGAGGATTAGGTTATTGATGGCTACTAATCCTTATAGTAAGGCTCTCCTTCCACTGCTGAGATTACCAGTTACTAGAAACTGCAGTGCTCATTGCAATGAGGCCGAGGATACATTCTTCCATATGTGGTGGACCTGTAAAAGAGTATTGGGAAATAATTTATAATGAGTTGGAAAAAAATGTTTTAGAGCACTTTTCCAAAAAAAACCAGAGTCCTTTTTGTTGGGGATAATTCAGATGGAAATTCCCATGTGTCAAAAAAGGTTATTTATGTATGCCACTACGGTGGCCCATGTTCTCTTAGCCCAAAAATGGAAAGCGAGTGATGTCCCAACCAAAGAAGAATGGCAACTTAAAACTGATGGAATATGTGCAGCTTGCGGATCTAACTTATAGAATAAGAGAACAAGAAGAACATTCGTTCTTCGTAAAGATTTTAAAATGTTTATTGAAAATATGGGGGGAAATTGTGTGCACTTGAAAACACTGGCAGCATAAAGATAAATTCAACAGTGTAAGTAAGTTTTGATGGATGTAATGATGGAATACTGAACGGTTTAGTTTATTTAACATATGCATGGAAAGAGGAGAAGGGAAGTCATTGATATCTTAAGGTTGTTTAAATGTGCATTCTAAATTGTAAAACAAAATTTAATTAAAAAAAACCTGCAGTGCTGTTATGCTCCAGTTTGCAGGCTTCTCCAAGGTGTCTTGTTGGCCACTGTGAGAGGATAATACTGGACCAGACGGGCCTGTAACTTGATCCAGCAGGGCTTCCTCTGTATTCTTACACACAGATTATAAAACCCCTCGTTTTGCGTTGTGGCAATAAGGGGGAAGGTGGTGGGAGCTGTGGCGTCGCCAGAACAAAGAGCCAGGGAAGGAAAAAGCTGGGAACAGTTACTCATTCCAGCCTCCCTTTGAGTGGGGTTGAGGGGTCCACATGCCCATGCCTTGAGTCTCCCTGATGTCCTTGTGGGATTGAAATGTCGGGATAACCTGCTCTGCACACCAAGGTGTTTTATGACCCTCCTAAGCAGCCTCATAAGAAGAGCCCGGCTGAATTGGGCCTATCTAGTTCAGCATCCTGTTCTCACAGTGACCAACCAGATTCCTCTTCTGGGAGACCTACAAGCTGGACCTACCTGAGGGCAACAGCAGCTGAGGGTGAAACTGTGCCCGTTTGAGGCCCTTGACCTCTGCCTTCCCTTCCTGCAGGCTGGAGAGCTGGCAGTACGAGGAATGGGGTTCCCAGGTGACGGTGGTCTCCTGCGACATGAGGGAGTGGGAAGCCCCCGAGAAGGCTGACCTCATGGTGTCGGAGTTGCTGGGGTCCTTTGCTGACAACGAGCTGTCCCCAGAGTGCCTGGATGGGGCAGAGCACTGCCTGAAAGGTGAGTGGGGTACAGTAAAGGGCAGCCGACAGACAGGGAGAGTATAATTTGGGGGGGTTGTTTTGAGTGGGGAGGGGGCACTGCTTTCAGCATCTAGATGCTAAGTAGGTTGGGGCTACCAGCCAATTCAAAGCCCCTGATGCCTTTTCCCTTCTCCCCTTACGCAGAAGGAGGGGTGAGCATCCCGGGCGACTACACCTCCTTCCTGGGCCCAATCTCGTCCTCGAAGCTCTACAACGAAGTGCGCGTCTGTCGCGAGAAAGACCGCGATCCCGAGGTGAGACTTTCTCCATGCCCCGTGATCTGCAGTTCTGCAGCTGCTGCATGCATAAAAGAAATAAAAACTGGTGTACGTTGAAAAAGCAGGATTCTGTGATCTCTGTGAATAACACAGGCAGAAAATGCCAGTTTTCCTAACCACCAGTAATGCATGAAAACTTTGGGTCACGGTTAAAAAGAAATACCTCTTTATTGTTTCAATACCACACACACACAAATGTATTTGGAAGGATATGAGACCAGACAGCTAAATTCAGCTAAGACAACAGTCTTGTAGCACCTGGAAGATGGGAATGTATGTTACGGCCATAAGCTTTCGTGAAATGGACTCTTATCCGGAAAAGCTTATGTCAGTATTGAAGTTGAAGCTCCCATCAGCCCAAACCTGCAGAGCCAACAACCAGGAATGATGGGACTTGTGGTTCAACAACATCTGGACTGCACAGTGTTCGTTACTGATGGCTTTTAGGGCATAATAAATGTGCTAGTTTTCCAGTTGCTACAAGATGGCTCTCATATCATCTCTCAGACTCTTCTTTTGCAGGCTAAACACACCCAGCTCTCTCAACGTTTCCCCATAAGGATTGGCTTCTAGCCTAAATGTAATCAGAGGCGAAGAGCTTGTTACAGTAAGGACTAGAAACTTGTTGTTAAAGATTCGTAAAAGAATCAATGTTAAGAGCACGGGGAATGACATGGTCCGTAGGGACAGGAGAGATTAGTGACATGAACTGAGCTGTTTTGAACTTGTCAGTTCAAGTTCCACAAACCCAGCAGACGAAGGAAGACAGTATTCTTTTGAAGAAGGCCTAACACAGTTTTTGTACAACTGTCTCACTCCCCACCATCCCAAATAATAGGAGGAAATAATTGCAAACCTTTTAACATGGCTCTGTCAAGTACGACAAGCAGTCGGCGCCTATGTATGCAAGGTGAATTTTAGAACGGTGTCCTAACAGTGTTTTGTCCTGTTCCTGTCTTTCACGTCCCCAGGCTCAGTTTGAAATGCCTTACGTTGTCCGGCTTCACAACTTCCACCAGTTGGCACCCCCGCAGGCATGCTTCTCCTTCAAGCACCCTAACCCAGGTAGGAGAACCCAGGTAGCAGAGGAGCGAACCATACGTTCCCTGCTGAGGAGGGTGGGGCTTCAACTAGCCCCACGATGTGGCGGGAACTGCTAGTCACACCTTTAAAAACTGAACTGCCACAGAACCTGGGTTGGCACAGACCAGGTGAGTGGTGGGCGATCAGCTTGTGCCCTTAAGAGAGCAAGGTGGGCTGTCCTTTGAGGGAGCATGGCCTTGGCTGACCACACCCTCTTCCTTCTTGTAGACAGAGTCAAAGACAACAACCGCTACCAGACACTGGAGTTCCCCGTGGATGTAAACACAGTGCTTCACGGTTTCGCAGGCTACTTTGAGACCACTCTGTATGGAGACATCACTCTCAGTAAGTTGAGGGGAGATAAGGGGGGTTATTTATTTCATTTAAATACTTTTAAACCTGTGAAAAGTATGACAGGGCAGCATACAAAACTGCAACAAAAGCAATTTAAAACGTCAGTATCCACTGGTAGGTAAAAAGAAATTTGTGTTGCAAAGGCCTGTCTGAATAATAGGGTGTTTTTTTTAGAGACTCCCAAAAGGCAAGAATTAATATTACATTATTTATTAAATTTGTATACCGTTCTATATCTGTAGATATAGGGGTAAAATTACAATATAAAAAAACACAAAATACATAATAAAAATAAGAGCAAAAACAACTCAACAATCCCTCTTCCACAACACATTTCAAAGGGCATTGGATGTCAGCCAGCCAAAGGCCTGGTCAAAAAGGAACATTTTTGCCCGGCACTTAAAGGTGTATAATGAAAGTGCCAGCCCAAACTTCCTTGGGAAGAGCATCGCACAAACAGGAAGCCACTGCAGAAAAGGCTCGTTCTTGTGTTGCCACCCTTTGGACCTCCCATGGAGGCGGCACACGAAGAAGGGCCTCAGGTGATGATCTCGGGGTCCGGGTAGGTTCATACGGATAGAGGCGGTGTTGAGGTATTGCAGTCCTGAACCATTCCTGCTGAATGGTTACTGCTGAGCCTCTAATGGCAGGGAGTTCCACAGGGTAGGGAACCTGTCGCACTGAAGGTTTGGTTCCTAGCAAAGGCCAACAGAAGCCCAGGTGGTGGGGAACCACCAGGTGTGCCCCCTCAGAGGCTGAAGGTGTGGAGTGAGCGGTCTTGCTTTGATGTTGCAGAATGTGCCTTTTTCAATGTTTCCTCCACGTAGGTATTCGGCCTGAGACTCACTCACCTGGCATGTTTTCCTGGTTCCCTATCTTCTTCCCTCTCAAGGTAAGTGCTTCCTTGAACACTCCCTTGTAAGAGAGGAAGGCATCCCTTGTTACCGCTGGGCGGTAAGACTTTGCACCACGGGAACCTCCAAGGTGATAGGAACAGCTGTAGGAGGTGTGGGCGTTTTGTGCACTTTACATTCAGTGGGGAAAAACACAACAATATGTGCCAGGAAAATCAAATGCTATTTAAGGCAACACGGTTTCTGTCTCCTCATCTCTGTCTTTGCCACTTCTTCCCCCACTGTCTCTCTTCCTCTGCCCTTTTACACACCTTTTCTTTGCTTTTGATCTCTTTTTTACTTTTTTTGTTTGTTGGTGGTGGTAGGACTGCGTGGTTCTTCTAAATTGGTTTTCACATCTATAAGAAAACCTATTTGGGGGGAAAATAACAAAACAGGATGCTCCCAGCTAGCCCACACATTCCTAATGCTTTAGGATTAGGACTGAGAGCACAAGGCTTTTATCTAGAATAGGCAAGTGAGAACTGTCTGAGCACAGGCTGATATTGATGGAGCAGTGCCCTGTTTGCCCTAGTAGACTGCCTCCAGCGGAGAAATTATTTATTATTTCTCAAATTATTAGGTGCTTTCTTCTTTGGCGATCACTCGTAGCCGAGTAAGATTGTCTTCCATGAAAACGGTTTTAACAGTGACTGTGGAGGCCAATTCTGGATCCACATGTCCTTCCACAGTGGGGACGTAGGTTTCTGGTGGGAGTTGATCATGGTGAGGGTTTGCCAAACGTGCCTTCCTCTTAGCATGTTTCTCCCTTTCATCCCGAGTTCGAGTGTCTTCAAAGCCCATGACGCCTTTGGTAAAGGTTGTTCTCCAATTGGAGCGCTCGCAGGCCAGTGTTTCCCAGTTGTTTGTGTTTATACTACATTTATACTTGAGAGAGTCTTTAAACCTCTCTCTTGCCCACGGCAACCCAAAGTGACTTACAACCAAACAAGAGAAGGGAAGAAAAGTCTTTAGCAGACCTCTGAGGGAAAAGGACTTGTGGACAAAGGTTCCTTATATAACACTGTATTAGGGTGGTGTTATCCTGGTTTGTGAACGGACCCTCAGCTATTAATGCTCTTCTCCCCCCCCCCAGCAACCCATGAACGTGCAGGCAGGTGAGCGCATTCGCGTGGCCTTCTGGCGCTGCAGCAACTCGAAGAAAGTGTGGTACGAGTGGGCCGTAGTCTCTCCCATGTGCTCCGTCATCCACAACCCCACAGGACGTTCCTACACCATTGGACTATGAGAGGAATCAAGTCCATTCCCCTTAACCAAGTTCTTCTTGCTGCCAGCCCTGAGACACAAGAAATCCTCTTTCCACTCAGAGTAGCATCAGAGACTGTGCAGAGGCCTGGAGGGGCTCCAACCTTGTTGCGGGTGTAGGTCCAGGAAAGGTCCATTCTTAACACCTGCTATTGTTCTATGTGTTGCTTCCGGTCTGTGAAATTTCAATAAAGTCATACAAATGTGTATTTGGAGCTGCTGTCTGGTAAGGAACTCACGTTCACTATTTGGTTTTGAAAGCGATACAACCGTTATGGAATTAGCTGCCATCTTCTGTCGTGACGTCTTAACTTAGATGCCTTTAAACAACAATTAAAACCAGTTGAAGATAGCCCTGCTGATGGCTGTTAACTGTCGCAGCTAAGTAGAACTTCCATGTTCAGAGGCAGTCTATCAGGAACCAGGGCCAACAGGATGCACGTCAGCTGGAGGCCCCAAGCATCCCAGAGCTGCTCCGGTCTTACCAAGCAGAACACCCAACAGTTGTTATGAAAATATTTTCTATGCAGTGCTGGCTTATTTTATTTTATTTCCTAAATTTATACTCTGCTTGGTTGTGAAAAAACCTCGAAGCAGTTTACAAAAGAATAAGACAAACTGAGGAAAAAAATCACAACCCTACTTTAAAAGTTACAAAAGGTAAGATACTAAAACGGGTTAAAATTCCTTCAACTTCCTAAGCATCAGCAGGCGCCGAAAAAGATTACAGTGGAGGCACCTGCTTGATGTCAAGAGGCAGGGAGTTCCACAGTGCCCAAACAGGTTGAGTAGGCCCTGTATGTAGGGCAAGGCACCTGCGTAAGTTTCTCATTCAAAAATGCTTCAGCTTTTCCTTGCTGGGCAGGGTTGTGGACCCGCAAGCGCCAAAACTAGTTGCAAACCAGTTTAAATCCGATATGTGCTCTTGAAGGAAGGTGATCCCATCTCCCTTTCCCGGACGCAATATTTTTCCCACCCGAGGGCAAAGCCTCATAAGGCTACACTCTGACCGCAGGAGCAGCTTATATGAAGTACAGCTGCCATTATCATTTTATCTGATTTGGTGGTGTGCCCTTTGCCCCCAAAGGTATTTAAAAGGAAATGGCTCCTTTGTGCTTGATGCAGGATTCACGGGGAAGATAAGGGGGTGACAAAATACGGCTCTTGGGTGTCCCATTTTATATGTGTCCCCCACTTTATATGGTTTAAAGGTGGAGCGAGAGGTGCCCCAGGGGAGGGAAGCCATCTTGGATCGGGCTGGGCGATAATTGGCTTCCACCGCAGCCCGTAGGACCGCGGGAGTCGCAGCAGGCCTGTGGTTCTGTTGCCATGGCAACTGCGCGGCACAGCCCCCCCCCTCCGTTCCATCTTTTTCACAGGAGCTCAGCGGCTTTTGGCTTCTACCAGAAAAGAGGCCTTGCCGCCGCCGCGAAGCAGCCAATGAGGGATTCGCTTCCACCATGAAGGCCTCCGTCCAATCAGCTCAAGCGATTGGGTGCCGTTTCCTAAGCTTTTCATAAAATTAAATAGCTTGAGGAGCCCCATCTCCTTCGAGGAATGACAGCCAATAATGATTGTTATGGCGAACAATACTTTATTTTCCCCCGCACTTTTACCCAATCAGACTTCGTCCTCACAGTTCCTCCGTCGTTTCGGCCAATCGCCTTTAAGTATATCCCGCCTTTGGCCCACCTCCGCCTCGCAACCATTGGTTCCACTCGGGGGCGAGGGCGAAAGGAAAACCTTACCTCAAACGTTCCTGAGCCATTATCCAGTGAGCATCGAGATCACGGCTTGGAAGCCCGCCTTCGTGCCGTAGCCCGACCAATCGCCGTCTTGATTGTAATGACACCCTCCCTTTCCCCCGACCCTTCTTGCTCTTTTTCCTCCTCCTCCTCCGCTCTTAGCCAATCAACAGCGCTAGAGTCCACGCGCATGCGCTTTGGGGCCTCCGCGAGGCGAAGGAGAAGGGAGGGGGGAGCTTCTGGAGGGAGAAGTGTTCGCCGCCATCTTAGCATCGCCGCTGCTGCTTGTTGCGGCCGCGTCTGAGGAGAGAGCGAAAGACTTTGGAGCTGACCCGGGCCGGAAAGAGACCTCTGTGGTCTAACGGCCAAAGGGGAGGGGGAGGTGGGTGAGTGACTTCGAGAAAGGCCTGAGGGGAGGGAGGGGGGAAGAGCCCGGAGGCGCCGAACGGGCAGAAGTGGCGGTGGTGACGTCACGGCCGCGGCGGTGACGTCAGCGGGAGGGGTTTCTAGGGCTCCCCGCCGTTCTGAAAAAGAGACGGGAGCGCGGGCCGAAGGGCCGCAGACGCCGCGAGAGGCAAAGGGCGGGGCTTTGGGGAGGGGGCGTGGCCTGGCCTTGGGTTGCCCTCCCGCTTTCCTTCCCACCCGCCTCCCGCATTGCGGGCGGGGGCAGGTGGTGGACGAAAGGCCAGGTAGGCGGTGCAGGGTCTCCTTCCGATGGGGGGGAGGGGGTTTCCAGGCAGGTAACAAGATGGTGCCTCTGAGCCTAAAAGAGAGCGGGGGGGAGGGGTGCTAAACATGGCGGTAGGTGTGTTTTATATATGTATGTATGCTCATCCTTATTAAATTTATATGCCGCCTTTCATCCAAGAATCGCAGGGCGGTCTACAACATAAATGTTCAAGATGTATGTGGCTCATTTCCTACTTGCAGGCGGTGTTTGTTTTTGGAGTGGTGGTATAGCTTACTCCGTTTTTAAAGAGAGTTAGGACTCGAGGAGGGCCAATCTCCCTCGGGATAAGAAAGCTTAAGGCCACACTTTGGAGTGGGGGAGGTGTCTGTTGTGGTGTATCCATTGTACTTTGGTAAACGTGAAGAGGCCCTTTGAAGACTTTGGTGGGAAAGTGGGTTGTGCATATACATAGATATGGATGCTGTGAGGTTCTGATGTTGCAAGTACATGATTGCAGCCTATTGGGTTCCCTTTTAGCCTGCAGGTCTAGTATAGACCTGTGTGTCTTCCCTAAAAAGTAAACGCTGTTGTGTTCAGGTTAGCATGCATGGTATTGCAGTCCCTGAAGCACAAGAAATGCGGTTTTTCTTCTTGTGGTTTGCAGTCCCCTCGTTGCCAATCTCACCAACTCTGAAGTATGGGCAACTTTGACAGTTGAGTTGAAGGCAGAACAGGTATTAAGTGATCTGCGGGAATCTAATATTTCAAAGTTCAGTAGATTATTTGGGGTAGGCAGGGAGTTGAAGAAGAGCCAGCAGGAGTGGAGTGGTGGAGTGGAGTTCTCTAGGGATATTATTTAGGGGGAAATTTTGGAACGTTGTGAACCATTCTTGTCTGTGTCTAGATTCCGCTAGATTGAAGTTTGGAAAGCTGCTGAGTTATATTAGGAAAAGTCAAAATAAGGGTTTATTTAATGCTAGGGGTAGGCAATGTGGTGCTTTCCTCATGTTGTTGGAATACAACACGCCCAATAGTCAGGGGAGATGGGAATTGTAGTACAGTATAAGAACATTTGGAAACTACCCCTGAGAATATGGTGGCTTCTGCCCATTTCCTTAAATCCTCTTTTCAAGATAATGATTCTTCAAAGGCAACTTGCAAGAAGCATTCAAACACATATAATAATAATAATGGCTTCTGCCCATTTCCTTAAATCCTCCTTTCAAGATAACGATTCTTCAAAGGCAACTTGCAAGAAGCATTCAACCACATATAACAACAACAACATCAGTGTATGAAATGCCCTCACAATTCTTCCCATCCAGCCATTGTTGGTAGTATTGCCCTATGGGAGAGTGAAGGAAGTGTAGCCAGAGTATACTCTGGGGTGGTTTTTGCCTGCCGCAAATCCTTCCCACAGAGCAGTTGGTGGTAGGTAGCCCTGTGGTGGAGAGGGAATAGTTCAGCTGGAGCAGGCTGTGAGTTGGTCTTCTGGAATACATGTGTGAGCTCCTTGACCAAAGGTTAGTAAACAAATGATGGAGTTGGAGTTGCATGTTTTGTTTGTTTTGGTATTAAAGAGGACTTGTCTTGTGGCCATAGGGCATCTCACCTATATCTGACATGGACGGAATAGAACAGGAGTGGGGAGCTTGGGGCCGTCCAGATATTGCTGGACTACAACTCACATCACCTCTCACTTGCTGGCCTTGTTGTCAGTGGCTGATGGGAGTTGGAGTCCAACCACCTCTGGAGGCCCAAAGGCTCCCCACAACTGCCTTAGAATAGTGGGTGTCTGGAGCTACAGGTATGTATATCAAGCTGGTCATAGATTTCATGATGGAAAAATTGCACACTGTAATAAAACCTGAGCAGTAATTAAAGGCTGGAATTGGGGAGAGTAGGGAGCAAGCAGGTTCTGCACAGTGAATCCTTAAATTTGAGGCTTGACAATCTTCATAGATGTTTTATCATTTTGATGCTTTAGAGCAGCCTTTCTCAACCTTGGGTCCCCAGATGTTTCTGGCCTACAACTCCCATGATCCCTAGCTCACAGGACCAGTGGTCAGGGATGATGGGAGTTGTAGGCCAAAAACATCTGGGGACCCAAGGTTGAGAAGGGCTGCTTTAGGGCAAGGGTAGTCACTATTGGCGCCTTCCATCAGATGTTGGACTGCCAGCTCACATTAGGGGTGTGGAGTGTTGGGAGTCGCAGGACAACAGCTTCTGAAGGGCACCACGTTGGCTGTTTCTGTTTTAGGGGATACAAAGATTTGAAAAGCCTGACATCCAAGTGAGTTCTTTATCAGGGTGGTTTAGATCCTATGTTCTAGCCTCTCTCTGCTAGCTTTCTTTGGTGTGGTTAAATTCCTCATGATGGAAACATAATAGCTTCTACTGCACCATGAAGACTAGAACTGGGCAACTCTGGATACTCCAGAAAACATCTGCAAGTGACTGGAAGAGCAGCTCCTCTGCATCTTTTGCCTGTTAACATAAGAAGCCCATGCATGTTGTCACAACTGAATGCAGCTGTACACCACGAGAGATCTTAACTAAGTTTGGAGACATTCCAAATTCCAAGGAAACCCCAAGCTTAGGCAGATATCTGCATGTGAATATGCATGGTCTGTTGGGGGCACTATTTAGGCTTCACCAGAATATTTAAGCTAAAAAAAGAAGAAAGAACACCACCACCCAACCCAGAATCTAGGCTGTGTTTGGTAGCCTGTAGGAGTTATGGAGAGTTTTCTAGGCCATGCATAGCCATTGGGAATACTTCTGAAGTCCATTTTTAGCTTCTGAGTCTTCAGTAGACTGTGTGTCCTTTAAAAGCTGTCATTGTTGTAATAAAGCTTAGGCATTTATCGAGAGAAATGAAAAAATTAATTGTACTGTATTATCTAGTGGATACTGTCACTTGATCTTTCTGCCTGAGTAAATCACTGGAAGGTGGGAAATTTTTGCTTCTGTATCCCAGTAAATGATCAGCTACTATTCTAGAGCAAGGTTCTCTTTTAAAGTCCAAAAAACTCCAGGGCAAAGGTGGGGAGAATTAAACAGCAGTGACAAAACTAATTGTTTGAACGAAACAACAAGGACTAGAAACTTTGAATCAACTTAAAATTTAAAACAATGTTGTGATAGTCTTTTCACTGTTGGAAAGCTACATGAAGGTTCTTTCCTACATGTATACTTAGGAATTTCAGAGGAAGCCCCTCATAAATTCTTGCGTGTTTACAGACTATGACTCACTATTCATGAGGTATTTGACAATACACAAACTACATGCATTCCATGCATCCCAAAGTTGCAGGTTTTTCTTAGCCTTAGGGTTACTGTCGGTTGTGTGAATCTACTGTGGGGCACTCTTAGGACAGTGGATCCTGCAACAGACAGAGCCAGATATGCTTTCCTCCTGTCAACAGAAGTTTGCAACAACCCAATCTACTTTGCTAACAGTGAAAGCAGCAAAGAGGAAGGGAACAGACTAGAGTTTCTGATCAAGCTGACTGGCTGTAGGAGGGGATAAGCCAGCTGCACTGGCTCCCGGTGGAGTACAGGGTCAGATTTAAGGTGCTGCTTTTGACCTTTAAAGCCCTTCACGGCCTAGGACCCTCGTACCTACGGGACCGCCTCGCCTGGTATGCCCCACGGAGAGCCTCAAGGTCCATAAATAACAACACCCTAGTGGTCCCAGGCCCTAAGGAAGTTAGATTGGCTTCAACCAGAGCCAGGGCCTTTTCAGCACTGGCCCCAACTTGGTGGAACGCTCTGTCTCATGAGACCAGGGCCCTGCAGGATCTGATCTCTTTCCGCAGGGCCTGTAAGACAGAATTGTTCCGCCTGGCCTTTGGATTGGAGCCAATTTGATTCCCTCCGCCCCCTTTTTCTTTTTTCTTTTCCTTCTCCTGCAATGAGGCTCCATTTTAATATTTTAATGTTCCATTATTTTAATGTTTTATTTTATTTTTGTTTTTAAGTTGTAATCACTCATCTTGTTTTTATTATTGCTTGTAAGCCGCTCTGAGCCCGGCCTTGGCTGGGGAGGGCGGGGTATAAATAAAAAAATATTATTATTATTATTATTATAATAAGAGATGCCCACTTCTGGTTCTTCTACTTCTAGTGTGGATTAGTGCCCCAGTGCTCAGATCCTTACAGTATACGTACAAAAGTGTGCAAGGTTTCTGCATAGTAGCTTCCTAGCTCAGGTAGCTAGAGTAAACGTAGAAGAATATGAGAGTTTAAAAGGTTTGAAGAACAATGTGTTTTGGCAGTGTGGTGTGTGCCTAAAATTCAGTATTGCTACAATGGTATGACAAGAATCTCACCATTTTCATGTAAAATCTGATACTGCCTGTGAAGACTTCATGGCTATAGAGAAAACAACATCTCTCCTATTTGCTAAAGACTTAACTGCTCCATCCTATGCAAAATCCCATAGAAATAAGTGCAAGGCAGTTCAGAGTGGAGATATTTGGGATTATGAGGTGTTAGTACACATCTCTGGTTTTCTAGAGTGAAAATACAGGTTCTCATTTACAAAGGTTGCCAATACACAGTCCCTTTATGTCCTATCTCTGCTCCCCCGCTAAAAAAGTTATCGGTTTCTGTGCCCAAACTTTGATTTTATTAAAATACGTCACAGAAAAATTATTTCCCCACATCAACTCCTGCCCACCTTATTCTAAAGCAAAAATGTTGCAACCAGTATTTTGCAGGTGTATCTGACAGGCACCCCTTTACCCAGACGGAGAAGTGGGGTGTTTTTATTTTTTACTCTCGTGGGGGATGTTTTGCAGTGTGAGGTCTGTAGAAGGAGTGTGGAGTGCAAGTTCCCATATGAAGGAATTTACTGGGTGGATTGAGATCATTCTAGATTAGAAAATGAGGCAGGGACAGGTCGCTAGAGGAGAGGGATTGTTTGCATGGGAAGTGGACAGGCAACCGGAGATGCTCTTTCACGTTTGTCTTGGCATTCCAGAATCCCAGAGGTCACATGGTGGGCTCCAGTTGGTTTTACAGATCCGTAGATTCTAGAACTCTAGCGTATCCAGGCAACATGCACGGTCCTCCCTGCCCACCCCTGCGTAGCCCACTTCTCAATTTCACTCATGCCTCCATCTTCTCCAGGCTGTGATCGAATTCTTTGCCTGCTAGAAGCCCTTCTCCACTAGCAGCTCCTGTGTCTCGGGGTGGTGGGGAGCCCACCCGTTTGGGCCAGCCATGGATCCGGCGTTCCCCAATCCATCCCAGGACCCAGTGAGTACCCACCCTCACCCCCTTCTCTTGTTCTTCGGGAAGGTAGTGTTGTGGGGTTCCATTGCAGGGAACTCTGCGTTTAACCCTTCCGCTCTCTCTCTTCCTACTTGCAGAGCCAAGAGGACGGCATGGCCTCGGATGACTTTGATATCGTGATAGAGGCCATGTTGGAGGCCCCGTACAAGAAAGAGGAGGTATGGAGTGAGTTCTTGAAAGCAGCAGCAGCAGCATGCCCGACCTGTGAAAAAAGGGGGTTCTTAGCCATGCTACCAAGATTGCAGTGTGGTGCCTAATGCAGTCCCTTGTGTAGCTCCCTTCCCTGAGGGCCTCAACTTTTTTATATATATATATATATAAAGTAACGATTCTAGCTTACGTAGCTGTATTTTATTGTTTCCATTGTTAATGTAAGGCCACCAAAGAAACTGGTTATTGGCTTGCATATACATGCAGGCCACTAAAGATGTGAAATCATGTTAATTCAGAGACAAGCTTATTGGATCAGGAGTTGCCAGTTGCTTGCCACAATTCAGTCACCATACTGCCTGGGGTCTAGAAAATAAAATAAAAATGTTCCTTCTCTTTCATAAGCCTTAGACCACTTGTCCTCTCCATCCCTGCCAAAGAGCACCCAAACTTTGCAGCAGAATAACACATTCCAAAGAAAGCTATGTGCATTTGTGTGACATCCTGTTTTCCCCCTGGCCTTTATTTGTTTAAGGTAGTTCTGGAATGCACTTCTTTAGAAGCAGCTCCCGTTAGAAATCAATGGGTGCGAATCTGGCCACGATTTTGGCCGTGGTGACGTTTATCTCTTCCTAAGCATTGGTTGCATGTGGCACTTTGCCCCACCTGCTGCTGTGGCCAGAACAACAGCATCCCATGCAGAGCCTTGGCTCATGCAGTTATTAGCTCGAAAACAACAAATTCTGTGTTAATTAAATCAAGGAATTTTGTTGTTGATGATTCCGACTGCAGGTCCCCGGTCCCGGTCCCCCCCTGGAAACTGAATGCTTGCCAGGTAAATGTTCCTGGAGTGGGTTTTGGCAATAGGAGAGAACTCAGCTAAGTGTCACTGGTATTTTGGGTAGGCTAAACAGTGGGTGAAACGTTGTTGTTTTCATTACAGTAGAAGTTGGGGTTCTCAGGGAAGCAAATCCTGCACCAGTTTCAAAGTGGGTGTAAGGCAAGCAGATTTGACCCTTCTTTAAGCAGAGTGAAACCCCCTTGAAAGTTGAGTTGCTGAATATCAACTGCTTACGACAATTCTGCGTTGAACAGTACCGTATTTTTCGCCCCATAGGACGCACCGGCCCATAGGACGCACCAAGTTTTTTTGGGGGGGGGAAATAAAGGGGGAAAAAATTATCCCCCCCCCAGGTGCTTGTGGGGCCGGCAGCGGGGAGAAGCACTCTTCTCCCCGCCGCCCGCCTTCAGACCAGGTCCGGGGACAGCGGGAAGACGCGCTGCGCTTCCCAGCTGTCCCTGGAGCTTGCGGGGCTGGCAGCGGGGAGAAGCACACGTCTCCCCGCCGTCAGCCTCCAAACCACATCGGGAGACAGCAGGATGACGGTGTTCCGCCTCCTCGCTGTCCCCCGACCTTGTGGGGCTGGCACTGGGGCTCTCCTGAAGCCTGGAGAGCGAGAGGGGTCGGTGCGCACCGACCCCTCTTGCTCTCCAGGCTTCAGCGAAAGCCTGCATTCGCCCCATAGGACGCACACACATTTCCCCTTCATTTTTGGAGGGGGAAAAGTGCGTCCTATAGGGCGAAAAATACGGTATATATATATTTTTTAAAGGAAACAATTCCTGGTAGTAGAATGATGGTCAGGGGGAATTTTGGTACGTGCCAGATATGAAAAGCTAATAATTCTAACTTTCCTAATGAAAACTCTTTGGTTTTCAAACTTCAAAAGTGGCTTATCTCCCTCCAAAGAGCCCTGGAAGTCCCCCTCCCAGCATTTGGTGGTCTGGTGGGGGACAGGCCTATACTGGGGTGCATGTGTGTGTTTTGCTCTTATGTCCCAGTCTGCTGAGGCAGCTTAAGTACTCAGTTGTTCTTGCAGCTGTGCTCCTAATTTTTAGGAAAGACAAAACATTAAAAGCGTAGTATCTTAAAGCAGCTGCACCCTCCAAGGAATGGGAGGGTGCGGCTGCTTTAATTGTAAGTGTTGGGGTTCTGGGTCCCCCCTCCCATGCCTCGTATAATTAATGAGCTCGGACATACTGCCAGTGATTCTCCCAGGTCCCTCAGATGTGCTGCTCTGTGCTAGACATATGGAAAGAAACATGTTTTGGGTGGTTGTTTTCTTGGTTTGAGTGGGGTGAGAAATGGTGGTGTGTGTGTGTGTGTGTGTGTGTATGCCCCCCTCTCCCTGTGTGTCTCAGTGACCCTTCCCTGCTGGGCCCATCCCTCCTGTGTTTGCTCCAGGCCCAGCCAGGACCCTCAAAGCCACCAGCTGATCCCCCCACAGCACAGGTAATGTATGAAAGCGGTCGGGAGCAGCTGGGGGTGTGTGGACAGAGTGGGGCTGGGCTTCAAGGCATGCAAGGGAGGAGCAGGGGCTGCATATTACCCCCCTCTCTTCTGTCTTCCGACCCTTTTTCCAGCCGCCTCAGGAGGAGCAAGCAAAGGACGCAAAGAAAGAAAGCGCCCCCAGCAGCAGCGGGGAAAGCAGCAGGTGAGTTGGTCTGCTTCCTCCGGCGTTTCCTTCTCCCCTCCCTCTTTCCTGCGCACCTCTCACCTTCCTTCCTTCCCGATTGCAGCAAAAAGAAGAGGAGCAAGAGTCGTAGCAGGAGCCGTGACCACAGACATAGGTAGGTAGGGATGGGCTCCAACGAGCGCAGAGAGAGGATTGAGCAGTGAGCAAGGAGCTGTGTGGGTTGCTAGTCTAGGACCCCCACCTGCCATGGTTGGCAAACATGTAGCTGTCAGGAGCTTATTATCCAGGGAGAGCAAGAGGGGGAGCTCTTCCCCTTGCCTCAGAGAGATTGGAGGATTTTGGCCAGGATGGTTGGATTTTAGCTGCATGCATGCATTTCAGCCAGTATCTTTGGGCAGATCCACGCCAGACATTTAAAGTGCATTCTGCAAACTTTCCCCGCAGACTTCCCGGGGGAAGGGTCCTGGCAGTTGTAGTGCTGTGGGGGGGGGGGGGAGCGACTGCAGTTCCCAGGATTCTGAATGTACTTTAAATGTGTTGTGCACCGTGGGCTGAAAGGAGGGCCTGGTATCACCCAGCACGCTTAGTTCCCTGTCTTGCAGTAGGAGGCGCAACGAGGGCAGTTTGGGGCAGGCTGCCGTGCTTCATAATCCTTTCTCGTTCTTCACACCTCTTCTAGCCGCAGTCGGGACCGAGACCGCCACCGCAGGCGCAGCCGCAGCAGAGATCGCCGTAGCCGCCACCGGAGCAGAAGCCGCCACCGGAGCCGCAGCCGGGACCGCAGGCGGGGAAGCCGGTCTCGCAGCAGAGAGCGCCGGCGGGACGAGAGAGTGCGCTACCGGAGCCCCCCACCCCCTGGGTAAGGGACACTGCCACAGTCCTGTCACAAAAGCCCGGGGTGATCAAATGTTTAATGCAAAGAGAGGAAATAATTCGTCTTAGCTGTGTCAGCAACAGGGATGGCTCGAGAGGCTGAGTTAATGGCCATCTTATAGCAGTGGACCATGTCCCTCTGAGCTTCTCCCTCAGTCTCCTTTCCATGTCTCTCAAATCCTCTGCTCTGCCATAGCAGCGTCTCCATGACCTGGCTTGAAGCTTTCTCCACCCATTGCATATCCCAGAAACAACCCTCCCCACCCCCATTTCATTTAATGCACAAGTCTCTCTTTTTAAAACTGAATTTCAGATTGGACGCCCAACATAGCTGACAATACGCAAACAAAGCAAATGTATTGTACAATACAAATGATATGTACAATAATCAATGTACATAACAACCTTTGGCCTTCCTTTGGCTTAACCACAACCTGGATGATCCTTGACCCTTTGTTGTTATTGCTGGGGCTGAGGAGGGTTGTAGTTGAGCAGCATCCGGACGGCCAAAGGTTCCCCACACTGGCTAGACAATCTGTATATAAACAGTATAGGATTCTTGCTTCCTATCTGAACCCTGCCCTGGAAGGTGTTTCAGGTGAAAGAGCTAAGACGGAAGCAACAGTATTGGGGAGTGGGTAATATATGGCAGCACATAGTAGCAGTGGTACTGAGCCTCTCCCTTGATAGCCAGGCTGTCACTTGCCTTGGGATGTTTTCTCTTGGCTTTGATCTCAAGCAAATGAGAAAGGACTTGGCAGTTTGTGTATTTTGACAGTGGTTGCTCTGTTTGTGCTCTCGTGGTTGAACTAGGCTATCTTGCATTGTGTCCCATTCCCTTTCCTTGCAGGCGTCGGTTTGGGCACAGCAAGAGTCCCTTGTACAGAGAGAAAAGCCCCCTCCGGTGAGTGTTTGTGACTGGGGAGGGCTGGGTGGTGGCTCTTGGGCCACATTAATAATAATGATAATAATTTTATTTTTAATATGCCACCAATCTGACTGGGTTGCCCCAGCCCCTCTGGGCACCTTACAGCAAAATATAAAAACACAACAAAACATCAGATGTTAAAAACTTCTCTATACAGATGTCTTCTGAAAGTAAAAAAGTTGTTTATCTGTTTGACATCTGATGGGAGGGTATTCCACAGGGTGGGCACCACTACCAAGAGGGCGCTCTGCCTTGTTCCCTGTAACTTCACTTCCGCTAGAAGGACCTCAGTGCTGGATCTCAGTGTTCAGGCTGAACAATGGGATAGAGACGTTCCTTTAGGTATACAGGGCTGAGGCCAATTAGGGCTTTGAAGGTCAGCACCAACACTTTGAATTGGGCTTGGAAACGTACTGGGAGCCAATGTAGATCCCCTAGGGCTGGTGTTATATGGTCCCGGCAGCTGCTTGCAGTGACCAGTCCAGCTGCTACATTCTGGATTAGTTGTAGTTTCCGAGTCACCTTCGAAGGTAGCCCCATGTAGAGCGCATTGCAGTAGTCAAAGTGGGAGATAACCAGAGCATGCACCACTCTGGCAAAACAGGGCACAGGCAGGTAGGGTCTCAGCCAGTGTACCAGATGGAGCTGATAGACAGTTGCCTTGCATGCAGAATTAACCTGCACCTCCGTGGACAACTGTGAGTCCAAAATGACCCCCAGGCTGTGCACCTGGTCCTTCAGGGGCACAGTTACCCAATCAGGACCAGAGAGTCCCCCACAGCTGCCCACCCCTTGTCCCCCAGACCCAAGAAGGCTTGTTGAGTCCCTCCTCCCAGGTTTGAACCTCCTTGGCAACTTCTGCTTTTCTCCCACAGGGAGCCCTTGGGCAGCTTGAGCCCAGAGGAGCGTGATGCCCGCACTGTCTTCTGCATGCAGCTGGCTGCCCGTATTCGCCCACGTGACCTTGAGGACTTTTTCTCTGCTGTCGGCAAGGTTGGCCATTTCCCCTCCCTCCCTCCATTGGGCTTTGACATCTGCTTATTTCTCCCCCCCCCCTTTCAAGTGCAGACTTGAAACCCACCGTTCCCTCTGTGTTTTGCATGGTACCCAGTGATCTCAACCAGAAACGCCTTTTTAGTTGTCCTCAGCTGCACTTCTATGGGCTACCTGCAGCCGTTCAGTCTCTCACTTGCCTCCCCTTGTACCTCCGAGCAGGTGCGCGATGTGCGGATCATCTCCGACCGAAACTCCCGTCGCTCCAAGGGCATCGCCTACGTGGAGTTCTGTGAGATCCAGTCGGTACCGTTGGCCATTGGGCTGACAGGGCAGCGCCTCCTCGGGGTGCCCATCATTGTCCAGGCCTCCCAGGTGCGAGACGCATTTGAGGTGGGGGGGGGGGGCGGGTAAAGAAACTTTGTATGCATGGCCTGAGAAAGAGAAGGAGGGGTGTGGATTGGGGTAGGTGTGTGTGACCCGGTGAACAAGTTAATGGCAGGAAATGGAGCTAGAGATGATGCAGAGAGGTGAAGCAAAGGGGCGTTCGGAGGAACTGGAAGGGTTGGGTTTTTAAGGAAAGGGATGGAAGTTCTTAAAGCCCAAGCCCAGAGTTAGTAAGATACTCTTTTGGGCATGTTTGTGCAGCCCTCTTCTCCCGCCCAAAGACCAGGGGATGAGGAGCTGCTTACACTAGTGTAAGACTCATACCCGGCTCTCAACTTTTTAACACTGTTACTGTTTTTAATATTGCGAGCCCTGTTGTGGGAACAAATGTTTGCAAAAAACATTTGATTTTTTATTTTATTTTTTTTAAAATAATGCCTAATGCTTGCGGCTGTTTCTAATCCTCCCTGGTTTTCCCTGCCCTTAGGCAGAGAAGAACCGGCTGGCAGCCATGGCTAACAACCTTCAGAAAGGCAGTGGGGGCCCCATGCGGCTCTACGTTGGCTCCCTTCACTGCAACATCACCAAAGAGATGCTGCGTGGGATCTTTGAGCCCTTTGGCAAGGTAGGAGGCCGTAACTGGGGTGAGGGCTGGAGGAGCGAGTGGGCGGAGCGTGTGGGGGCTCACGGAGTTCTGATTTGTGGCTTTTTCGTCCTGCGTGCAGATTGACAGCATTGTGCTGATGCGTGACCAGGATACCGGGCAGTCCAAGGGCTATGGCTTCATCACGGTCTGTATCTCTTCTCACCTGGCTCTGAAGGTGGGTGGGGAGCCTCAGATACTTCCCTTTTAAAGCACTTTCTTCCCCTGTCAGTTTGCAGAGGCTGAGTGTGCCCGGCGTGCCCTGGAGCAGCTGAATGGTTTTGAGCTGGCCGGCCGACCCATGCGGGTGGGGCAGGTCACTGAGCGGCTGGACGGCACCACCGACATCACCTTCCCGGATGGTGATGAGCCCGAGCGGTCGGCCCTTAATCTCAGCACCACTGGCTCCCAGCTCCAGCTCATGGCCAAACTGGCAGAAGGTGAGTTTCCTGGTAGGAATTGAGCAACGAGGAAACTGGGAGAGATTTCTTCACATGAATCATGGAAACAAACTGATTTGTTTATTAAGAAGTGATATGCCATGCAGGGAGCAGTAAAAGCAATATTAAAACAGGCTGGAGACAAGAAGACGGATGTCTGGAGAGCAGCAGTCTTTAAAAGCTTGGTACTACAATTGAGGGTGTTGATCTGATGGGAAGGAAATTTTACGGAAGGGAACGGGTACCACCAGGAAGGCACCTGCTTCTAGTAGATATCTGCCTAGCTTGCCTCTAGGGGTGTGCCTTGCAAATAGGACCTCTAGATCTCTGTTTTCAAGGGATTGTACATTAGAAGACAGTCCTTCAGATATCCCCTTCTCAGGCCATTTTGGTCTTAAAACCTTTGAACTCTTTGACTGGGAACACACCAAAATCAAGTAGTTGGGCAATACTCAGGACCGCAATACCTCAAGGACTGCCTCTCCATATATGAACCCGGACCCTGTGATCACTGTCTAATGCCCTTTGTGTGCCTCTTCCACAAGAGGTCCAGAGGGTGGCAACAGACAAATGGGCCTTTTCTGCAGTGGCTCCCCACTTACTTCATTGCATATCTCTAGGTGCCATATCACTAACCTCAGACTGGGATTTGGGGGAGTGCAGGGGAAACTTTTGAAAGGGTCCTCATTCACGTCCCAATATACTTGTGGCTCAGGCAGCAGCCTAGGGCAAAGAGTTGTTAAATCACTTAACGCCTTCTGCTAAGGAAATGCTTGTTGGATGAAAATGTGTTTGTGGCTGAGTCTCCCCTTTGGGGCTTCTCCCCTTTCAGCAGGTTCTGGGATCCCCTTGTCAACTACAGCCGCGGCTCAGGCGGCCCT
Source organism: Podarcis bocagei (assembly GCF_964188305.1). Taxonomy (NCBI): domain Eukaryota; kingdom Metazoa; phylum Chordata; class Lepidosauria; order Squamata; family Lacertidae; genus Podarcis; species Podarcis bocagei. The sequence continues at coordinate 50,777,169 of NC_138138.1, read as the reverse complement.
GCAGCTCAACGGAGCGATACCCCTGGGAGCACTGAACCCAGCTGCCCTGACAGGTAAGGTGGGGAATGTGTGCGATCCATTGGATGGGTTTGTTTGGGGGTGGGGGAGGTGACCCTGATGAGAACCTTGAGAGACATGAGGTCCAGCCACAATCTTTAATAAAGCATCTTTAGCAAGGAGACAGACCCCTGGCCATTGTTGTACACTCCTGGGAATTGTGTCTGGAGATACCTCTTTATACTGAGCAAGTCATTGGCCCCATTTGTCTGCTCTGACTGGCAGTGTTCTCCACGGTCTTGGGGATAGGTCCTTTCTACCTCTGCTACATGAGCTTCTCTAAACTGGAGATGCTGCAGATTACGGAAATACGGGTCACTCTGCGTTCAAGGCATGCATTCTGCTATTCTCCAGTGGATCAAGTTTTCCTAACTTGGTGCTCTTCAGATATTGTTGAACCATAAACTCCCATCACCGCTTAATATTGACGATGCTGTCTGGGGCTGATGGGAATTTGTAGTCCAATCTCTTGTGGGCACCCAGTAAGGGAAGGCTAAAAGGTAAAGGGACCCCTGACCATTAGGTCCAGTCGTGGCCAACTCTGGGGTTGCGGCGCTCATCTCGCTTTATTGGCCGAGGGAGCTGGCGAACCAGAGCAACACATGGAAACACAGTTTACCTTCCCGCTGGAGTGGTACCTATTTATCTACTTGCACTTTGACATGGTTTCGAACTGCTAGGTTGGCAGGAGCAGGGACCAAGCAACAGGAGCTCACCCCGTCGCGGGGATTCAAACCACCAACCTTCTGATCAGCAAGTCCTAGGCTCTGTGGTTTAACCCACAACGCCACCCGGATCCAAGGGAAGGCTACCCTGGCCTTAATCCAACCAGACATTTGCCCAGCCTGCTTACATAGGTCTCAGCTAAGAAACTTGAGTAGCTCCCTAAGGCATGAACTTGTTTGGGAATTGCTTCCTTAAAAAAAAAAAAATCTCTTATTGTTTTCCTCTGTCCTTCTCCACTTCTAGCTCTCAGCCCAGCACTGAACCTGGCTTCACAGACATTGGCTTCCCAGTGCTTCCAGCTTTCGGGCCTCTTCACTCCCCAGACAATGTGAGTGGCTGAATCACAGAGACGGGTGGGGTGGGGGGCAAGGGTCGTGTACTATGTGCCGGGAAATACAATGGTGCCGGTTTAATTTCCCTCAGCCAGATTGGGCTGATACTCTCTTAAATTGGTGTGTGGAAATGGAGTCGTCCTGGCCTAGTGTTCTCCCGCATTCCCAAAATGCACTGCCAGGCAGCTCCCTTCCTCCCTTATCCCTGAGTCCCCCTCACTTCTAAACTTGCTACTCACAGATGCCAGGATGCCCACCAGTGTCTTGACAGTTCTCCTCAGGATATACTTCGTTTTCACATCAAACAACTTCTGTGTGATTTTTCTGAGCTGCAATATTTTGGCATGAAACCTATGTGGCAAAGTGAGGTGGAAAAAGAGAGGTGGTTTGCCAGAAATGGTTTTCCAGCCTTTTCTTTTTTCTTTTTTTTTGTCTGCAACCTTGTGGCTCAGAAAATTCTGCTGTTAGAAACCGACACACAAAGGCCTCATCTGCCCTCAGTATTTTATGTTGGTTATCATGTGCGTGCATGAAATCTGTGCAACTGGATGCTGGACGGAGAGGGATTATACTGTACCTTCCTAATCCTTGTACGTGTCTCTCTCTCTCTCTCTCTCCCCAGGTAACTCAACCCGGTTCCCCCCCTGCCCTCCCTCTCCCACGGAGCCAGGAGGGGAATGATCATCTCCACATCATCACCACATCACCGCCCTCATTGAATGCAAGGCAGAGCGGGATGGACTCTGAAGGAACACCCCCTCCTCCTCGGGGCCCCTTCTCAATGCGAACTGATTTTACTCCGATTCCCTTCCCACCAGGAGCCTGGGGGTGGGAGGGGGTTGGTGTTCTTCCCCTTGATTCTGGAATCATAATCGGATGTGGGGGGCGGGGGGGGGGCTACGTTAAATCCCCCGCATGGGACCCTCAGGAGGACCAGGGACCCGTTTCCCCCACAGACGTGGGCTCTCAGCATCTCTTCTTGTTTTTTGCCGCCTCCTGGCAGAGGCCCTGCGGGGCTTGCAGCGCCAGGGTGTACATTTGCCATTCCTCTTTCCCACCCTCTGCTCTCCAGTGGTGTGTTGTGGGTATTTGCTGGACGGCTTCATGAATTGAGCTCATTGCAGATGGGTGTGCGCGTGTGTCTTGTACATAGCAGAGAGGGAGGAAATGGGGAGAGTCGAGAACCAGCATTTGGGTGGGAGGCCTGGCCCCGAGGGGATATCCCCCCCCTCCTTCCCAAGCAGTGTTTTGTAATCCCCTCTCGATCTCTCTGAGGTTGCCTATAGTGTGGGGATGTCGTCCCGTTCCTCCCTTTCCTTTCCCTCACCCCTCCTTTTACTTGGGTCTGTATCCTCTTCTTGGTGTTCCCATTTTCTGCCGCACCTTCCCTCAAACAAGTCCCTTGGATCACATCTTTCCCCTTCCCCCTCCATCCCCCAAATTTGAAGGTGTATTTTGGTTTTCTTTTTATCTGTCTCTTTTAATTTTTTTTCTCTTTTTTTCTCTTTTTTGCTTATAAATGAATAATAAAAAGTCACCAAATGTAGCTAGGTGTGTTTTTCATTTTGTGGCAGTGAAAGGGCAGCAAGATGTGAGGTTGCTTCTACTCCTTGATTTGAGGGGCAGAGGTGATGCACATCTGCAGGTTGAGGCTGAAATATGGGGCTGAAAGTGTTATTGGGAGGGTCTGTCAGGTTAAGACTATCTGTTGGAGAGACAGGGAGGCTGCTGTGGTTCTTAGTCTAGATAAATATTTCCAAACCGTCTGGGGCAGATGCACACTTCAGTCATGTACACCAAATTAAGTCAGAACTGAAAACATCCTCAGAACTACCCAGGAGTGATTGATGGGTCCGCTCACGCCTCATGCCAGACAATTGGCAAAATTGCCACCCCTGGCAGAGTCGATGAGTAGAAGGCCCTAAGGCCAGAGGAGGAAGTCCAGGGCAGCCCTGGACTAGGGGTGGGCAGACTTTCAGGCTTGCTGGATCGACTTTTGTTTCCTCAAAATGAGAGCCAGGTCCGAAAGCTATACAATTAGAATTAAAGAGTAAGAAGCCTTGAAATTCGTTCTCCACGCCAGAATTTGCGCACACAAAAAGTCCAGAGTTTGTCAGCTTGTTTCAGCAGCCTGCTGTAGGCAGAAGAAGTCACATTTTTGTTGCTCTTGTCAAATAACTGGGAGTCTGAAACCTTGTTGGTCCCGACAGCAGATCTTGAGATCTACCATTAGATCTTGATCTGCTTTCCTTCTGTTGACTTGCCAGGAGCCTTTGGTTTTTAACTTGTTTATGGCACATCACCAGTCTTCCCATGGCTCCCTGTTCAGGAATGACTGATTTGAGAAAGAGAGGGACCGTTTTCCACCAACGCTCTGGGCAGGATGCCTTGCCTGAACGGTGCAAGTCAACATCCGCGGTTAGGCTGCCTGGGTATCCCTGGGCCAAATTCAGCCCACTCGCCATCGCTCATCCCTACACACCCTCCTTGTGACTCAAAGGGGTCTTTTGATCCTGGTTGGCCCACCTAAGCTTGCCTCCTGGTGGGAAACAGCTAAGAGCCATGGGATACCCCACCCCACAGGATTTTCTGCAGATTTTATTCCCGGGGGGTGATCCTCTTGCCCGGCAGAGAGTGTGGTTAGCCTAGAGAAAATGGCTGTTCAAAGCGCACGTTGCTCTGAGCTGCCACCTTGTCTTATTTTCTGATTCTCTCCTCTTGTTCTCTTCACCGTGTTTAGAGAGTTGTGAAATACAAGGCATATGTTGGTAATTGGGTCAAACGTTCACTGCTTGGGTGAGTGCAGATGTACATGCATTGATGCGCTTCGGGGGTGTTTTTTTGCTCCTGGTCTTGCACGAAGATGACCAGAGCCTGTTCACGGTGCCACATTAAGTTGCTCAGCTGTGGCTGTTGTTTGTTGCTTGAAAGCCACAGGATCCAGCTGGTGTGGGAGCGGAGGAGCAACCCTCCAGCTCCCTTCTCCAGCCTTGTGACAGAAATGTGTGACTTGTAGGGTGTGAGATTATTATTTCCCCCCACCCCCATGCTGGTTTTGCTCATGGATATCTTGGCAGATCTTTTTCTTTTTCTTCCTTTGGAGATGGAGGCTGTGCGCACACCCCAGGAGTAAATTATGTGACCCATTCTTCTGCTACCTCCTGCTCACGACTTCTCGGTTGCCTGCTCTTGGCTCCCAGGTGCTGCTTCGCTCTGAGCTGCAGATGGCTCCGAATGTACTGCGAAATCTGTCGGCAAATTCAGCATCCCCCCCCCCCAGCCTCCCGCAACCTCTAGCTATGCACCTGCATGGCCTTCCCTAGGGACACGGAGAGTGATGATCCATAAATAACTCTAACCTCTTTCTCCCATTTCCCAAATGGCAGTCCTTTCCCCTAATTACAAGCCTGGGTTCATCTGTGGGGACCTCATATCTTCCACCCCCCCCAAGCCCCTTGTCCTTGATTTCGGTTGCAGAAGACTAGGGTGGCAGTCTGGCTGCCAGCTTGCTCAATCGATGATCATCGCTATGGCAATGGAAAACATTTTGTCTCCATGGCAACCACCCAGCTGTGGACCCATAAGGGTGTTTCCATGGTGAAGAGATGCACATCTCCTTCCCATCCCCCCATTTCCTTGCTCATCCAATTTCTGAATACTTGAGCCATGGAAAGGGAAGGGAGGGGAAGGGGAAGACATTTTGTTCCTCATTGTTTTCTCAAGTGTGATAGCTTTGATAGCTTTTGCTGGCAAAGGAAGGAATTGGGGAGGGGAGAGAGAAAAAGGGGCTGCAATGTGGGTTTGGTTTTGCTAAGCTAGGAGGCAGTGGAGTCGAAAGCATTCCTTGCTCCTTCTGCAAAAAGATCGCACCCTCTTTCTGCAATATTTGTATGGCAGCAACATCCGTCCTTGGTGACCTGAAATTGCATTTAGGTGTTTACTGAACAAATGCTATCTCTTTTTACTTTTTTTCTTTTCTAAAAAAAGAGCCATCTTCATGGTGAACACACCTGTGCTATAGTTGATGAGCAATCAGTGCTACGTGCTCCTGTGTATGAAAATGAGAGGGTCTGCTTCGAACCAGTTATCTGGTTTTGGAGACGTGTGAAGGGGAAAGAGTACATTATTGAGGCATGTTTAGTCATTGGTTGAAAGTAAATTCAATTTGGGGATGCATTCTGTTGGTTCTCTTGTGGGTTCAGTTCTGGTATGGGGGGCATATTCACTTTGAGGACCAGCACGCTCAGAGGGTTGGTTTAGGAGCTGGGAGATGTTCAAATCTTCTTCAAATCCCCACTTGGCTATGTAGCTGACTGCAGGGGTGTTCACATATTACATTCAGCAAGTATACAACCAGTGTGCACCAACAGTATAGCATTATACTCATAGAATGTGTAATGTAAGGATTCCTAATATACATAGGGAGGTGTGTGTGTGTGTTAATGCATCTATAGCTTAACATAATAATAATAACTTATTATTTATACTCCGCCCATCTGGCTGAGTTTCCCCATTGATTGGTGGCTCCCAATTGAGTGTTAAAAACAATACAGCATTAAGTACTAAAAACGTCCCTAAACAGGACTGCCTTCAGATGTCTTTTAAAGATAGGATAGCTGCTTATTTCCTTCACATCTGAAGGGAGGGCATTCCACAGGCGGGCGCAACTACCGAGAAGGCCCTCTGGTTCCCTGTAACCTCACTTCTTGCAATGAGGGAACCGCCAGAAGGCCCTCGGCGCTGGATCTCAGTGTCTGGGCTGAACGATGGGGGTGGAGACACTCCTTCAGGTATACTGGACCGAGGCCGTTTAGGGCTTTAAAGGTCAGCACCAACACTTTGAATTGTGCTCGGAAACATACTGGGAGCCAGTGTAGGTCTTTCAGGACCAGTATATATAGCCTCGGCGGCTACTCCCAGTCACCAGTCTGGCTGCCGCATTCTGGATTAATTGCAGTTTCTGTGTCACCTTCAAAGATAGCCCCACGTAGAGTGCATTGCAGTAGTCCAAGCGGGAGATAACTAGAGCATGCACCACTCTGGCGAGACAGTCTGCGGGCAGATAGGGTCTCATCCTGCATACCAGATGGAGCTGGTAAACAGCCGCCCTGGACACAGAATTAACCTGCGCCTCCATGGACAGCTGCGAGTCCAAAATGACTCCCAAGCTGTGCACCTGGTTCTTCAGGGGTACAGTTACCCCATTCAGGACCAGGGAGTCCTCCACACCTGCCCACCTCCTGTCCCCCCAAAACAGTACTTCTGTCTTGTCAGGATTCAACCTCAATCTGTTCGCCGCCATCCATCCTACAACCACCTCCAGGCACATAAGAGGCTGCTGGATGAGGCCAGCAGTCCATCTAGTCAGGAATCCTGTCCTCACAGCGGCCACCGCTAGAATATATACCTGTTTATACCTTCAGTAGCCTTCTGCTTCCTCAATTGACCTGGTTCTCTTTTAATGCCCTCCCAAGTTTAAGAACTTGTAAGGGGCAAAGGGGTTGCAGGACACACAACACATCCAGGTGTTGAGGTCCCCTTTTTTCTGCAGAAGCTGCTGACTCAGACACCCTCCGCCCACCTCGAGTCTGCCTTGTGGCTGCGAGGTGTGACCAGCTGGTCCCTTCAGAAAATGCAAGCGCTTCTGAAGTTTTTGATAAGCCCCTTTCTCTCCCCACCCACTCCTTAGGAGTAGTAAGGACACAGGGGCAGAGGCAGTGACACATCAAGGGTGCCTATCACGGCTCAGGGTGGAGGTTTTGAAGGTGGCAGCGGGTGCTTTGGATCTGTGCAAAGGTAAGCTTTGCAGAAAGTGGAGGGTTGGTGGTGAGGGAATAGCAATCTTCGTTGCAGGTGCTTCTCTTTTAAGGCAGGCGTAGGAGGGCCCCTGGCAAGCGTTGACAGCTTGAACCGTCAGCCTGTCTCCTCTGCTGATGAGGGGAGGCACACGGCTTGCATCGTAAGCAGGCTCCTTGCACTGCCTTTTGCTTCTAGGCCTGCTGACTGCTGTGCCGCTCTCATTGCTCATCGGGCCTCGGCTTCTGTAGGCAAACCGCCTCCTCTTCCTCCCTCTCCTGCTCCTGATCTGTCTTTTCCCCAACCCCCAGCCTATAGAGGCAAAGTGCAGCCCCTTGAAACCTGCTCTCAATGGGTAAAAGCCCAGGGAACAGATGAAGGAATGGACGGTAACAGAGCATACAGTGGTGCCTCGCAAGACGAAAAGATTCCGTTCTGTGATTCTCTTCGTCTAGCGGTTTTTTCGTCTTGCGAAGCAAGCCCATTGACGGATTAGCGGATTAGCGCTATTAGAGGCTTTTAGCGGCTTATCTGCTGATCGGATCAGCTGATAAGCGGCTTAGCGGCTTAGAAAAAGGGGGGGAGGGGGAAAAACCAGCAGGAACTCGCAAGACATTGTCGTCTTACAAAGCAAGCCCATAGGAAATTTGTTTTGCGAAGCACCTCCAAAACGGAAAACCCTTTTGTCTAGCGGGTTTTCCGTCTTGCGAGGCATTCGTCTTGCGGGGCACCACTGTATGAAGAAGGCCTTTCTTTCTTGCCAAGTCCCTGCAAAGCTGAGCGGAAATCACATCTTGGAGGGTCCTCCATACTGGTGGGTTTTCTGTTTGGCTTGTTTCTGTGGATGCACTTTGCAATTTTAAGAACATAAAGAAGAGCCTTCTGGATCAGGCCACTGACGCACCTCGTCCTGCCAGCCAGCCAAATGCCTGTGAGAAATCCGCAAGCAGGATTTCAGCACAACAGCATCTTCCCTGTGGTTCCCAGCAAGTGGTAATTCAAGAAGCTTGACTGCCTCAGCGAAGGTAGCCTTAGCCATTGTGCCTAGGAACTGCTTATAGCCTTGTCTTCCATTAATTTGTTCAGTCCTCTTTTATAAGCCACCTTGGCTGTCGATCATTGCTGCTGCCTCCTCTGGAGCCGAGTTCCGTAGTTTAACTATGCATTGCACGAAGAAGTACTTTCTTTGAGTACTGACTCACTAATAGGGAATTACGGTAGTGGTGGATTTACACTGCCCTGTCGTCCACACATGGTTCTAATTCACGAGTCATTCTGCGATGCTTCCTCCACTGCCGAGCCTGGAGGGGAGATCTTGCACTAAAGCACAACAAAAAAGAGGATTTTGTGGTATAAAATCCACCAGGATTCCATCAGGAAGTTAAGGGACACATGCCAAAAGCCGTGAGCTTAGCCACCCTTTGAGTTGACCCTTATTTCGATCGTGTTGCGTCCTGATTAATTCCCTCTGGGTTTGAGAGCTTTTCTCACTGTTCTGCCTTGCGAAAATGTGATCTGACCTGCTGAGCCGAAGTTCGGTTCAGCAAAACCTTTCTTCCGATTTTTCCGTGCATCCGATCCAATTCAGTGGGTAAGATTGGATTGATTTTATTTTTTATTTCGCAAGGCATAGAATGACAGGAAAAGCGCTCTGACCCAGGGGAAACAGGCTGAGTAAAGGTGTGGATCAGCCAATCTCCCGCAAAACACTTGAGGGCAAACATGGAAAATGGGTTTACGTATAACTGCCCTGATCCGGTTGTGAACACAATGGATGTCCAGTGCGTTTGAGCTTCTCATCCTACGCCCCACCCTGCTGTCAAACGTCCATTTCTTGAGTAGGAGCTGTGCACTTCCAGGATCGCATAATTTTCATGGCCTTTCCGCAAGTAATCTTGCTTACCACTCACTGCCTTACCTCCTGCGTTCTTCCTGCCCTCCCTGCAGCTTCCCTGCCAGTCCATCCTTTTACATCCCTTTCCTTGGTTGCTCCCCACATCCCACACCCCACTGAGCAACCCCTGGCCCAGACGCTACAGGTTAGAGAAATGAAGGTACTATAATAGAAAATGGCTTTAATTGGAAAATAAGCACACAGCATTTGTCAGGCACTCATCCTCAAGGTGTTTTTTTGTTTTTTTTTGGCAGGTGTGGGGTGTACATATAAGGCTACTTCCTTCAAATCCATCATTTTGGAATCTGAAAGCAGCCTTCTTCCAGGAATAAAATTCCTGTCCCTTTAAGAAAAGAACCAGGCTCCAAGCTGGTTAATCATTAATTGTTCCATTTCATTATTGGTTGTCGCCTTCGAAACAAAAGGTCCAGCAAGTCAGTCAGAAGACACACACACACATCCCTGCCCCACAGTCACAAATGCTTTGAGGTTTGTGCCTTTAGTCTGCCTCTTAAAAGGGAGGTTATAAGCTACGGCATGTGGAGAATTCTCCATCTGTAGCTGAATTGAAAAGGCTGCTGTTGCGATGGCTTCTTTAAAACGATGTGCTAGATATGGCGGTTAATTGATAATCCATCTTCCACAACGACTCTCCTTAAGGAGAGCATGCCCTTCAGGTGGGTGATGATATTAAAAGAAGAGCATATGTGTTTGGTATTTAAAACAGCAATTCCTTTGATGAATTCCTTAATAATATATTTTTTAAAAAAACAACAATTGTTTAAAAGGTGAGCATTGGCAGAGGAAGCATCATTAAGCAAACGAATTAAGCTTTCCAAAGCTGCAGTTAGCTGGCTGAAATAAGCACAGGGTTGGGGAACGCCCTTATGTGCTCTTTAAAAGTGAGGTACACAAAGCTTTAGAGGTGCTGTTCCTCCACTGTGTCGATGCAATGAGATTGAAATATTCCCCAGCTGGTGCCTTTAACTACCTTTTCAAAGTTGAACATTTAAGCGAACACAAAGCATTCCTGTTTGCTAGACCATACAGGAAGGGACATTCTAAAGTCGGTGCCTTTAAGCAAGGGCCTCTGAAAAGCGAGGTGCGCCGCACAACTATAGAGAAAATAAACTTCCACTATTTTATATCCTCTTCGGTATATGTACGGACGCAGAGGGCAGCAAAAAACAGCACCTCTAAAAATACCTCCTAAGATACAGTATAGCAAAGTAGCACGACGGATAAGGCTTTGCGCAAAGAGTCTAGGGGCCATTTGTTTACATACACAGTAGACGTAACGTTTCACTCTAAGAGTTAGTGCCTTGGGGGGAAAAAATCTTGTCCCATGAGAGATTATGGGCACCTGAGCGTCACGGACGAGAAAGGAACAGAAATCCCAAACAAAAGTCCTGAGTCTCTTGACTGAAGCGTTCTGTACCAGTTGGGCACCTTTAGGACAAGACACCCTTAAAGGCAGACAAGAAAATAAATCCCACAAGAGTGGCACAAGCAATATTTGAAAAGGTGAGAGGCACGTGAGTTTGGAGAGCAGCTGTCTCCAGGTCCTGTAAAGCATACTGTATATTAAATGTGTGTTTTTTGTAAAACTTGTTTGTTTGAGAAGCCCTCTCAAGGAGCCAAGCTGCTGCACAGGAGCAAATAGTTTGTTTGGTTAGGCATTGAAGATGATGGGAGGAGAGCTGAGCCAAGGAGGATTTTGGGAACCTTGCTATGGTTGGGAACTGCCCCTGGCTCGACGTGGCTGCTCTCCCGAGCTCGATGCAGCTGGGAATAAGGGTAATATTACGTGTTTCCTTTCATCGCAGAGATTTCTGGCATGCTGGCAATGGGGAGCTCATAGCACTGAAAGGTCGTTGCAGGATTTTGACCTCTGCTTGAAGAAGCGTCCATTCCTCGGCACCAGGCTAGAGAGAAAGCGTTTGGCTTTCTTGGTGAGGCTCTCGCGCCGGCCCCCGGCCCCTTCCCTGCTGAAGCCATCGCCCTCGCGCCGACGGCGGCGCAGCCGTATCTGCCGCACGACGCCTTCGAAAAGCTCCTCCGTGTTGTGATGCAGCGCCGCGGACGTCTCGATGTGCTTGCAGTTCATCATGACAGCCAGGCTGCGGCCCTCTGGATATGGAGGCAAGAAACATGAGAAAATAAACTATACCGTATGTGGTGGACATGTCCAGAGATCAAAATTTTGGGGGAGATGATCCATGAAGAGATTAAAAAATGGATAAAAGTATCATATATCAAAAGGGCAGAAGCATATTTACTAGGAATCTTGAGTAAGGATATCCCCAAAGACAAAATTAACATCTTTCTGTATGCAGCAGCAGCAGCGAGAACGTTGGTAGCCAGTCATTGGAAAGGAAATTGCCGTATTTTTCACTCTATAAGATGCACCAGACCACAAGACGCACATAGTTTTTGGTGGAGGAAAACAAGAAAAAAAAAAGATTCTGAATCTCAGAAGCCAGAACAGCAAGAGAGATCGCTGCGCAGTGAAAGCAGCAATCCCTCTTGCTGTTCTGGCTTCTGGGATAGCTGCGCAGCCTGCATTCGCTCCACAAGACGCACACACATTTCCCCTTACTTTTTAGGAGGGAAAAAGTGAGTCTTATAGAGCAAAATATTTGTAATGTTTGAAGCATGAATTTGGTAATATGGGTTACGAAAAGTATTTTTTTCTTTTTTCTTTTTTTAGTTTTTAGTTTGTATTTTGGAAAATATGTATATAAACGTGTTTATAGTGTGATGCATTGTTCTTTGTTTATCTTTTGTTGTCTTTCTCTTTTCTTGTAAAATTCAATAAAAAAATAAAAATGAAATGAAAAGGAGAAAATAAGCGAGCAAACAATTCTCCTGGGTTCCTTCTCCTGCCTCGGCCCTTCAGAAAGAACGAATTATTCCAAAATGGTAGACCGGAAGCCACCTGGATGGTGCGCAGGCGATCTCCCCACTGTTTAGGGAGCGGCGCCTCTGGCAACTCACCTTCGCGTGAGACCTCCCGGGATCGCGCCAAGTCGCTCTTGTTCCCCACCAGGATAATAGGGGGGTCTGTCCGGGGGCACCCAGCCCGTAGGCTCAACAGGGTGGGGGGGACCCGTGTGAAGCTGCGGCGATCGGTCACCGAGAAAACCAACAGGAAGGCGTCTCCCGTCTGCAGGCAGGATTCCTGCATCCAGCCTCCGGGATCTCCCTGCGGAGAAAAGTTTGCAGGGAGGGAAGAGGTCAAAGTCAGGAAAAGTGAGGGCATGTGCATGTCCAGATCAGGGGCTGCCAACCTTTGTTTGACAACGAGCATTCTGGGGGAAGTGCCGCGGGCGCCGGTCACAAAATGGCCGCCGTTAGGGGTGTGGCATAAGACAAAATGGCTTCCCACTTGAACAAAACACAGGACCACAATATTGGGGGGGGGGAACCCACTCCTGCCTCCCAAACAGTGCCTGTCATATATTGGGGGCGGGGAGGGGCTTGGAAGGGAAATTTACTGAGAGCCACGCTGGTGTGGATTATTTGGTGATTCTATCCAGTTATAGTTCACAGCTACATACAGAATCTATTGTTATAGACATTTCCCCTGTTAAATCTTAGCTAGTAAATCATGCAATTTTTATTTTTCTATATCTGTATGTGATTTTAAAAAAACCAGAAACACACAGAAATTGTTCTGAAGGGGGAAAAAGTTTTGGAAGTCGTAACGAGCAACATGTTCAAAGAGGCAACCTCTCTCTCTACAAGAGCTACCTGTATTTTTTGTATACGTGGATGATATTAAACAGAATTACGTTAACCAAAGCTGCACCTTTTAAATATATTGGAAAGTGTAATGGATCAATCCAGCCGGTTACCAGAGTGAATGTGACAGCGATATTAACCGGGGTGGCTGTTGAATGTTTCCGATTGGTGTGTTTGGATACTGGAAAGTTCAGATAAACAGGAGTGTGTTATTCACATTTTTTTATTACAGTATAATTATTCGCATCTCACCTTTAAGGATGCGAATTGTTCCAAGGTGACTTACAACTAAAGTCAAAACACAATAATCAAAATCGCAATTAAGATAATATTGAAACACATAACAGCTCCTCAGGATCCTTCCCTGGGCCCTTCCAAATTGGCAGCCACGGGAGGGGAGAAGACATGCAGGTATTTGAAAATGGCAAGATTTTGATAATCGAGGAATTTGGATAATTGTAATGCAGATAATGGAGGTTCTATTGCTTATTCTCCTTGGCAGTTGGATACACTCTCCATGTATTTGCATAATGGCACTGTATGCTGCTATCAAGCCGCCCAAGAATGCTGCCAGTTTCCAGAACAATTTGCATATTCGTGCATGTCAGTGGTATACACCCCCGCCTGACTCCCAAACGGCTGTGTTAATTTAATATGGATTTGCATAAATTTGCATACCACTCTCCCTCACTTCAGGGATGCTGGGCAATTTTGGAACGCATTTCCATGCAAACGAGATGCTAAAACAAAACAATAATAAAACAAGGCAATTCCATCCGGTTGTCTAGCTTTGCGTAAATCTTGGATATAATTGCATACGTTCATCATAACCATGCCATGATTTTTTTGGCATAATTTTGCCTTGTTTCTGTTTGCCCCTTGCAGTAACCAAGAGCTGCAGAGAAAACTGCCCTTGCCAACCGGAAATCCCACTCCACAATCTCTAAAACATTCCGATATTGCCTAGCATTGCCCACAATATTCTCTAAGCCTTAAGATCTAGAAAACTGGTTCAAATAAACAATAACAACAGAGATTCTCAGAATGCTGGATTTGTAACTGACTGAGAATTTCTGTAGACCTGAAAAATTGTGGAATACCCCAATTTTGAAAACAGAAAACCAGGGCAGATGCTGGAGCCACCTGTGTAAATACTCTCAATCTCAACAGGATGAAGCCTGCTATGTTCTGTGCTAGACTGGTTAGATTGGGGCTGTCACCCATTTAAAGATACATATTACCATTTGTGGGGCAATGAATCCACTTTGGAAGATGGGTGACTCACAAAATGCTGTTTGGGGAGGAAGAGTAAATTCCCCTCCCATGCCGCTAAGGTCCCAATCCACCCCTTCTGCTCCTGATGACAGCTGTACGTTAAAACTAAAAGGAATGAGAGATCAAATCACAAGTCTCCAATGTATGGTCCGGTTACAAGTTTTGATTCAGTCATCATGCCTTTGCTTATGAACAACAGCTTTGAAGACCAGAGCACATTTTCTGTGGGTGGTATTCAGATAAGTCATACCCAAAGTAAACCCACTTGAAAGGAACAAAACATGATGATGTTAGGCCCGTTAATTTTGGTGGGTCTGCACTGAGTAAAACTTCATTGACTATATCACCTTTTGTTGTTTTGGATTACAAGTGGTTTGTGTCCTAGCAGATGCTTATTTTAGAATCAAAAACATTCCTTCGTTTGTGTGTAAGAGATAACTCTATATGGTCATGCCTTCCATCTTATGGTTGACACAACTACTTGCATTAATAATAAATTTTAAAATGTTTCCGGTGTTGCAAGATTTATCAGCTTTTAGATGGGATGAGAAGAGAAGACTCCCTGGAAAAGACCCTGATGTTGGGAAAGATGGAGGGGACAAGGAGAAGGGGACGACAGAGGACGAGATGGTGGGACAGTGTTCTCCAAGCTACCAGCATGAGTCTGACCAAACTGTGGGAGGCAGTGGAAGACAGGAGTGCCTGGCGTGCTCTGGTCCATGGGGTCACGAAGAGTCGGACACGACTAAATGACTAAACAACAACAAAGATGGGCTGGAGAACTTCTTGCTGTAATATTTCTCCCCCTGCTGGGGATGACGCTCTGGGTATATCCCATCTCGATGGCTAGGAAGGTGACCAAAACGCACCTACCTGGTCCCAGATGTCATATAATATTAGAGTGACTTCTTCATCATCTACGTAGAAATTTCTTTCGTAGGAATCCTCTGAGGGAATAAAAGAAATGTGGAGGGGGAAAGAAAGGGGGGGGGGAGGAGGTTTAGTATAGCTTGAGTATCGCCTTACAAACTATTGCCAGATATGTCTGTACCATCAAATATCCACTTTGTGGCTGATTTGTCAAGTTATATGGGTAGAATGTGACCATATTCTATTCAAAGGAGACCATTAATGGGACTAAATTAGCCATGGCCATTAATTTCAGTGGCTCTGCTCTGAGTAGGACTAACTGCAATCCTATACATTTAATAGTTGGGAAAGTTAAAGGGAGCCTAGGAGAGCCTTCTGGGTATAAATGTGGGGTAGGAATTAGATAAATGAAATTATTTTTTGAGAACTATCTCAAGGTAGTGTACCCCTCACCGAGTCACAATTTCCAGCAACCTTTAGCATACATCCTGCCCATTATTTATTTGCAAGTGTGCTTTGAAGGCTTAGTTTGTACACAGCCTTAGACACAAACACACACTCTGTGTATATTATATGGTGTCAGGTTTTTAAGATAGCAGTGATTTGAAACTTTTCCAGAAGATCTATCCCAGCTTCCCATACTTTCCCCCCTCAGGATTTTAAGAAAATCACCAGCACAAAGTCAATTCCCACAGCCGTCACTTTGAAATTCTGGCCTAACAGCTTAAATTCAACACAAAACCTCCATTTATCTGGAGAGTTTTGACCTTGCCCTTCCTCAACAACAATGCTATGGAAGGCAGAAATTCAACAGGTGAATGGAGAGCAGGATGCTGGGACTTGATGGGCCTTTGGTCTGATCCAATATGGCTATTTAAATCGATAAAAATAAAATGTCCTCAGGTGGAGCACGCCGTTCTCTCCTGTTCCCCTTCTGCTGCATGTATGGCAAGAAAAGCAGGGCCTCTCGAACCTCTGCTGTTTTGCAGAGTGAAATATTGCAAGGCCATCCCCTGGCATCTTCTGGGCTCACCTGTGTGCTCTTCCTCGTGGTGGGGGCCCCCTCTAAGGCCTCCGAAGATGGCCGCCAAGGTGGTCTTCCCCACCCCGCTCTCGCCAAGCAACATGACTTTGTAGGGGCCACGTCCTCCTGCAGGGCTTGCCCCCCCAGTGCTCCCCACTTCGGGGGAGCTGGGGGGAGAGTCCAGTTCGTCCACTGCCGACGCCCTCACCAGCTGGTGCTTGATGGGCAAAGGCATGCTCCCACGCCGTGGTCCGGCACCCGCCAGCGCCGAGGGCAACGTCATGGTGGACGGCAAGCTGCAAGAACAGGGGCAAGATGCGCAAGAGGGTCAGAGCATTTCAAGCACCAGGACACATCATGCGCACAAAATATTTTCAGGCGCGATTCAGGCCACTGAAACCACTCAGGGTCAGGGGTCAGATAACTCCTCACCCTCCAACATTTCTCCGAAGGAAACAGGGACATCCTAAGGAAAAAGTGGGAGCTTCCACGATCAAATCAGAAACCGGGTCGGCTTCTCTAAATCTGGGACTGTCCCTGGAAAACAGGGACTCTTGGAGGGTCTGAGGTTGCCTGGGACCCAGATAGCTGAGTTATCTTTGGTCACAACTGCCCCATGCGTTTAAAGCACATTTATGCCACTTCATGGCTTCCTCCAAAGGATCCTGGGAACTGTAAGCTACCTCATGGAGGCACCATTCACAGCACCCTTAACAAACTACAGATCCCAAGATTCTTGAGGGGAAGCCATGTGCTTTAAATGGACTCTTAAATAGCTTTTTAAACCCAGAATGTATTGGTTTTGTGATGCCGTTTTCATTCTTGTTATTTGTATTTTATAACGTTGTTTATTTTTATGATACTTGTGTGGTTCTTCTTCACTCACTGGCTCTTTACCACAGAAAAGGACAGTCTGGGAAAGCGAATTGATCCCATTAATTTTACCACGGGGTGTAGAGCAGGGGTCGGCAACCTAAGGCCCATGGGCCACAAGTGGCCCATGAGGGTCGTTTAACCGGCCCACGAGCCGCCCTTGAACCGAGCTGCCCGCTCAGCGAGTCCCTGCGCGCTGTGCTAAACCGGCGTAGCATTGCGTGGGGACTCGCTTCCCTGGCGCCAGAAATCACGTCTGTGCAGATGCCGGAAATCGCCGGAAATCACGGGTGTGGGCGCTCATACGAGCGCGCAATCCAGCCCACAGAGGGATCTCTGCTGGAGTGAACCAGCCCAGGCGAGGAAAACCTTGCCAACCGCTGGTGTAGAGATATCACAAGGTTGTCCAAAGATACTCAGTGTACTCTCTGCCTCAAAAATAATGTGTGAAAAAAAGGAATATGGAAATTGTTGTGGGTTTTGTTTGCTTGCCCTTTTGTAGCTGAGATGTCCACAAGTACCTTTGAGGAAATCTTGAGTTATCTCTAAATGGTAAACATTATTTTCATCACAGCACCATGCCACACACAGAATACCAACTAGGCTCATGTGCCAGGCAAATAGCACACATTCTCTGAGGCAATGCCTATATTCCCACGTGGTATTTTATGGCTAGCAAAATACAAATATATTCACCAGGGGTGTGACAGAGGGAGAAGGAGGGAAGGATGCTGAGTGCACACCATTCATTTACAACCTATTTACCTCTTTAATGTCATGGCTTCTCCCCCCCAAAATACTGGGAACTGTAGTTTACCCCCACAGAGCTACAATTCCCAGCTCCTTTCATAATGCACAGTTCCCAGCATTCCTTTGTGTGTGTGTGTGTACTTGAAATCTATGTTGTGTATGTAGCCAAAGCGTGTGCAATACCGTGTATCTGTTCTGCAGGTTTTCAACATGACACAACACACAATCACGCTTTGGTTAGAAGCACCAAACTCCCCTTCTCTTTCACACACACACCGTAGAGCTAGAGAAACAGTAAAGGACATAAACAATGCACATCTCTCTCTCACAAACACACAAACAAGCACATTTTCTCTACCTCCCTCACTTGCACATTCTCTACTTCACAAACACATTAAAACTACCCATATTGCTGAATATAAAGACAGGCAGGCAGCCAGACACAATATTCGATGGTCTCTTTGTTTATTCAAAACATTTACACTCTGCCTGTTCTCCATGAGCTCAAGGCAGTTAATCACGCAAGTGAAAATAATGGTGGAATTTGATACATGTCTGTATAGAAGACTACCAGTTACCAGGGACTGCTAAGCTGAAGGAGACCTGGGGTCCCTGGGAGGATACACCCCTTTTCTCCCAGAAATTACATCAGGGCAGGAAACAGACCAGCTTGGCCCCATCCATTGGCCAGTGAAGGTTCAGCTGCTCAAACACTTGCTTTCCTCTTCCCTCCCCAATCGTTATTCCTTTTGAATCATGACTCAAGATTGTGAACCTGCAGGCAGGGGCTGGTGTACTTTTTAATATACGCACAGTGCTTTAAAAATTGTGGGTACTTTGTAAGTGTCAAATGAAAATTTAAAAATGCAACAATATTTCTACTAAACAAGTGAGCATGGGGCAGCAGGCTTAGTTTGCAATTTTAATTAACAATTTAATCGCCTTCAACGAAGCAGCCATAAAACACTAAGAAGAGAAACAGTACAGCAATCATTATATTAATTAAACATAATTAAACCATAGCAATTGCTACGGCTTTTATCCAATGCTAGTTCTGCTATGCCATTGAAGTGAATGGACATGACTTAGGTTAGTGGGTCTAATCTAGCTGGATACAACTTGTCACTTCCAAAAATGGAGCAACAATTTATATCTGTCCTCCCTCGAAAGAGATAAGATTTTGGAGTGTCATAAGTAAAGCTATTTGAGATGCTACAAGGCAGGCCTCCCTTTGGAGGGAGCCACTGAAAAAAAGGCCCTTTCCCTTTTCCAAATCAGGAATATTTCTGGGTGATACAGCACACACAGGAGGATCTCTGATTATGACGATCTTGATAGGGAAGCAGGTTCCCATAGGAAAAGGTGGGTCAAGTCTCATTCTCTGCTCCACGGGAAATAAATGGCTTTTCAGAGACACCCGGTGTTGAAGCTTTGGTGTCTGAATTGGCACATAGAATTTTCTCCAGGGTTGACCCTTGCGTAGTTTGACATGTAGGGCAGGGTATTGCCATCCCTCGTAGCTTGGCTCGCTTTCTTGAGCTACCAGGCACCTGGGAGTCTATTTCTGTTCTTCAGTTATGGTTTGCATATGGGCCTCTCTCTTTCTAAGTCAGGGGAGTGTGAGTAAGTGAAGCTGCTCTCCCACCCCGCTGCTTTTTCCTTTCCACATTGCAGACCTCCTGTTCTGCAATACAGACAGAAATTCAACTGGCAGAGCTTTCTCTAGGTTGGAGATGCAATAACGGAATACATTTTGCCTGGCGTGCAGTTTGTACAAGGCAGAGGAGGAGCTTTGCTGGGGTAGGGGGTGGGGTGGCCATCTTAAAAGGACAGGTGGGAAAAGCATCCTGGCTTTGGGCAGAAAAGTGGACTGCTTTTACAGCTTTCTAATTCCACACAACACAGCAATAAACACACCTTCGGGAACAGCCAGGGCCTGCCAATAAAACCCACATGCGGTCCCCTGCTTAGAAGCATATACAAATAGAACGAGAGAGAGAGAGAGAGAGAGAGAGAGAGAGAGAGAGCAAACACAAACGCCTTCTGCTCACATAGGACAGACACACCCACAGAAAACGACACCAGCGTTGACACCAGCCCAGGGAGACTGTGTCAGTTTGACACCAATACACAACAGTACTGCATCTCATGTGCATGTGGTCCCTGGGAAAACACACCAATACTTGTGGCAGTGTCACAATGCAGGCGCACGCACAACAGCACGATCGCCATGTGCGTGCAAAAGCCATGCATGCTTGGGTTAAAACTATATCCTCATTCGATCCACCTGATGGGTTCAGTAGACACTGAAACACAGAGGCAGCCCAAACTATTAGGTTCTCTGTGTATGCACATCAACAGAGGGCATGTGCGTGCACGCAACTGCACACTGTGGCTGTATACACACACTGTGTGTATTGACTGAATTTATAGCCCAGCCCACCTTCCTCCCAAAGGAGCCGAGGGTAGCAAACAAGGGGTTAAACAATAAGCATATCTTGAAAACGATTCTGGCACAGATGCAAACTGGGAAAGAACTTCAGATTCAAAGGCTTGTTCAGATTCAAAGGTTCAGCAAGCACCAAGAAGACAACAGAGATGGCACACATCTGATGGTCAAGGGGAAGACATTCCAAAGGGCAGGTGGAACAACACTAAAAGTCCGATTTCTTCATTGTGTGGAACAGACCTCCTAATAAGGTGGTGCCTTCAGGAAGCCCTCAGCTGTAGATCTAGCGGGCGTATAAGGGGTGAGACAATATTTCAGGTGTCCTGGTCCCACACTGTGTATAGACCAAACTAGCACCTTGACCTTATAGCCTGGTAGCTAATTGTACCACCCCTAGAGAATACTGGGAACTTTAGTTTACCCCTAACAGAGCTGCAATTCCACATGTCAAACTACAGTTCCCAGGATTCTATGGGAGAAGCCATATGCACCGTGCGCACACAGCTTCAGACTCAAAACATAGCTGAGGTTTAAGCGGGCATCACAATATATCTCTCAGGCACCCAAATATGTGATGCATAGGTTGTCTACTGAACACTGAAAGAATATGGAGGCATACACAGTAATGCTACACAGACACATCAACATTCCTCACTCTGTGAGCCTAAAAGCAGAGATAATACCACTCCAAACATCAATACTTACACAAACCTAATTATCCTCCATTTCATTGACTACTGGAATGACAGGCGTCTACGGCATGTCACTCACGACCCCGTGAGCCGCAAGAACAAAGAGCCAAGCTAAATATAGCTGCACCATCAGGGAATGGGTTAGAATCACAGAACTGTAGGCTTGGAAGGGACCCCAGCGGTCATCTAGTCCAACCCTCTGCAATGCAGGGATCCAGTGCTAAAGAATCCCTCACAGATCTCTGCCATCCAATCTCTGCTTAAAAACCTCCAAGGAAGGAGATTCCACCACCTTCCGAGGGAGTCCATTCCACTGTCAAACGCTTCTTGCCGTTGGAAAGTTCTTCCTAATATTTAGCTGGAAGCTCCTTCGTTGCAATTTGATTCCACTGGCTCAGGTCCTACCCTTTAAATATTTGAAGATGGCTATCTTATCACCTCTCAGTCTTCTCCTCTCCAGTCTAAGCACATGCAACTCCCTCAACCATTCTTCATAAGGCTTGGTTTACAGACCCTTTGTCAAAGCAGTGTTGTGTACTGCAACTACTTCTGCATGAGGACCCATGGCACACTCGCTGTGGAAGCACCAATCTCACCGATGGCACAGACACACTCTTTTATCCGCGCGAGCCCTCTCGTTCCTTACAAACGCTGCTTGCAAGCGAGGTTACACGCACCCACACCCAGGGCAGACAATGTGCGTGTCCTCAAACACCACCATAAAACCAGGAACACGAACATTAAATTGTACTTTTGGCTGTTGCACACCAAAGCACATGCCAATCATTTCTCCCAGTTTGCAGCTCTGTGCGGTGGGAGGAAACCAGCTGCCTAAAGGGGTCCTCCAGTGCGGCTACCACATCAGACAACTTACGACAAACTCGTGAACATTGTGACAACACTGGCGAGCACTGCACATCAGACCCATCGGATTTGACTAGATTCTTACTTGGGAGGCAAAATCCACCACGCACCATAAAGGCGAATTCAGCTGAGCCGAGATGGACTGTCTGAATTGTATTCTCAGTGGTACTCCATTGTCTGAAGGAGCCCATGTGGTGGGTTTGATCATCTCCCTTTACCCCCACCCCCCAGCTTGCCAAAATCTACCTTGCTGGAAGTGTTGGAATCCTTTAGGGCAATTAGGGTGCCTTTTCCCACCAATCTGGTATGATGGGAGCAAGGTGGAATAGAGTTCGAATATCCGCAATTGTTTCGTGCAAAATCCCAAGTCAGAAAAGTGTGCTGGCTGGCACATCAGTTTAATAACCGCTTAGATTGTGGCAGGAGCATTTGCAGCCAGGCGACAGCCTACTTTGTCGGATGCCCGAGTCGAAGATGGGGGCTTTTGACTGTCCTCATGTCTCCGACAGAGGCATTCATGCTCTGCCATGTTCTCCGCTCATACCCACGCCGGCTGGCACACTCATCAGTGCAACAATGCCGGTCTTGGCACACGCCGTCTCTCACAGACATCTGCTGGAGACACGGCGACAAAGGCACAATACCCTGTGGAGGGGACAAACCCCTGGCTCCCACATCGCCTCCCCCCACCTACACCCCACCCCCCACACACCAGAGAGCCTTTATACCCAGCTCACCGCTTGCTTTTGAATGGTGGTAGGTAAAATGGGGGCCTTTTCACCCCTTGGAAGATCTGCCTTCCTCCTCCTCCTCCTCCCTCTTTTTGCCTCCAGAGCTGTCAGCTAAGCCCCCCATTTAAAACCCCTTCCCCTCCTTTATTAAAAACAAAAAAGCAGGAAAAATAATAATGCAAACAAACCTGGGAATGCCCCGCGCTGGAGGAGAGTCGCACATGTTTGGAAACTGCCAGGCCGGTCCGTGTCCCCAAACCCACCTGTTCGCGAAACGCCAAGACCCAAAGGCGAGGATGCCAAATTCTGGAGGGGATCCCAGGTTATGCCCACGGCTCCCTGCAGCCCTAATGTGGAGGGAGGAAGGAAAGAAGGAAGGAAGGGGGAGAATTAGCAGGAGGGATGTGTTTGGATGATAGGCAGGTGGACCTAGGCGAAGGGGGTGTGTTTATGGAGAGGGGAGAGCGTGGAGGGGGGGAGAGAGAAAGAGGGAGAGAGAAAGAGGCTGTAAATGATTGGAGGATGGATGGAGAGGGAGGGAGGGAGGGGGAGAAAGGTGCACGGAGGGAGGCACAGCCAGATGGGAAGCAAGATTAGGGCATGTATATAGGGGATTAAGGAAGCCTATGTGTCTGTGGATGGGTTGGCAAATTGCTAGGCAGGAACATTTGCACTGGGAACGGATCAATAGGCTGATTAATTTTAGGGGGACGAGGGTGCTGGTGGATGGAGGGAGGGAGGAGAGAGACAGGCAAAGGAGAACGAACACACACACACACACACACACACGTATCTATTCTGCCTTTCGGCTAGAAAACTCAGCTTTGAAACCCAACATGATGAAAAGGTGTAAAAAGATATAGCATGGGCTTTGTTTTCCCTCCACCGAAGGAGGCAGCGTGTCTCTGAACGCCAGTTGCTGGGGGAATCACAACTGGGGAGAATGCTGTGGCACCCAGGTCTTGCACGTGTGGCTTCCTAGAGGCCTCTGCTTGGTCACTGTGAGAACAGGATTCTGGGCTAGGTGGCAGGATCCAGCAAGGGTCTCCTTCGGCCTTTAACACCTTTCAGAATTGGGCTTGGAGGTGCTGTGGTCGATTCCCTCTGCTGCAGGACACGGTTACACACCCACCAGCCCCTTCCCCCTGAACAGTGTCCACAAAGAGGGTGCCAAAAGTGGAGGTAAGGTACCTGCCTTGCGGTGAAACTGCCTGCAGGCGACTCAAGGAAGTGAGCCATGCTGCGCACTGTAGGTAGAGCAATGTAGAATTAACGATAGAGGTATCTTCTTCTTCTTTGGCGATCACTCGTAGCCGAGTAAGATTGTCTTCCATAAATACAGTTTTAACAATGAGTCTGTAAGTGACTGTGGAGGCCAATTCTGGATCCACAGTGGGGACATTGGTTTCCGGGCAGGAGCTGATCACGGTGTGGATTTGCCAAGCGTGCCTTCCTCCTAGCACATTTCTCCCTTTTGTCCTGAGTTCGAGTGTCTTCAAAGCCCATGACACCTTTGGTAAAGGCTGTTCTCCAGTTGGAGCGCTCGCAGGCCAGTGTTTCCCGATTGTTGGTGTTTATACATTTTTTTAGATTTGCCTTGAGAGAGTCTTTAAACCTGTTTTGTTGACCGCCAGCATTACGCTTTCCATTTTTAAGTTGGGAATAGAGTAGTTGCTTTGGAAGATGATCATCAATATCAGTGTACTGGAAGAAGCAAAGATAGAGGTATATCTGTGCGTGAGAGACCCTGAGGATTTGGAACGGTGACTCCCATCTGTTCTAGGCATTTAAAACAGTGTCATACAACTTTATAGGGTCATGGCTTCCCCCAAAGATTACTGGGAACTGCAGTTTGGAGAGTTTTTAGAAGACCCCCCCCTCCTGCAGTGCTACAGTTCCCAGAGTGGTCTGTCCATCTTCTCAGGGAGCTCTGCGAATTGTAGCTCTCTGAAGGGAATACAGGGGTCTCCTAACAGGGGTCAGCATCCTCAACAAACTACACTTCCCAGCAGGGTTTTTGGACTACAATCCCCATCATCCTTGACCACTGGTCCTGCAAGCTAGGGATGATGGGAGTTGTAGTCCAAGACAGCTGGCGACCCAAGTTTGGGGAACCCTGCTTCCCGGGATTATTTGGGAGAAGCATTGACTATTTAAAAATGGCGTGTCACTGCTTGAAATGTACAGTATAGCACAAATGGGGCCAAAGAAAGAAATATGGTGTGTGTATATTTGTTTGTGTGTGTGTGGGAGGGTATTTGTTGGAAAGAGTAGAGAGTGAGAGCCTAACGCAAAGAGAGATATATATAAGATAATGAGAAAGTGAGCATGGAGGGATAAACAAAGGAGACAGATGGATGGGTGGATTAAGGGAAAGACTGATAAGGGCAATTTGTGTGATTGCGAAAGCACATTTGCAAAATCCACTCTGCTGTAGCCAGTGCTGGTCCTTCAGCAGAGCAGACCCACTGCAGTTAATTAACATGGCTAAATTAGGTTCGTTGATTTCAGTGGGTCTACTCTAATTAGAACTGTGTATGTTTATTGGTTTGTTAAATTTGTATCCCCGCCTTCATCCCAAAGGAGCCCAGGTTGGCAAACATGGGTGCACACAAAATCAAAACAATGCAGCATTATTATTATTATTATTATTATTATTATTATTATTATTATTATTACCTGCCCCTCTATTTTAAACAGCTTTAAAAATATATCCAAAACACTGATGCAGTCATCGAGGTAACTGATGATGTGGAAAGACGGTGAATGTTAGGTGGATAAATGAATATTCAAAATAGTCACGGGAGGAAGAAAGAGTAAACAAAGTAATTGGATGGAGAATGAAACCAAGAGGGGGTGGGGGGCTGTGAATGGTTTTCGTCTGGGAAGGGGATGGGCAGAGATGAGAGAGAGCGCACAGGAGAGACTCTCTCCCTCTTTAATGAGGCTGAATTAGCTGCTCAGCCTAATTAGGCAGGGGGGAGGGAATTATACAGTTAGTCACGGGTGGGAGGATGCTAATTAGGCATAATTAATGCCTGCCATAGGGTGAGAGAAGGGAGCCCCCCTGGGAGACACAGGAAACAAGGCTGAGGCTGGCTGGGCCTGTGGGGACCCTCTGCGGGCAAGCGCCCCCTCCTGCATGCTGATTCTGCTTGTTTTGTGCTTAGAGGTTGAGGCATCCAAATGACAGCACACCTGGTCGCTCTGCAAGGCCTGGTTCAACATCCTTGCGCTTTCGGCCTCTCTCTCTCTCTCTCTCTCTCTCTCTCATACATTCAGCCTCAGCTGCAATCAGCGAGGCGTCCTCCTTGCCCTAATTGCAGCCCGGGGAGGATTTGAACTCATGGCCTTTCTGATCCTCAGGAGGCAGTTTCCATGCTGTTGGCAGGGCAACAGACTGGAGCCGTTAAGAGGCGAGGGCGGCGGTAGAGAAAGGGACGAACTCTGGCCCTCCATTTTCCATCTGTGTTAATGAATCCAGAATGACCACCCGTTTGGCACAGCAGTGCGGCATGTGGAAAGCTTTCTGTGCGAACAAGGCCACCGATGCAGGCTGGATGATATTAGCCACGCAGAGCGAAGCAACCCCCTCAACCTTATGACTGAAAATAAATAGTTATTTTTACGAAGTTGCTGGGATTTCCCTGTTTATTGGTGCCTGGCAGCTATGCCAGCTGCAGTTATGTCCCAAACAGGCCCAGGCAGTCGCTGAAGTGGCTACAAACCCCCTCACCCACAAGAACTTTTAGGCTGGGGGAAAAGGGTATTAAGGGATAATCTTGGTAAAGGATTATTTGCAAATAAAATAGCCCGTGCTGTTGGCTGTTGGTAGTTGATCACTTCCCCTCATGCTGTTTTCTTTGCAAACCTTCCCAGGTAACAGAATTTGGTGATCTGTATGCCAACCTTTTGTTTGTAGTACTGAATTTACTGCATGCTGCTTAGTTAAATTAATCTGAAGTGTGTGTAGATACATTTGTTAGAAGAGTTGGGAAGGAACATCAAGAGGCCCTCTTGCAAAGGCATAATAATATAATTATTAATTATTATTTATACCCCGCCCATCTGGCTGGGATTCCCCAGCCACTCTGGGCAGCTCCCAATAGAATATTAAAAACACGATAAAACAACAAACATCAAAAACTTCCCTAAACAGGGCTGCCTTCAGATGTCTTCTAAAAGTTATAGTTGCTTATTTCCTTGACATCTGGTGGGAGGGCGTTCCACAGGGCGGGTGCCACCACTGAGAAGGCCCTCTGCCTGGTTCCCTGTAACCTCACTTCTCACAGGGAGGGAACTGCCAGAAGACCCTCAGAGCTGGACCTCAGTGTCCGGGCTCAACGATGGGGGTGGAGACACTCCTTCAGGTATACTGGACCGAGGCCGTTTAGGGCTTTCAAGGTCAGCACCAACACTTCGAATTGTGCTCGGAAACGTACTGGGAGCCAGTGTAGGTCTTTCAGGACCAGTATATATAGCCTCGGCGGCTACTCCCAGTCACCAGTCTAGCTGCTGTAGGCTTCAATCACCAGCTTCTTCAGAGCCTTCACAGCTTGACTTGTGCTAACTGCAACAAGCAGAGTTCACTGCCACAGACACTTTCTTGATTTACCTGCACCAGGCAACACATCTCCCTCTTCCCGCTTTTAGAACTGCGTGGGTCCACTGGCTGAGTTATCTTCACAGCAGCTCAACAAAGGCACTGTTTTTGTCGGTTATGTCTCACATACAGGAAACTGAGACTCTGAGTGAAGACGACTCCGAGCCATCCGTGGCTTGTTTCCATAGCGAAGGCTTTGGGGCTGCTGTTCTTACAGACTGATGTAGCAGTCTGTAAGAACAAAGGGTCCCGATGTATTTTCACCCACATACAGTGGTACCTCAGGTTACATACGCTTCAGGTTACAGACTCTGCTAACCCAGAAATAGTGTTTCAGGTTAAGAACTTTGCTTCAGGATGAGAACAGAAATCGTGCTCTGGCAGTGCGGCAGCAGCAGGAGGCCCCATTAGCTAAAGTGGTGCTTCAGGTTAAGAACAGTTTCAGGTTAAGAACGGACCTCCAGAACGAATTAAGTACTTAACCTGAGGTACCACTGTATGTCTTTGCCAAGTATCCTGGGATAACGTCAAGCCATTCTGTCTTTCTGTGGCTCCCCACATTTCTTCTCTTAATTCTGCATGACGTTGGGGGGGGGGGCTGACTGGCAGGGACTGTTGGGAATTGTAGTTCCCAAAACATCTCAAGGGCACCAGCTTGGGAAAGGCTGGTTTACACAATCTGCTAACCCTGGGATGAGAGAGACACAACCCTGATCATGGCTAGAGAGGTAGACTCTCCAATTTGGGACTCGCCCTCATAAGCACGTCAGAGGTGGACCAGAGTTGAAGTACCGTATTTTTTGCTCTATAAGACTCACTTTTTCCCTCCTAAAAAGTAAGGGAAAATGTGTGTGCGTCTTATGGAGCGAGTGCAGGCTGCGCAACTATCCCAGAAGCCAGAACAGCAAGAGGGACCGCTGCTTTCGCTGCGCAGCGATCCCTCTTGTTGTTCTGGCTTCTGAGATTCAGAATATTTTTTTTCTTGTTTTCCTCCTCCAAAAACTAGGTGCATCTTATGGAGCGAAAAATACGGTAATTGCTACAACTGACCGTAGAAACAGCTTTAGGCAAATGGGTCTCTCCCTCATCACATCCCCCGAAACCTACAAGCCTTTTTGGGCAGCCGGTTAATTAGTTGGCTCAGAAACAGAAAGACTGGTGTGGGAATCCACCTTACAGTTCAAAATCTCTCTTTTTAATTCTTAGCAAAAAACTCGAAAAGGCAACAGAAGGTGAAATAACAAAACAGCGCGGCCCCAGTTAGTGGTCACAGCTCAACGGACTAAAATACACAGTGCAAATATTTGCTCATCTAGAACTCGACGTTGTCAGTTATCCACACACACCTACCCAGATAGGGGAGAGAACAGAACAAGACAGCAGTAAAACATGAACTCCTGGCTTCCATTAAATGTCGCCACTGATTTCTCCGAGAAGCATCTCTTGTCAGCAAATAAGAATAAATTATATATAATTTATATATGTATCTATATCTATATATCTCACACGCATACATACTTGTGCCAGCAGCTAAAAAAGCCAGGGGAGCCAATGCACCGTGGGTTCATTTCAATGGGGCTTGAACATCTCACCTAACTCTTTTTTAAAAAGGGGGGGGGGACAGGGAATTTGTGGCCTTCCAGATGTTGCTAGACAGCAGCTCCCATAATCCCCGTGTACCGACTGTGCTGGCTTAGGGATGATGGGAGTCGCAGCCCCACTTCCCATCCTTGCTGGGGAAGGAGTTCAAGGCCAGGAGAGGTACAGTAATAGCTGCCAACTGCAGAGGCCCCCCACCTCTGCCCTGGTTTGCTTCGTCCGAGTCACGTGGAGCGCCCATAGATTGTGCGATTAAGAAGGCACCGGTTTAGTGAAATCCTGTTAGGAGGTTTCTTTACCTGACAGGATTGCAGCGTATCGTTTTGATTTGGAATGTTCTGCAGACTTTCTAATCTGGTGGGGCTCCCACCTCACCCCCCGTTTGCATATCAACAGCTGGATCAACAATTGAAGAAGAAGAAGAATCCATCATGGTCATTGCATCTGAGCCTGTTATTGCCAAAATGAATCTCCGGACAGAGAATCGTGTCAGTTGAAAAACAACAATGAAAACCTATTTTCTTTCACCTCTATAAAGCTTTATACAGACATAGCTTAGCCTTTCAGCAGCACGGCCACCACATACCCTGTGGTAGGGGATAAGGAACCTGCGATTCCTCCGACGCTGCTGGACTACAACTCCCATGAGTGCCAACTTCTGTCCAAGATAGTTGGGGTGCTGGGAGTTGGAGTCCAACAATATTTGGAGGCTCAGATGTTCCCCAGCTCCAATTCACACCTAATGGGCAAGAGGCAACAGAGTGTGAGAGAAATTCCACTTCTGAGATGTGGGCTCTCCTTCCTCTCTTGCCCCTTCAGCCCCTCCTGAAGCCCTCAAATTATGCTCCTGAAGAAGATCTGGAGGCAGCAGAGGAGAAACCAGAAACATTCTTCCGCAAAGCTGATATCTTTTGCACAAATGGGCAGATAACATTGGAAGTCACCCACAACGTCCTTTTGAAAATGTTTTTCGAATATTGTCAGTTAAATTATTATTGTTGTTGTTTTTAAAAATAGACATACAAAGATCTGGGCAAAGACTCAATAGAGATATTACCCTTTTATGCTCCTTTTTAAACACCTGTCTAAGAAAGATGCTTAAGAATGAGCCACTGCCTTTAAAAAAAAAATCAGGTAGAATTAAGAGTTGTTAACTGTTCTAACGCCATGTTTAGAAAAACATCTCTTCATGCTCTGACTGGCTTGAATGAAGCCTTAGCTTCATCTTTAAAAAAATAGGACTCTTTATATTAAATAGCCAGAGATAACCTTTACCTCTTAAAATCTATTTTTCAATCATCATTTATACCAAGTTATGTTAATTTATTGGGCCTTTGGATCCATGCATCGTTTTCTGTGCTTTTGGTCACCGCTCTCAAGGAGCGTTTTCTTTAAAAAAATAAATCCTTCATACAAATTTTCCTTATTTAAAGCTGTTCAGATATTCCATGTGCAAAATTTAACTTCTTTCATTTTCTGTGTTTTTTCAAAAAATAGCTTACTTACAAAACATTTAATCAATAAAAGGAAGAAAACATTGTCCATCCTTTTCTTTCCCTAAGGCTGCAATTCTATATACTGGGGAGTAAGTCCATTTGAACAAATTTGGGCTTTACTCCTGAGTAAACATACACAGGGAGTGCACGGTCAAAATGTTGTTTTGCAACTACTGCAGAAGAATTTAAGCTGAGTTGCTGACTTCAGCCTTTCCTCCTCCTTTTAATCTTTCCACAACTCCACAATAATAATTTTCTAGTCCACCCGAATCACGTGATTTTTTCCTCTCTGCTGTGGCATTGCAAAATAAGGATTGGGGTCCCGCCAATTTAGTCACTGCTTTTAAGGGTTACAGTGCCTGTAAGGGTTACTTCTGACTACTACATAGCTCTCCTTCCTTCAGGCAGACATATCTGAGCTTCTCCCTGCAGAAGCATATTTCATTTCCTCCTCCTCCTCACTTTCCAAGAACATTTCTTAAAATGTCAAGTGCATGTACTCCTATCACTTCTTCCACACAAGCCGCGATTTCAGCACCGACTGAAACAAAACCCGCGGCAGGCAGCTCTCAGAAGATGGAGGTGTCAAGATAACTGGGTGCCCCCTAGGGATTTGTTTTCTCTCGTCTCGTTGCGCAGAACTAGAAACAGCGATGGTATACCAGATCAGAATCTCTCCCCCTTTAAAGAACCCCGATTTACGTGGCACACAAGCATCGCTCCCCTGTTCCGCTGAGCTGGTATTTGAATCCTCAAAGTGACTGGGGAAAGAGAGGTGTCACGGTGGCCCCTATTCTCTTGCTCAAACGCCAAGCATGGAAAATAACCTTTAAGAACTTTCTTTTTTTTTTTTTAACTGCCATACACTGCCATCCTTTCCCATACACCACAAAATATACCTTTAGGGAAGCGGGAAGGGAAGGGATTGCTGGTGGGTTGTGGGGGAGAGGTGGTAAGTGGGAGAGAGCTGGGGAAAATTCTGCTTCTGCTGTTGTGCATAAGTAACCCTGTGTGCAGTTCTTAAAAGGCAACGTCCAGTGTTTGGGTAAGAGAGTCCGGATGCTGCAGCAGAAGGTCGCTCAGGTCAGAAGGGGCTCGTCGTCTGCAGCCCAGTCGGCAGACGCACTTCCGCTCTCAGAGTCCGGCACGGTGAGGGACACCAGAAGGACGTCATCCTCGTCTTCGGGGGACGGAGGGGCGCTGAGGGGATTGCCTGCCTCCACAGAGCACGGCAGCGCAGGGGAGAACAGCCGTACGCGGAGAGAGCGCATCATCCCCGAAAACCGCGGGGTGGGAGGGGGCGGGGCCTGGGGCTCTGGCGCAGGCTCAGCAGGCGGGGGCGGGGCCTTCTGGGGAAGAGGCGGGGCTTGCTCTTCCAGCTGGCCGGAAGTTGTGTTTTCCTCTCCGGGTAGTGGCTCAGGCAAGGTATCCGGAGTGGAGTGTGACGAAGAGGTGGTGGTGGTGGTAGTGGTGGCGGCGGCAGCGGAGGCAGAAGTGGAGGTGGTTGGGGCAGACCGAGGCAGCAGTCCCAACCGCCGCATGCGCCTCGCCAAGCGGCGTAGGAAGCGGCTGCGATGCGGGCGGTGGTTCCCACCAGCGGTAGTGGCGGCGGCTGAGTCGTGGCGGAACATGTGCAGCAGAGACCTCAAGTTCCCCAGCACTGAATTCTGAAATGAAAGAGCAGAGGGAAGGGTGGTGAGGAATTAGGACAGACCGAAAACCAAACACAAGTGTGTTTACCTGGCAGGGAGAGTCTCTCAAGGAATCCCGGGAGGGCATATTTACCCATTCATTAATTTATTACCTTTGCAACCTGCCCGTCCCACTCCCCAAAGCAGCCCAGTGTGGCAAACATGTCAAAGCAGTACAATCTAAACTAGAAAAGGTTTTTGAAACATCAAAAACGCAAATCTGGAAGACACTAAAAACAATTGCATTCCCTCACAGTTACTAATTTCAACATTTTCAGTAGCCATCATCAGTCAAATGCCTGGGTAAACAGGGATGTCATGAAAATTTATCCTGAAAGCCACTAATGAAGGAGACAGGTGCACCTCACCATTGAGGGCATCACACAAATGCAGAGCCACCACCCAAAAGTCCCCGTCATGGGTCAACGCCATCCAGGCAGCAGCCAGAGGTGGTAACATTAACAGGGCCTCCCCTGCCAATCATAGGGCCTGAGATGGTCAATATGTTGAGAAGACTCCAGTAAGGTATTTACGCTCTCTTTCTACAGATGCATGCCCTACAGTTCCTTTGCTGGGCACACCTATTATTCAGGTCTTCACATCTTCGCTTGCGATGGTCCCAGAGTTTTCAGAGCCCTCTTCAGAACTGAGTGATATGGGAGGCTGCAATACTGACATTCATTGCAGGCCCTCAATATGGCGAGAGCTACTTGACACAGCCTCGCCCGAGTGCTCTTGTTGCCTATTGCTCCTGAAAACTCCCGGCTCAGAGTCCCCAGACTTCTGCCTCAAAGACACGGCTTTCTAAGAATGAATTGCACCTTAATATGAGGGCCATTTCCCAGCTGTGGTTATAATTGGCCCGAGCCATATGGATATCCCATCGTACAAGCAATGGAGCTTACAGAGAGGCATCTGTGCGGTTTGCAATCCCAGTGGCAGCCAAGTAGCCAGAATAATGTAACATCTTAGACCTCAGAGACAATTTCAGGAAGGGAACCTTGCCTGGCTATGTGGGGAGACGTGGGGAGTCAAGACATAGGGAACCCGTAGTAATCTTTCTGGTAGGGTGGACAAACAAAATGCTTTCTCACACACACAAAAATGAAGTGAGTGTTTCTCACACACACAAAAATGAAGAGAGTGGGGCCTGTACATTTTGCCTCATACCTCAGGTTCTACAAATGATAGAAATTTGCTGACCTGATGAGGGTGCTCTGTGGGGAAGCCTTCGACGGGCGGGATGACGCCGCGAGCAATGAGTTGCCCGTAGGAAGGCGGCGCCTGCCGTTGCACCAGCCGGGCCTCCATCCGCGACAAGGGGGATAAGATACTGTGGGGAGAAAGAGACGACACAAAGTGTGAGACGAGAGCTGAACCCGTCACCCCTCTCCATCCCTCAATAACATTCTTTTCTTATCCCTCCTCAACTCTCCCTCTCTCTGTCTAAGTGGAAGTTTCTAACTTCAACTTCCTTTCACTTCATAAGAACAGACATTGCGCCCTGCTGGATCTGGCTGGGGGCCTGTCCAGCCCCAAATCCTGTTCCTACAAGTGGCCAACCCAATGTCCACAAAAAGGAACAGGGTTCAACGGCACTCTCCCCAAATGCAATTCCCATTGCCTCCGGCCGTGCAGGTGGCGCATAGCCCCTGTGGCCAGCAGCCACTGATAGCGTTATCCTCCACAAATTCGTCCGATCCTCTTTTAAAGCTGTCCAAGTTGGGGGTCCTCACTGCTTCTCATGGGAATCGATTCCATAGTTTTAACTATGCGCCGTGAGAAGAAGCATTTTCCCCCCCTGTCCCGAATCTTCCAACATCCAGTTTCGTTAGGTGCGCCCCAGTTAATTTTTATCGCCCACATTTTCCAGCTCTACAATATCTCCTGTTAAAACGGCAACATTCTTTACAGGGACCCAGGCAGAGGGCCTTCTCGGTAGTGGCGCCTGCCCTGTGGAATGCCCTCCCAGAAGATGTCAAGGCAATGAACAACTATTTTACTTTTAAAAGACAACTGAAGGCAGCCCTGTTTAAGGAAGTTTTTAATGTCTGACGCTGTATTATTTTTAATATTCAGTTGGAAGCCGCAGAGAGTGGCTTGGGAAACCCAGCCAGATGGGCGGGGTATAAATAAATTATTATTATTATTATTATTATTATTATTATTATTATTATTATTATTATTATTAATTATTATTATTATTATTATTATTATTATTCAGCAATAGCTGCACCCACAGCGGCTAGGTCACTGGTTCACCATGTCCCCCAGGCTCCTCTCTCAGTTGCCGCCCACAGCAGCCATCCCATCAGGCTACAGGAACAGAGGGATAAGATGGCAGGATCTTGCTATCACCTCTACTGAGAAAGGCTAGCAGCTTTCCCTGAACAGTCCAGCAGGCTGCTACAAAAGCTCTGTCATTTAAGACAGCCTTTGCTTTTTTCTTTTTCCCTCCAGATCCTATCTTCCTTTCATGTTATATCCTTTGGACTGTAAGCCTGAGGGCAGGGGCTGTTCTGTCACAGACATTTGTAAGCTGCTCTAGGAGCCTACTTCTGGCTGAAGCAGGGTGGATAAAATCAAGGATTTTTAAAAATAAAATTAAAAAATCGGATTTTTAAAATAAAATGCTTTTGGAGGATAAATATTTGTAAAGATAGTTTTCTATTTAAGTTACACTATAGTCCAAATGCTATTCATCAGGAAATAAGGATTTGTTTTAAGTTTTTCATGTGTGGTAAAACTCAGTCTGGCTTTTTTTTTTAATTGTTTAACCACATCAGTTAACAAACATGAATACATGTGCTATAATGTTATTGTTTTAGTTAATAAATTGTTTAAATTGTTATTAAGGAAATTATTATTTCTCTCCTTCCAATAAAGTACAGCAGAAAAGTTGTCCCAATATAAACAATTAACTTATTAAACCTCACAGTAATTTCATAATTATCTGTTTCTAATGGTTTCTAATAATTATCTATTTCTAATAGTATAACCAAATCTGTAATTTTTATATAACTGTAAAAACAACTCTGAAAACTTATTATTCAAAAAGGAAACCTTCGTCTGCGTGTAAATATTAAGATTATACCAGCAAGAATGGGTCTTTCTGTAAAAAAAATGATTTATATCAAGTCTTACTGACTAGTTATTTAGATTGATTTGATTTAAATTAAATCCACCCTGGGGTGAAGAGGAGGGTATTTAAGCAAATAAAGCAGATTTCTATACACCAGGGTACCACGATCACTGCACAGTACTTCCTGGGGACATCTGTCTTTCCTCTCTGTATGGCTCCATTCCTATACTTCCCACCAGTCTTCCCAGTCCTGCCCCTCCAGTTTCCATTGCTCTCCGCATTTTTGATATCTCATGGGCACATTCCCTAAGTCCCAGCCTTGCCCCTCGCTGCCCGGCTGCTCCTCTCACCCAAACTCGTGGCTGCGGAGGGCATACAGTCGGCAGGTGCAGCCCAGCGCGATCACCAAGAGAAGGCCGCACACCAGGCTGCCGATGACGGCTGCCGTCACCACTTTCCGCGGGAGGACGTAGGAGCAGTCCGCCTCGTCGGAGGCGTCAATGCAGTCCGCCTGCCCATCGCACACCCAGCTTTCGTAGATGCAGCGCCCATCCCGGCACCGGAAGTTGCCTGGCTGGCACGAATAGCAATGGCGCTCGTCCGCAGCGTCGGCGCAGAAAGTCTGGTAGTTGCAGCGGTCGGCCGGCCCGTAGCAGCCGGCTCCGCCGATCCCACGCCCCCCGCAGGGGTACTGCCCTACTGGGCAGCCTTTGCAGCCGTCCTCATCGGCACCGCTGGCGCAGTCCCAGAACCCGTCGCAGCGCTCAGCAGCACTGTAGCAAGTGGCCCCCTCGCCGTCGCCTCCGCCACAGGGGAAATCCCACGGGACGCAGAAGCCCCGCACGTGGTAGGTGGCGTTGAAACCACGGCCTGATGTTCCCGGCGCCGCCTCATAGGACACCCACGCACGGCTGGAAGGTGAGTCCACGGCGACCACTTTCTTGTTGCTGGTGTAG
Organism: Podarcis bocagei; assembly: GCF_964188305.1. NCBI lineage: Eukaryota > Metazoa > Chordata > Lepidosauria > Squamata > Lacertidae > Podarcis > Podarcis bocagei. The sequence goes on along the minus strand of NC_138138.1, from coordinate 50,741,665 downwards.
TCGAGGTTGCGCAGCAAGCGGGGGCGCGGCACGGATCCGGGCGCCCCCTCATACACCCTCAGGGAGTCCCCGACGCCCAGGCTGAGGGCGGTGAAGCGGATGCTCAGAGGCCGGCTGTCGTGGGCGTCGAGGGCCCACTGGCAATGCGCGGCGCCCAGGTAGGAGTCGGATGCGAAGCCGGGCGAGAAAAAGATGCCGTAGAAGTTGTCCAGGGTGAGGTTGCAGGGGAAGACGGGTGGCCTGCTGGCTTCTGGAGCAGAGAAAGAGAGTGAGGAAAGGGGTGTGGAAAACACAGAATGAAGCTGTCAGAGGGGACTGATAGCAACCCAAAAGAGGCATGGAATGGGCAGAGTCAATAATACACAGATTTGTATTCCATCAGCTTTGGAGATGTGTGTTGGTAGTAACAACAACAACAACAACAACAACAACAACAACAACAACAACAGCATATTTATACCCCACCCATCTGGCTGGGTTTCCCTGCCACTCTGGGAGGCTCCCAAAAGAATATCAAAAACACGATAAAGCATTAAACATTTAAAACTTCCCTAAACAGGGCTGCCTTCAGATGTCTTCTAAAAGTCAGATAGCTGCTTATTTCCTTGACATCTGATTGGAGGGCGTTCCATAGGGCGGGCGCCACCACCGAGAAGGCCCTCTGCCCGGGTCCCTGTAGCTGCACTTCTCACAGTGAGGGAACCGCCAGAAGGCCCTTGGTGTCTGGGCTGAACGATGGGGGTGGAGACGCTCCTTCAGGTATACTGGGCCTCTGAGGCCCTTTAGGGCTTTAAAGGTCAGCACCAACAGTTGAATTGTGCTCAGAAACGGTAGAGATGGGGGTTCCCTTCAGTTGTGGTTTCTCTCACTTTCTGATTTTTTCAGCCTTGAGATTTTCTTTCCTCCTTCCCAAATCAGTTTGTGGTGGTTGTTTTTTAAATAAGAAAGAAGGGCGAGCCACACTTTATATGAAAAATAGCACCCCACCCATGATAAGGAGGGAAAGGAGGTCCATGTATACATGCGTGTGTGTAGAAGGAGATGGATAATTAGAAACAATAACCAGGGAGGGAAATTGATGAGGAGAGAAGCTTCCGTTTTCTTCCCATAATGCACCAGGGCTGTGGATTCTGCCGTACCTCTCTCATATTTCAGCTGAAACCCATCTCCTGTCATGAACTTCCAGTTGTAACTAAGGGTCACGTTGCCTCCCTTTATCCGGAGGGGCTCAGGAGTGTGGTAGCCACAGATTTTCCAAGGGGATGAAGGGAGCGAGGCTGACTGGATGATCAGCATCTCTGAGGTACAGGAGAGATGAAAGTGCTGGAACCTGTGGAAGGAAAAGAGAAAGAGATTGAGAGAGATCATGTATGCATGCCAACTTTTGCTTTTATGTGGTGCTCCCCAGGAAATCTGAAGGATGCGCTCATGTGAGGATGGTTTCCGGGCCCAACTAAAAGTGCTCCCTTCTCACCTGATACTGATGATCTCCTCAGGGTCGGCCAGAATGACCCAGCTACAACTGCTGTATGTCGTCCCTTGGGAAGAAGGGCTACGGATCTGGCCCTGCGGCTCCATCCGGACATCAGGATAGCCTTGACAGACAGCTGTGGGAGGAAGGAGAAGGTCAATGAAACAACGTTGAGCCCCTTCCCCATACTCCCAGCTCCTCCAGACTTTCTTTTATAGTTCCCCTTCGTAACACAGTGGTACCTCGGTTTTCGAACATCTCGGAAGCCAAACGTTTCGGCTCCTGAACGCCAAAAACCCGGAAACAACTGCTTCGGTTTTCGAACGCTTTTCAGAAGCCGAATGTGCCACAATACGGCTTCCGTACCGAGTTTCCCAGAAGCAAATGCTTCCGGAAATGGCATGCTTCGGTTTTCAAACATTTCGGAAGTCAAATGGTCTTCTGGAGTGGATTACGTTCGAAAACTGAGGTATCAAGATCTTTTTAGGCACCATAGTCTCCATGGTCATTTCAGGAGTCTCTCCCTTGCTGTCACTTATCCCCTAAAATGGCTACCATCCCCACCCCCACTTTGCTCAGTGCCCTCCTCAGTCCTTTCCTTCTCCTTCTGAGCCTTTGTCTTGGCATCCTGGTTCTCCAAACCCAATGCGGAGATAGCCAGCTATTTTTGGACAGCAACTCGCATCACCCCTTATAAGGGCTGTATTGGCTGTTGGCTACCCTTGCCTTCCCCTCAGGGGTGGTGAATGTGTGACACCCCAAATATTGATGGACTGTAATTCTCATCCCTGACCAGGAGCCATGCTGGCTGCGGCTGAGGGGAGCTGGAGTCCCACAAAGTCTGGAGGGCCACAGGAATCTTATTTCTAGCAAACTACTATTTAGGTGGCTGCATAAAAGTAAAACTAGGCCGCAATACGAGCCTGCTGGATCAGAGCATCCTTTTGTGGGAAATCCACAAGCAGGATTCGAACACAAGAGCATTTTCTCCTCCTGAGGTTTCTCACAACTGGTGTTCAGAAGCATTACTGCCTACAACCACAGAGGCAAAGAACAGCCATTACAGCTAGCAGCTACTGATAGACCTTGTCGTGCCTGATCCCTTTCTAAAGCCACACAAGATGGTCATCACTGCCTCCTGTGGGAGCAAATCCCAGTTTAATTATGCACTGGTTGAAGAATTGCTTCATTTTATCTGTCTGAAATCTTCCAACATTCAACTTCGTTGGATGTCTGTGAGTTCTCCCGAAGAGGAGTTTAAGGGGGGAAATAGTTTTTAAAGTCATGTGTCTGTTTCCCAATTTGACCCTTTTACATGGTTTTGTACGCACTGTGGTACACACTTTATGCATTGCGACTTGCAGTTATCTTTATCGATCGTAGTTCAGTAATTATTTATTGGAATTGTTAAGGGTGAATCTCTTGTTTAACAATGATATGCTGATGTTTTGAGAGTTGATTTTATTGTGTACTATGACTAACAGACGATTCAACATGACTTTATCTGATATAAGTCGTTCCATTTGAAAGTTATGCTTTATTACGACTTTTGGTATTGGATCAGATTATTATAAGGCGTGTGCTGTTTGCTGCGTACTGTGAACCGCCTTGGGTATCGTAATATAGAAAGGTGGTATACAAATTAAAAATGAAATGAAAATGAAAAGTTATGAGGGGGAAAAAACTTTTCTCCATCTCCTTTTCTCTAGGACATGCATAATTTTATAAATTTTCTATCTCGTCTCCCCTTACTCACTAAGTCAAATGCTACAGCCTTTCCTCATAGGAAGCGCTCCACCCCCTTGACAATTTTTGTTACTCTTTTCTGGACCTTCAAATATCAGCAATACCCCCCCTCCTCAGCACCCACCTTCCCTCTCTGCCCCATGCCTTGTTCCCCCCCTCTCTACCCCCCCAACTCACCCGTGTGTGAGGAGTTGCTCTCAGTGAGCTGAATCCCACCTAAGGAATAGAAAGGAAAGAGAAAGTCAAATTCCAGCCAGGCTGTCTGTGTTAAGTCTGCTTATCTGGAAAACACACAAACGAAGGACTTCCTGGTATGTTGAAGGAGCACATTCATTGTGGCCTAAGCCTCCATTAGGTTGGAGTGCACTTTGCCAGAGTTCAGCTGGTAGATAAATACTCATGCATGGCAACAACAACAAACAACACCTTGCCAGCACAAAACACCTTTGCAACGGTTGCCGATTTGCTACCCAGCCAAGTGGCTACTCTTCGTATATAAAGCCCTCAGCAGCTTGGGAATAACATACCTGCAATATGTTTACAAGGGGTTTTATTTCTTTATATGTCCACTTGGCCACTTCAGTCTGGGGAACTGTTACAGGTGCCACATATTGTCTGTTCCACATTGGAAAGAAATCAGTATTATAGTGTGGCAATAGCCACACTTTGGAATGGCTCAGGACCGCAATACCTCGAGGATTGCCTCTTTTCATATGAACCTGGGATCATCTTCTGAGGCCCTTCTTTGTGTGTCTCCTCCTCAAGAGGTCTGGAGGGTGGCAACATGAGAACGGGGCCTTCTCTGCAGTGGTTCCGTTTGTGGGGTGCTCTCCCCAGAGAAGTTCGCCTGACGCTTTCATTATACATCTTTAGGTGCCAGGCAAAAATGTTCCTTTTTAACCAGGCCTTTGGTTGATGCGATTTACATCCTATGCCCTTTTAAAATGTGTTTTTTTTTGGGGGGGGGCTACTTTTATTTTTATTAGGTATTTTGTGGTTTTATATCTTGATTTTATTCTGTGAACTGTCCTGAGATCCCTGAGCATAGGGCAGTATATAAAATCAATCAATAAAAAAATAGTAATAATAACTCCTTGTCCATTGATACCAGACAAGCACCTTGGCTATATTCTGATTGGTGCATGCTAAAACAATTTTGTTTAGGCAAGCCCATCTGTGAATGTTTTACTTGAGGTTCCTGCATTGCAGGGGGCTGGATTAGATGACCCTTTGAGGGGGGGTCCCTACCAACTTTATTTATTCTATGAAATACTTGTTTTCATCTTTTTTTTTAAAGACTGATAACTTCTTTTTGTAAACTGCTTTGAGGCTGGTTTGTTGTTGTTGCTATATAAAACAGTCTATAAATTCTATGAACTAAGTACACAAAACCCCTTATAAACAGAAAGGTGAATAGCCTGTTAAAAACAAGATAAGAACAGAGCAACCCTTTGCAATAAATATATATATATATATAGATTCCTGGACTACAGCGACTCTGAGGTCAGCAGCAGAGTGCCCCGCAAGACCATAGCGTGTCTTCCAGAGTTTTCTGAACACTGACATATTTTGATGTCAGGTTTCTCTCAGATTAGAGAACCTGAGAAGAAAACAAGGCCTTTGACAGGTTGCCTGTAGGAAGAAGAGAGGATTCAGAGCAGGTTTGACCTGGTGCATGACTCAGAGCAGATTCTGTTCCCCATATGTTTTAACAGACTGAAGTTCAAAACAACTAGAGGCACCAGCTTGGGGAAGCCGGGCAGGAAGGCTATTAGGCCGAACTCCATAGTCTCAGGTTTCCTCCATCAGGTATAAACCGGAATGCATGCAAGGGAAATGCTTTAACTCCCTCCAGTCATGGCAAGGCTCCCTGTATCCCATCCATCAAGGAAGCTTCCTCCTCACCTGGGCTGATACCAGGTCTCCTGGGAGAAAAGGACTCCCAGGTGCAACAAGGGTCCAGTGACCCATAACTGCAAAAAGTACTGCGCTGACCCCTTTTTTCCCAGACCTGGGGTTAATGTCCACACCAGTGGATTGGCCATCACCACACTTAGCTTAGGTTTAGAGACCAAACTCTACAGGTGTGCCTTTGAATGGGCAGATCTCTGCCCCCACCCCTGCCCCACTCCTAGCCACCCAAAATGTGGGGTGCTGCAAAGGACGACCTTTGACCCTCCAGGCTTTGCTGGACCACAACTGCCATCATCTCTGACCACTGGATATGCTGGTCGGAACTGATGGGAACTGGAGCCCTGGCATATCTTGGGGAGGGGGCACAGAATGAGTCCTCCCCCAGCCACTGGGCACCATACGAAAAGGGGCGCTTGTGCCCCCAAAGGCAAGCCGACCCCGCGCCCAACGCGCCCCTCTCTCTTACCCAGCATGAGCGCCAGGAGGAAGCCCCGGGCGATCCCCGAAGGCGTCGGCATCTTGGGGGGCCCCATCGCCCCCTCCGCCCGATTCCCCGTCCTCTCCGGCGCCTGTTGGGTTCCCACGCGTCGTGGCCCCGGAGGAGGAAGCCAGATCTCAAGGCTGGTCGGTGGATCCTTCCTTGGGGATGGTGGAGAGGAGATAATCCCCCCTCCCAAAAAAGGAAGAGACTCCCCCGAATCTGCGATGGAAGCCGGCCGCTTTCACTTTCTCGCGCCTCTCCCTCCCCAGCTTTGACCTCTACGCCTCCATCCCCGGCCCCTTTGCCAAGTCAGCGCTGCTGGTGGCCCATCGCCGCGGCCTCGGGCCTCGTGGCGCCCCGTTCCGCCGACTCCTCCCCGTGTATTCTTGTTTTTCGGGGTGTTTTTTTCCGGGCGCTGCAGAGGACGCGTCCCCGTCGCCCTCCTCTCCGCCCCGAATGTTTGCAAACTTTTGTTTCCTCCTTCCACTTCCTGCCTTTGCAACTTTCTCAGCCCGTAGCGGGGAGGAGCGCGGGGTGGGGTGGGGGGTGGAGAGGTGGAGGGGCGAGCCACGTGACCTCTTCCTTCCTGACCCTCCCCTTTCCTCATTCCTGTTTTCACACGCACACCCATCCTCCTCCTCTTTTTAACTGCTTCGTGGCACTGCCAGCAATTTTTGCATTTAATTCCTACCCCCCTCCCACCCCCGGTGGGTAAAGACTCAAAAAAGGAAAAAGAGATAGAGGGAGAGACTCTCCCGACCTGAAAACGAAGCACGACCCACAAAAAGCAATAGGGGGGGCATTAAACCGGAGTGACACCGGTGTTTACATGAAAACCTGATCTTTCAAACATTTCCCACCCCCCTCCTTCTGAATCCTTCCCATCGAAAAGGATCGAGCGGAAAAGTCAGCGCCCCTTTTTGTGATCCTGCTTGCCCTGGGGAGAATAAATACCATTTCACACACACCCCACCAAATGGTCCGAAGTTATGTGGGTCTGTCCTTTTAAGAGTGGGCGCTCCTAATCCCAACCTCCTCCCCTTCCCAGACTCCGCCGTTGGCCAGCGTTTGGCGCCACCTAGCGTCTCCGGCGCGATTCTGCAAGCCGGGACAAGAAGGGGAGCCAAGCGCCACCCAGGCCTCAAATTGCAGGTTTCAAATTTGCTTGCTCAGGCTGCCGCTTGCATTCCTCCCCCATCGCCCCCGTTTCCTATTGCCAGCTTTAACCCTTTTTGCGAAGAGTTGCATCTCATCCATCATTGTCTCTCCCCAGCTGTTTCGCCCTTCTTTTTTCTTCCTTCTTCTGCCTGCCCCAGAATAATCAGGATGATTAATATATAGTTTTACTGAATGCAAGCAGGCAACAGAGTGTGCTAACACATTCCTGCTAACATCAGAAGCAGGGAACACATTTATATCCCAACTGCCGTAGCTTCTAGCACTCTGGCCCTCCTAGGTAGCTTGATGACCAAAACAGCAGCAGCAAGGAAACCCAGTGGTACTAACCTGTCACAGTGGCATGTGCAAAACTAAAACAGGCCCTCACCAAAACCAATAGGTAAATATTCCACTATTATCTATACTAGCTTGCCATGATACCTCAGGGTATTATGTGCAGAGTCTAGAATCTAATCTACGGTGCGCAGGATTTCCCCCCTAACCAGAACTCATGAATGCACTTGATAAAGGATTGTTTATGGATAGGTTCTAATTTTCACTTATTTTATAGATTGACTGGGCAACTGCCATTTAGCAGGGACTTCCTAGGGGGGCAAAGAGGGTGGGTACCAAGCAGCTGGGATTTTTCACACACCTTCTTATGCAAAAGTATCGGAATGCAGTAATGGAGCCAGGAATAACTACTATGGGACAAATATTCTGTGGCACAGGGTTTAATGTCACCTTGAATGAGTCAGTGTCTCTCAGCAGAAGCTACCTGACAGGTTTGTGGTGAGAGTAAAATGGGGGGAGGGGAGGAGAAGGAACTGTAGCTCCTTCGAATAAGGGTGATATGAATTTATAATAAATCTAACAGTCAAATAATAAGATACGAGCCCGAGCACTTTGGAGCTGGAACATGCAAGCCATTATAAAGACAATACAATCTTTGACCATGTGCAGAGTGCACTTCCACTCACATCACACACCCATTCCCACTAAATTAGCGGGTAGTCCTTTCACATCAAGCTTACTCTCTGGGACCTCTGGAATTCGGAACAGCGGTTCCCCCTTCCTTGTGCACTATTTCCAACAGGCAAGCAGCGCTCTCGAAGTATTTTTTGCAGCATTTGGGACTTTTTAGAGAAAAGGCCAATAAAAGGTGGCATGATAGAATTTTGTAAAATTATGCATAGCATAGAGAAGGTGGATGGAGAATATTTGTCGCCCTGCGTTTCATTGCACTAGAAACTGCTGGGTATTCCCTTCTCTTTTAAGTGCATGTCTATGGAATCCTAACCCTAATCCTAACCAAGAGCTATGGCCTTTCCCCAAAAGTACGGTATATTCTGCACGAAGAGCAAAAACACACACACAAAACATTTTCTTTTTTTTTTTTCTCGTTCCATGGAACTTGGATCTCTTGCTGTCGGTCTCCAGACGTGGTTCCTGGCGTTTACATTTTGCTGATCCCAGATTTTTAATTTTTTTTTAAGGTTTCCCACTTCCTCTTTCTCCTTTGCCCTATGCATTTTCTCTTCTTTTCTTGTGCTGGCTGGGTCCCAGGACTCCTGGGGTTCTTCTCTAGGAAGGGGAAGCATGCTCCAGTGATCATACAGATTAAATCTGAGCCGCCCCCCACCCCACCCCACCATACCTGGGAGGAAGGATGTAGATGTTTGCGGTGGGTGTAATGAGATTGCAAAAGGAGGTCATTTGATGGGTGGGTAGGGGGGTAGGCAGAGAAGCAGGATTCCTCAGTCCCAGCTACGGGGGGGGGGGGGGAGAGGAAGGGAGCTAGGTGCCACCAGGACTAATGGGTTTTGTTTTGGTGGTTACCAAGTTATAGCTAAGCTCCCCAGTGGGAGAGAGAAACACAGGATGCAGGACTCTTGAATTCCATCCCTTGATCCGGGAGGGATCTTGCGGGCTAGAGAAGGCAGAGCTGAGAGAGAGAGAGAGAGAGAGAGAGAGAGAGAGAGAGAGAGAGAAGCCCCCAGGTCTTCCCACCGCCTCCCCCACTTTGGCTGAAGTAGCCAAGAGGAGTCTCTCTTCTTCCAACTCAGCAAAAATCAGTGTTTGCTGAGTCAACTGTAGGAGCCACTGTCCCCACCCAGCAGGGGAGCAGACAAGGATCAGAGAGAGACATGCAGGATGGGGGGAGAAGGAGGGGGGATAATTTTTTGCTGAGAGGGGAAGCCCACATCATTTGCAAAATCAACATCCTCCACTGACTTGACTTGCTTCCCCTACACACCCTTTCGATTTCCTTCCTATTAGTCCTCTTGAAAGGCTTGCAGGTTCATTTTTAAGCTGCCGTGCTAACAATTTACCTGGTTTATTGGCAAATTCAGAAATTTTCCTGTTTCATTAGTTTAATTTTCTGTTCAGTCTCTCAATTCGCTCATGTCAAGAATTGTGCTTGCAGAAGTTTGATCGCTTGGGCAATGTTTCTGTCCTTTGGTTTTTAAATTAACCCCTTCTCCTTTTCCAATACAGTGGCAGCAGCAATGGTTGGATGATTGAAACCCACCAGAGGCAGTAAGGCAGTGGTGCCAGCTTTGAAAACCTCTCAGCCCACTAGCTCCACCCCTTTCTCCTTTGACCACACCCACTTAGCACTGCATCACAAGCTTGGCCACACCCTTTCTGCGGGAAGCGGTTGTATATGTGGAAGTAAATGCGGCCTCTGAGAATGCACAGAGTGCCACCCTCTCAGCCTCTGCACACGTATTTGCAATTAACAAGTGGAGCTTCTGGAAGGTGGGAGAAAGTGCTTTGGATGTGCTTTAAGCATGCTCACGCTCCTGTCTCAGCGAGTCTACACTGGCTTGGTCATGTACACAGAATTGAAGAGGGCAGGATCCCCAAGGACGCGCTCTATGGGGGGCTGGCTTCAGGCACCAGACCAATTCTGCGTTACAAAGATGTCCGCAAATATGACATGGGTGCTGGCAATATCAACCTGGCCGTGTGGGAATCCCTTGCAGACGACCACAGAACCAGGAAACAGACAGACAGGTTGTGTACCCACAGTGACCAGAGGAGGAATGACTGCTGGGAGGAGTGCAGAGAAAAGAGATGCTGCAACAGCGAAACTGGATGTATTGATCTGCCCTGGCTGCAATAAACATGTCTCTCCCGTATTAGTCCCTACAGCCACAGCAGGCGCCGTAACTCTCCAATGGTTTGAATTAATCCCCAAAGGCGCACTTTTCCATTGTCTCCCAAGACAGACGGACGCCAGCTCTTGTCTGCAGCCCTAGCATTAGGAGAGAGGGAGAAAAATTGCATTCACGTCACATTTCTAAACAAAACCAGTAGCACTGCAGAACTGACTGTATTTGCTGATTTCTACCCTTGGGTTATGATGGTGTTTTCTTCCCTTCCCTTCCCTTCCCTTCCCTATAGAGACTCAGGGTGGATTACAGGGATGTATAAATGTAATGTTAATATCAGTTAAAAGCAAGTTGCAGGTGAGATAATAGGGTGGGTCATCTATATCCCTTTACCTATTTCTATGTAGTTTCCAAGGCCAGGAAAAGCAAAGACCTGCATCTTTACTATACAACGGAAAGTGCATAGTGAAAGTGCCAGGACACAACTCTTTGGGGAGGAAATAGTTAAGAGCAGGGGTCAGCAAACTTTTTCAGCAGGGGGCCAGTCCACTGTTCTTCAGACCTTGTGGGGGGGCGGACCATATTTTGGAAAAAAATGAATGAATTCCTATGCCCCACAAATAACCCAGAGATGCATTTTAAATAAAAGGACACATTCTACTCATGTAAAAACATGCTGATTCCCGGACCGTCCGCAGGCCAGATTTAGAAGGCAATTGGGCCAGATCCGGCCCCCCAGGCGTTAGTTTGCCTACCCATGGTTAAGAGGCTGCCACAGAAAATGCCCTCTTCCTGGGCTACTGCCCTCCCCACCCCCAACTTCTGAGGGCAGTAGAACTACCACCAAGGGCCCAGATCCCATCTAGATTTAATTCTTGGAACCAAAGTTTCAGCGCAAAGGTGTGTGTGTGTTTCATGTGTGGGGCGATAAAGCGATGCCAAAGTCCACAGCACACATACCTGGAATTACTCTTCCAAAACAGAGTTGGCTTTGCAGGCTTTGCCCTAGAAAGCATGGCAGAGCTTGTTTTCCCTCTGCGGAAAGAGAGACCCTCTTAATAGAGGCAGAGTGGTGAGGGATGGTGGGATGTGGGCTGCCTCAAATGGGAGCGGCCATCCCATAATCCTCAGGTGAGGTCTTAAGTAGGCACAGGGCAGGCCTCACCGGAGAATTCCCATGCCCAGAATTTGGCAATCACCCAGTGCTGGCTGGCTGATGCCACCCAGCGCTGCTGAGCAGTCCATCCTTATCAGGAAGGAAACCCCTAATGACTTCACGTTTCATATCCTCCCGCAAAGCGGATATTAGGAATATCTGGGTTTGCGCAGACCATTCGTGCGTCTGAGTCACCGCCTCTCGTAGACAATATGCGCCCACCTGTCTGCCCTGCTAAGAAAGCCTGCGGTGCAACTTCTGAAATAGACGGTGCTCAGGCAAACCTCCAGGGCAGAGCAGCTGGAGCCGAAACTCGCCAAGTTATCCCCGCATTGTAACATGTTTGTCTTAACAGCTCGGCAGAACAGAACCCCAGGAAGGTCCTTTGGCTCCAACCATTTCCTCACTTTCTCTGGAAGCCAAGACCACCGGTTCGCTCAGCCCAGCCCTACCTCTCTGGTCTGAAATCTGGGTGGGGGTGAGCTCTGGCTTGAAGCACGTTGCACCCGGAGGTAGACGCAGAGTCCCAGGTCATAGCGGTTTTTTTGTTCACTGGAAAAGAAACCAGCATCCCAGAATCACAGCGCCAGCTGTGGCTGCAGAGACCGGTAACTCGTAACTGCTGCCTCCCATGTTGTTTTTGCTGTTTTAGCAGCACCCACCGACCTGTTTGGGATGCAAGGCACCCCTCCCCTTGCCCCGGTCTCACTTTTGTGGTCCAAACGAAAGCAGAGCAAAACATTTGGCAACAGCTTGGCTGCAGGAGTTGCCGGAAAGAGGCATACAAGACGCCATCCAACCCCTTAGGGACTCCACTTCAGATGTGAGTAGGGTTTAAGATGTCCCACAAGACAGAGCGTACGGATTTGTCCTTGGGGTTGACTCCTAAAGCCCTTTCTCTCAAATGAGTATAGATACAAAGCAGCGGAGGTTTAGGATCAGAGTTTCCCTTCTCCTAGATGGGTTACGTTCCCAGTTGGGCGAGCCTTGTCTGCCCCTCGCTTCTCTCTACAAGACATGCAGAAACCGCTTTCTTGACCATTGGACCCACTCTCGGTCTCATCCTCTCCATCCGCCAGAGCCTGTCTTCACCTGCAGAGGAAGTCCCTAACTCACTGAGGACTTGAGACCCATCGGCTACCCTTGCCTCCGGCCAGTTGAAGTTGTTTCCTGGGGTGAGGCCGCTGTCACTGCGTTAACCTAACCTGCTCCTCCTGCTCCAACCCTTTGTTCCATGCTCTAGTTATCTCCCGCTTTGACTACCGCAATACGCCCTACGTGGGGCTACCTTTGAAGGTGACCTGGAAACTACAACTAATCCAGAATGCGGCAGCTAGACTGGTGACTGGAGGCGGCTGCCAAGACCACATTACACCATTCTTGAAAGACCTACACTGGCTCCCAATACGTTTCCGAGCACAATTCGAAGTGTTGAGTGTTGGTGTTGACCTTTAAAGCCCTAAATGGCTTTGGCCCAGTATACCTGAAGGAGCGTCTCCACCCCTATTGTTCTGCCCGGATGCTGAGGTCCAGCGCTGAGGGCCTTCTGGTGGTTCTCTCATTGCGAGAAGTGAGGTTGCAGGGAACCAGGCAGAGGGCCTTCTTGGTAGTGGCGCCCGCCCTGTGGAACGCCCTCCCATCAGATGTCAAAGAGATAAATAACTACCTGACTTTTAGAAGACATCTGAAGGCTGTTAGGCAAAACTTCAGGGAAGTTTTTAATGTGTGACATTTTAATGTATTTTTAATCTTTGTTGGAAGCCGTCCAGTGTGGCTGAGGAAACCCAGCCAAATGGGTGGGGTACAAATAAATTATTATTATTATTATTATTATTATTATTATTATTATTATTATTATTATTCCTGGCCCTCTAGCCCAGCCAGCCAGGTGCCTGTGGGATTGAAGCATGTGAGAAGGACCGGAGCACAGCAACACTCTCGCTTCCTGCAGTTTCAGCAGATGGGATTCACAAGCATTTACTGCCTCTGACCAGTGGAGGCAGAGTATATAGCCATTGTGGCTAGTAGCCGCTCCACAGATTTGTCTAATCCCCTTTACAGAGCCATCCAACTTGGACGCCTTCCCTGCCTCCTGTGGGATCAAATTCCAAGAACTTAACCAAGTGCTGTGTGAAGAAGACCTTTCTTTCCTCAGACACAAATTCTTCAACATTCAGCTTCTTCAGATGTCTGCAAGTTTCTAGCATTATGAGGGGGTGGGGAAAAATCACCCTCTAACCACATTTCTCCATGACTTGCATAATTTTACATAAACTTTCGTCTTGTTGCCTCTACTTGCCTTTTCATTTAATTGAAAAGCCCCGCATGCTGCAACCTTTCCTCAGAGGGGAATTCCAGTCCCCTTTCTAGATCTGAATTTCTTCCTCCCTCTCAAGTAGGTAGAGCCTCTTAATCTCAGGGTTGTGGGTTCGAGCTCCATGTTAGGCAAAAGATTTCTGCCTTGCAGGGGGGTTGGGCTAGATGACCCTCGGGGTCCCTTCCTAATTAATTTCAGAATTTACACATTGCTCTACATTCAGAGAAGACCCAAGCTGTGTAAATAATAATAATAATAATAGTAATAATAATAATAATAATAATAATAATAATAATAATAATAATAATAATAATAAATGTTTTACGTTAATGTCTAATGCTTTGCAATTTTTATGTGCTGGAAGCCACCCAGATTGGCTGGGAGTAAATGAAATTATGAAATAATAAAGTAATAATAATAACATAATTCTTATTTTGGCAGGCACAATGATGGTATACCACCACCACCACCACCAATAGCAGCAACATGATAGAGAAAGACCAGAAAGGCAATGTGGGGTAGTGGTTAGTGTAGGACCTGGGAGACCAGGGCAGGGCCGGATTTAGGTTTGATGAGGCCCTCAGCTACTGAAGGGAATGGGGCCCTTTATATATCCAACTGTCCTTTGTCGACAACAAATTGTCGCTGTTTTTTGTGCTGAATATATGCTATATGGTAATTCATGGACCTAATAGGTATCGAAAGCCATTTGCACATAACAAAATAGGAGCCTACACAACACAAAACACTGTTGCTGTATGTAGGTTTTGTTTTATTTGCTTTTTATCTGATATTTTGGAAATGTACATCAAGTTTCTTCCCTTTGATTTTTTTTGGGGGGCCCAAGAGAGTGGGGCCCTAAGCTATAGCATGTTTAGCTTATACACAAATCCGGCACTGGGCCGGGGTTCAATCCCCACTTAGCCATGAGCCTCAGGAGGTGACTTTGGTTCAGCCTGGCTCTTTCACTGCCTAACCTACATTTTAGGATTGTTGTGAGCAGGCAACGGTGACAGCGGGAGCGAACCATAGCTGTCAATTTCCCCCTCTTATTGCGAGGAATCCTATTAGGAATAAGGGAATTTCCCTTAAAAATGGGGACTTTATTGACAGCTATGGAGCGAACCATGTATGCATGCCGCCTTGAGCTGCTCGGTGGAAAGGCGGCATATGCATGCAATAGTAGTCGCTGCAGGCACATTAAGTCACATTAAGTTCCTGCCCCGAACTTTAACGGCGTTAAAGTTCAGCGCAGAGGGAAGAACCAGGGGATGGGAAAAGAGAGGTAGTAGAAGCGGGAAAGAGCGAGCATGCATGCATGCATTTCGGCCGCATGTGCAGAGATCCTCTGCTCAGAAGTTGAGCTCAATAGGCTTTGCTGCCTCCCAGGCGCATGCAAGACTGCAGGCTCCCTGCCTTTCTTCCTCTCCTTTCTTTTCCTCCTTCCTCCCTTCCTCCCTCCCTCCTCCCATCTTCTCCCCTCCGAGGGGAGTCTCTTTCTCTCTCTCCATCCTCCTCGCAACCCTCTAATTGGAGCCAGACCCCGCGCCCGACCACGTCTCCACTTTGGGCGAGGGGGAGAGACGGGGCGGAAGGAGGGAGCGAGGGAAAGCAGCGCGAGGAGGGGAGAGGAGAGAGAGGGAGGGAGGGGCAGAGAAACTCGACACCAGCAACTTTTTTCTTTTTTGCACGACGGGAGAAAGGGAGAGGGGGAGAGGAAAAAAAAAAGGCTTTCGGGTGAGTAGGATCGCCACAGAGCGCCACACTCGGGGGGAGAAGCAACATGTGTCCGTGGCTCGCCCTCCTCCGGCTGCTGCCCCTCGCCGTGGCCTTGAGCGCCCTCCTGCCCCGCGGATCCTCCACCTCCCGCTTTAGCCCCGAGGTGAGTGCCCTGCAAAATCGAGGGAGGTAATGCCACCTCCTCCTGGCCAGCTTTCCTCCGTGCCTCCCTCCTCTTTTTCTCTTAATCTCCCAGGGTTTCCTTTGCCCGACCTGCTTCTCCGTTCCTTCCCTTGCATCCCTCCACCCGCCTGCCTTCCCCACTCCTTTGCTCTCTGCTTTCCTCCCCGCTTGCGTTTTTTTCCTCCTTTTCTTTTCCTTACCGGACAGTTCATTCCTCCACGTTCCCGCTTGGTGCGCTTTTGTTCCGGGGAACCTTTATTATTATTATTTTCCTATGAATGAGACCTATTGGAGAAGATCTCCCCATTATTTCCACCCCTTCACTTGCTGGCTTTCCCACTCCCTTCTTCCTGCCCTCTGCCTCGCTCTCTCATTCTCTTGCTCCCGCAGTAGCCTTTCCCCTTGTTTCACTCTTCTCTCACCTCTCTCTCTCTCTCGCTCGCTCTCTCTCGCTCTCGTTTGCATTCTGTACTCCTCTGCCAGCCCAGATTTCTCATTCCTCCCTTCTGCGCTTTCCCCTCCTGCTAAGTTCTCTTAAATGCTCCATTCTTCGATGTTCTTGTCTCCACTTGTCTGCTGCAGAGATGGCTCTATTCCCTCTCTCTCCTTTGCTCTCTCTTTCCCTCGGCCTCTACCACACTCATTCGCTTTCAGCTTGGCACACATTATTCTCTACTTATTTATCAACCAAGTGGCTCCCCTCCACCTAAACAGGATTCGTCCATCTCTCCAGTGACAGAGCCTTCACCTCTTCCCATTGACTGGGCTTATATATTGATTTCCCCCACTTTGCTTGATTGCTGTTTGCAGTTTAATATTTCTGCCTTCCTTTTTGCAAATTCCTTTGTATGTGTTCTGCCTTCCCCAGCACTCCTCCTTTAGGAAGCTTCTGACATCCACCCTTCCCTGGTGGTCAGTATGGCCTTTCCCAATCACTCCTGATCTTTCCCCCTTTTCTTCTTCTTCTTGAGACGCCCCTTCACAAGTCAGGCACGTTCTGAATTTTCCTTCCTGTATCTCCCTTCTGCCAAACTTCCCATCACCTTTGCTCCTATTCTTTTATTCACATTCCTTCTCCAGCTGTTCTTTCCATCTACTCCTCCCTTGCTTTTTCTTTTACCATCCTTTGTGTTCACCCCCTCCCCTCTTTTCTTGGATGTGTTCTTCAGCTGGACGGAGAGATGGTGTTTTCTATGCCAAGGCATTTTCTGTTCCATTCGTTCTTTTGCCAACCTTCCCCATTCCCTCACTTCTCTGCGCTTTCGTGTTCCAGTTTTGGATGGCTGTCCCTTTGATGCAAGCTCCCTTTCTTCCTTGATTTTGCCCGTCAGCTTAAACACTTTCATGCCTTCTGCCCCCCCCCCCCAATATTGATGTCTACCAAAATCCCTTCGTTTTAAGGCCTTTATTCTCTTTCGCAACCTTTTCTCTTCCCTTTTGGAGAAATATTGCAGCTTAAACTCCCCTAAAGTGGATGGAAATCCACCTTGCCTGTTCCCTTCCCTTCCCTTCCCCTTTGTTTATGTACTTTTAAAGTTTTATTTATTTGCATTTATGTACTGGGTTCACACACCACCATTTCCACCCAGACACCCTCGAGGCAGCTTGCAACAGTCCATCAGATTGTCATGTAATCTCTTCCTTCCTTTCTGTTATTTGAACTGGCTCCCTGCTCCTTTATAAATCAAGTACAGTGGTACCCCGCAAGACGAATGCCTCGCAAGACGGAAAACCCGCAAGACGAAAGGGTTTTCTGTTTTGGAGGCGCTTCGCAAGACGAATTTCCCTATGGGCTTGCATCGCAAGACGAAAGCCCATAGGGAAATGCTGGCGGTCGGGAGCAAAGACTTTCGCCCACAGCCGGCCTTCAGAAGAGGACCTCTTCTGAAGGCCGGCGGGGGGCAAAAGTCTTTGCTCCCCCCCGCCTGCCTTCCCCCCACCTGCCCCGGGCGATCTTAAAATGCTGGCGGGCGGGAGCGAAGCGTTCGCTGCCGACCCCCAGCATTTTAAAATCTCCAAGGGACAGCAGAGAAGTCTCTGTCCCGGGGAGGTTTTAAAATGCTGGGGGTCGGGAGCGTTCGCTGCCGACCCCCAGCATTTTAAAACGATGTTCCGAAGTGGGGAGGTGGGGCGGGAACATCTACCCCAGCCGCCCCACTTCGGAACGATGTTCCGAAGGGGGGAGGGGGGGCGGGAACAGCTGCCCCATCCGCCCCACTTCGGAACGATGTTCCGAAGGGGGGAGGGGGGGCGGGAACAGCTGCCCCAGCCGCCCCACTTCGGAACGATGTTCCGAAGTGGGGGGGTGGGGCGGGAACAGCTGCCCCAGCCGCCCCTCTTCGGAACGATGTTCCGAAGGGGGGAGGTGGGGCGGGAACATCTGCCCCATCCGCCCCACTTCGGAACGATGTTCCGAAGGGGGGAGGGGGGGCGGGAACAGCTGCCCCAGCCGCCCCACTTCGGAACGCTGTTCCGAAGTGGGGAGGTGGGGCGGGAACAGCTGCCCCAGCCGCCCCACTTCGGAACGATGTTCCGAAGGGGGGAGGTGGGGCGGGAACAGCTGCCCCATCCGCCCCACTTCGGAACGCTGTTCCGAAGTGGGGAGGTGGGGCGGGAACAGCTGCCCCAGCCGCCCCACTTCGGAATGATGTTCCGAAGGGGGGAGGTGGGGCGGGAACAGCTGCCCCATCCGCCCCACTTCGGAACGATGTTCCGAAGGGGGGAGGGGGGCGGGAACAGCTGCCCCAGCCGCCCCACTTCGGAACGATGTTCCGAAGGGGGGAGGTGGGGCGGGAACAGCTGCCCCATCCGCCCCACTTCGGAACGCTGTTCCGAAGTGGGGAGGTGGGGCGGGAACAGCTGCCCCAGCCGCCCCACTTCGGAACGATGTTCCGAAGGGGGGAGGTGGGGCGGGAACAGCTGCCCCATCCGCCCCACTTCGGAACGCTGTTCCGAAGTGGGGAGGTGGGGCGGGAACAGCTGCCCCAGCCGCCCCACTTCGGAATGATGTTCCGAAGGGGGGAGGTGGGGCGGGAACAGCTGCCCCAGCCGCCCCACTTCGGAATGATGTTCCGAAGGGGGGAGGTGGGGCGGGAACAGCTGCCCCAGCCGCCCCACTTCGGAACGATGTTCCGAAGGGGGAGGGGGGGCGGGAACATCTGCCCCATCCGCCCCACTTCGGAACGATGTTCCGAAGGGGGGAGGGGGGCGGGAACAGCTGCCCCAGCCGCCCCACTTCGGAACGATGTTCCGAAGGGGGGAGGTGGGGCGGGAACAGCTGCCCCATCCGCCCCACTTCCGAACGCTGTTCCGAAGTGGGGAGGTGGGGCGGGAACAGCTGCCCCAGCCGCCCCACTTCGGAACGATGTTCCGAAGGGGGGAGGGGGGTGGGAACAGCTGCCCCAGCTGCCGGGCTTCGTAGCGCTGCTGCGAAGCCGGGCGGGGGGGTGGGAACACCTTCTGAAGGCGGGCAGGGGGCGAAAGTCTTTGCTCCCCCCTGCCTGCCTTCCCAGGGGCTTTTAAATCGCCCCGGACAGCGGAGAAGTCCTCCGCTGTCCGGGGCGATTTTAAAATGCCGCCCGCCAGCATTTTAAGATCCCCCGGACAGCGGAGAAGTCCTCCGCTGTCCCAGGGTTTTTTAAAATGCTGGGGGTGGGAAGAAAAGCCCTTGTCCCCCCCCCCAGCCTTCAGAAGAGGTCCCGGGACAGACTGTCCCCGGACCTGGCCTGAAGGTGGTTTCCCTAGGAACGCATTAATTGATTTTCAATGCATTCCTATGGGAAACCGTGCATCGCAAGACGAAAAACCCGCAAGACGAAGAGAATTGCGGAACGAATTAATTTCGTCTTGCGAGGCACCACTGTAATGTTAAGTCACAATTCATTCCTTGCTTCTGAGCCTTCACCATTCTCAACAAGCAGATAATTCCCTCTTTCATTGTGACCCTTTTCCTGTGCCCACTTTGTTCTCAAACTCCCTCCCTATCTTCCCATATCTATCTGCCTGCTTGTCCGCTTATCTCTCTCTCTCCATCCACTGTTTTGAAGGGAGTTTGAAAGAGGGATTGTTACTTGTGGTGGTCACACTCATCATCCCTTTTCATTCTTTTTTTTGCCTCACTCAGCCAGACAAAAGAATTATGTGTATACACCAGAGAGAGTGAAGTCTGTCTCAAACCGCTTTCAATTCCCTTTAAAAAAAGCTTCCACCTGCCCATCAATCATCTAATCTTATCTACTTCTTAGTCTGCCATCTCTCTGTCACCCATTGAACATCTCTCATCCATATTTCTCCATTTAGCCATACATATCTCAGGCTCCCCATCCATCATTCTTCCATCTTCCTTCCCTCTTTCTTGATCACACTGCTCTCAGTTACGCAATCCTTGAAGGAAAAAAAAACCCCAAACAAACCACCTTGGTCTCCTTCCAACTTTTCCTTGGCTTTTGACGGCGTGTCTGTTATTGTTACAGTTCCTTTCTTTCTCTTCTTCTTTTTGTTCCTTGCTTTTATTGCCAATCCAAGCAACTTTTGCTGCTGAAACACACACACATACATTTTTTGTGGTAGCTGGGAATATTTTATGTTATGGGGGAAGAACCCGAATCAAGTCCTGAAATGTCCTCAGAGGAACAAAGAAGTCTGTGGCCTTGGTGGCTGGTTTGGAAGAAAGAGCTCTGAAGGACTTGGGGATCAATGAGGGCTAGAATGATGGTGGTGGACATCCACTGGCAGAAGATGCAACTGGAAGGATGTTTTTTACCTTGTAACCTAATTTTTGTGATAAGTTTGGAAGAAAAAATGAATGCAAAGGGAGAGAGAGAGAAGGAGAGAGGAATATGGGGAAAGAACTCAGGCAGGAAAAGGGCAGCTTTTCATGTGGGTGTTCTCAGCCAATTTTACAATTGGAAAGAAAATAATAACAAGAAGAAAAGGAAATGGACCCAGCATAGGAAGGCAGAGGAAAGAACAGTTCAGGGAAGTGGCGGTACCAGCTCTGAAAGGGGGTTGGCGGCTGTGACCTTAAGCCACTGGGGTCTGAATGCCAGGAATGAGGATGTGGGGAGGGACGAGACAAAAGAGGGCCTTGTCTGAACCCTCGAGGAAGTTTGCAAGTTTGCTCGGACAAGAGCGAAGGCCCTGGGATGGCTGGGGAATTCACTCTAAGGAAGGCTCTGGCCTAGGATGAAACGAAGGAGGAGGGCAGGGCAGGACGGTTACTGTACCCAAAGGCTGCGTGGGCTGTGGGTTGTTTGTGTCTCTTTCTCTTCCAAGGGATATTTTTGAGACTTCAGGGATGAGACACGGTGACTTTTTTTAGGGACCGCTCCATCCCGAAGCGAGGGAAGGGAGGCAAGAGGGAGTGCGAAGGGAGAGCAAGCGGAAAAAAGCGGGGGCACGGGGTCTTTTTTTATACCCAAACGTTGGCGAGTAGAGCAAGGGAAATTGGGGGGGGGGGAGCGTCATGGACGGATAGGAAGGCAAGAAAATAATTGGCAACGCCCGAGGGTGTCGAAATTTGTCAGGCTCCTTGACATCATCACCTGGGCCTGCTCCAAGTTCTTTTTTTAAATCTTTGCCTTAAGGGGGTGTGTTTCTGGGAAAAAAACACGCACACAAGGCCTTTATGTATAGAGGCTGAAATGTATACATTGCTGCTCACTTTGACCCTAAAGTCCTCATTTCCCTGTGCCCACTTGCTTGACTTAACTCTCATAAGTAAGGCCAAATATATCAGGAAAAGGTTTAGGCTGCAAGTGTAAGCACACTTACTAGGAGCGAGCCCCATCAAATACTTGTTTTGATTATTTATTAGATTTATATCACACCTTTCCTCAAGGTAGCATGGTTTTCCCCCTTCCTCATCTTATCCTGGGAGGTACTTTAGGCTAAGAGACAGTGACTGGACCAAGGTCACCCAGCGAGCTCCAAGACTGAGAGGGGATTCGAACCCTGGTCTCCCAGGCCCTAGTCCAACGCTCTAACTACTACACCACCTTACTTCTGAGTAAGCACATATAAGATTGTGCATGCATAGTATTCTCCTTTTGTGGAGCGTGGAAAAGGATCTCCTGTGGTGATGTTAAGAGCTCAAGCAGCTTGGCACAAGAGGAGGCACTCCTGCAGATATTTGAACCCCGGGCTCTTATACAGCAGACGTCACTAACTTTGTGTCCTCCCAGGTGTTTTGGAGTACATTCGCACCGTCATCCTGGCTGGGGCTAAAGGGTGATGGAGAGTGCAGAACCAGCAGAGTGCAAGCACCATATTGGTGAAGGTTGATTTAGGGCAGCATTGCCCTGAACTGGTCTCTGTGGTAGAATCATAGAATTGTAGAGTTGGAAGGGACCCCAAGGGTCATCCAGTCCAACCCCCTGCAAGGCAGGAATCTCATCTAAAGCATCTGTGACAGATGGCCATCTAACCTCTGCCTGAAAACCTCTAAGGAAGGAGAGTCCACAACCTCCCAAGGGAGACAGTTCCATTGCCAAACAGCTCTTAGGCCAGAAAGCTCGTCATTGGTTCAAATCCTACCCTCCAGAGCAGGAGAAAACAAGCCTGTCCCCTCTTCCAGGTGACAGCCCTTGAGATATTTGAAGATGGCTTATCATATCTGGTGAATGGGGAGCCAGCGTAGGTCCTTCAGAGTTGATGTCGTATGTCTCTAGATAAACCAAGTAGATTGCTAGCAGGTGAATTCTGTATTAGGGGAAGGTCCTGAACTGTATTCAAGGGCAGCCCCATGCATAGCACATTATAGTAGTCCAAGCTGGAGGGTGCTAGAGATCAGGGTGGTCAGACTACTGCTATTCAAGAAAGGCCACAGCTGTCAAACCAACCTAAGTTTCTATGTTTCTTAAAACTTAGTGCAGTCGTGTGTGTGTTTACTTCAAATTACCGTATTTTTCGCACTATAGGACGCACTTTTTCCCCTCCAAAAATGAAGGGGAAATGTGTGTGCGTCCTATGGTGCGAATGCAGGCTTTTGCTGAAGCCTGGAGAGCGAGAGGGGTCCGTGCGCACCGACCCCTCTCGCTCTCCAGGCTTCAGGAAGCTATCCCAAGTCTTGCAAGCCCGGCGGGATGTCCCGCGGGCTCGCAAGGCTTGCGGGCAGCAGCCTGCACCCAAAAGCTGGGGACAGCGGGGAGGCGCAGAGCCGCCACCCCGCTATTCCCCGACCTGATCTGGAGGCTGGCGGGGGGAGAAGCAAGCCTGCTTCTCCCCCCCCACATCCCCACAACCTCCAGATCAGGTCGGGGGAAAGCGGGATGGCGGCGCTCCGCTATCCCGCTTTTCCCCGACCTGATCGGGAGGCTGGGGGAGGGAGAAGCAAGCCTGCTTCTCCCCCCCCCACCATCCCCACAACCTCCAGATCAGGTCGGGGGAAAGCGGGATGGCGGCGCTCCGCTATCCCGCTTTTCCCCGACCTGATCGGGAGGCTGGGGGAGGGAGAAGCAAGCCTGCTTCTCCCCCCCCCACCATCCCCACAACCTCCCGGCTTCAGGAGAGCCCCACCGCCAGCCCCACAAGCTCGGGGGACAGCGGGAGAGGCGCAGCGCGCCATCCCGCTGTCTCCCGACATGGTTTGGAGGTTGGCGGAAGGCTTCCTCCTCCCCCAGCCCCGCAAGTTCCCAGAGCGATGCCAAAGCATGGCTCTGGGTCCCGTTCTGGGGGAGGGGGAAGCTCGGGCTTCCCCGCCCCAGCCCCGCGCCTGGGGGGGGGATAAATTTTTTTTGCCTTTATTTCCCCCCCCCCCCCCAATCTAGGTGCGTCCTAAGGACCGGTGCGTCCAATAGTCCGAAAAATACGGTACATTTCACTGGCTCAGTGTACCCAAAGCACTAAGCCCCAAACCATTATTTAAGTGGGAAAGAGCAAACAGGTTCCTAGGTTGTGGCTGTTTTGTTCCTTCTCTGGCCCAGCTGCTGCTGTTGTGAGTGAAGCTATGGTTTGGCAAGGTGTTATGTCTGATCCCAGACTTGTGGTTTATCCATGAATGGTAAAACCATGGAACAAACCTTGGTTGCATCTCAAAAGGTCATGTTCAGCCAAACCATGTCTTAGCAAACAGCAGTGCAGGAGGAGAAGTGGTCACAATCTGCTATCCAGGAAACCTGCATGTTTGTGCATTCGCACTAAACCATGGCTAAGCTGGGTCAGTACATTGTTATTATTATTATTATGTATTGAATTTTTATACCTCCTTATACCAGGAGGTCTCAGGGCAGTTCACAGAACAAAATCAAAATATAAAACCACAAAATATATAATCAAAATAAAAACAACAACCTAATAACTCTCCCCAGTGGGCTTTAATCAGCTGATGAATTGGTTAAAAGGTAGGTGATTAATCAGCTAAAAAAAAACCCCTCTTGGATTGTTTGACAGCTATTAAAAATAAAACTTGCAGACAGAGGGGCAGCAGCTGTGTTGTATCATCCACTGTATGAAAAGCCAAAATTAGGGTGTTCCAAGGACAGGGCTGCCAATGGCTACCAGCCATGATAAGAACACCAGAATAGAAGAAGAGCCCTGCTGGATCAGGCCAAGAGTTGATCTCATCCAGCATCCTCTTTCTAGGGGTGGCCAGGAAACTCTCAAGCAGTGTGTGTAAACAAGAATAGCCCTCTCCTGTATTTGTGCCCTTCCAGCAACTGGCATTGAGAGAGGTACACTGTTACTAGGCGTGGAGGTTCTACAGTATTTCATTTGTCAAGGCCAGTAATCACAGACAGACCTCTCTTTCCTTCTGGGAATGTGGCTGATTGCCCCTCTAATGCCCTTCAAGCCAAGCTGGCCATTGTCATACCTTTGCAAGTTGCACTGTCTGCCCTCTCAGCTGATTTTTCATGGCGTGCCCCTGAGTTCTGGTCTTCCGAGAGAGGGAGAGACATTTCTCTCTGTAGCTAAATGACACTTCCATGTGCAGAGGCAGTCTACCTCTGAGTAAAGAACAGGCACCAGGGATAGATATCAGGAAAGACCTGCCCTGCTTATGTCTCAGGACGTTCTTTTGGGGTCGGCTGCTGTCGGGAAATGGATTGACAGGCTAGGAGGCCCTGTTAAATGATCCGGCCGTGCAGTTGCATTTTGCAGAGGTGGGAGAATCGCCATTGCAAAACCTATCGCATCACAAAGAGTTAACTCTTCTCCTTTCCCAGTTCTTCTCTCTGTCTTCCCCACAATAATTCATTTGCTGCTTGTTCCCTGGGTTTCTCCCTCTGAGCAACATCCCTTTTGAATCACCTGATGTTACGCAAGGAGATGATCTATAATGAGTGTCAATCCTGAACCACAGTTCCTTGTAGAGATGACCCCCCCTTCCCCTTCTTCTTCTTCTTCTTCCTGCTCTGTTCTTTTCATGCTGCTCAATTCCAGTCTCGCCACAAGAGCAGCTCCCCAAAAGCGTTGCAGAGACCAGCATCTGAAGATCTGATCCCAGGCGTCTTAGATCTGAGGAGAGTCTTGCCCAGCCTGCTTTACCAAGGGTCACCATGCCTGAAAATGGCTGCAGACAGAGTGATTCACTGTAAAGATCAATGGAAGGGGAGCAGTGGGGCGGTGAGGGGGGAGGAACTGAGACAGCCACAAGGCCTGTGTGCCTGGCAGAAGCTGACACACAAAGCAACTGATAAGTGAAGGAAGCACTTAATAAATCCCACTGAAATTTGTGGAACTTAAGGTTGCATTTGATGTTCCCCTGACTGAACTGGGCAGGGGGCAGGGTGTGGGGTAAGTTCCCCTTAGCACCAGCCACAGTCATCACAGAATTGTAGAGTCCAACCCCACTGTTCTGGGTATGACTCCTCTTGAGATCAGGTGGTTCTTTGTATTGGGAGCAATGGAATGAATTTATCATGCCCTGTTCGTCGCTATTGCCTTTCATCCAGTGAAGAATGATGGGAAGGAGGGCAACGCGATCACGCAGAGGCACAATGTGTCAGCTCCTGAATCAGTAGGTGCTTTGGGCTCACAGCATACTTTTAACAGATTGGCAGATGGACAGAAAGATGAGTTGAACGTATGGGAATGAGTCGGTGGATGGGCAGCGATTGGGGAGGAAAAGCGGATGGACAGAGAAAGGAAAGAAAGATGGAGTCAATAGATCAGGACTGAGGATGCTAGGGCCAGTCAGGTGTTGTTGGACTACAGCTCCCATGATCCCTGGCTATTGACCATGCTGATGGGAGTTGGAGTCCGACGGCATCCAAAGCACTAAACAGGTCCTCATACCCCATGATAAACTATATATATATATGGAAACAGAAGGAATGCACTGTGAACTTTATTTGTTTAGTTCATAAATTTGATATTCTGCTGGATTGTAAAAACGAAACCACAAAGTGATTATGTAGGTGGATAGGCGTATGTGGAGGGGAAGGTTGATAGTTGAGGGGTGTCCTTTCTAAAAGATGCCCTACCTCAAAGCAGGCAACAGAGAACACACAAATGGATTGATATGTAGGGAGGAGTGTGGGAAGGACAGAGACGGGAATATGCTGAAAGACGGAAGCACTGAGTGGGATTGATACCAGCAATTATTGGGCGGTGAGTCTTTGCCATGGATAGTATGGCAGAGCTGACAGTATATGGAAATAGATCAAGGGTGGGGGACATGTGGCCCTTTGGGTGTTGATAGACTACAATTCCCATCATCCCCAATGAGCATGACCAGTGGGCAGGGGTGATGGGAGTTGTAGTCCAGCAACATCTGAAGGGGCCAAATCTTCCCTACCACTGGGATAGAAGAAGCACAGAATACCAATAGTGGGGAGCCTTGTGCCCCATTATCCAAGTCCTTTGTAAATGGATTCGTAATCTATGGAGGGTCCTGAACTTTTTTGACCCTCTGGACATTGCTGCACTCCAACTACCCTCAACCCCATCCAGTGTGGCCAATGGCTAAGGATGATGGGAGATGTAGTCCTGCAAAGGTCTTCAAGGCCACAGGCTCCCCAACCCAGTTTGTTTGATCCTCCTGGCAGCCAGCTATTTTGTTTTTCTTGAGCTATCCAGAGCGTGCCTGCATGCGGCGAGCGGAGCTAGCAGGAGAAGGGCTGGGATTTGTGGAAAACCTTGTTCTGAGGCCAGGGGTTGGCCTCTATCTGTGTCTGGTTCCTTCGAACCCTATGATTCTGTGGCCGAGCTCTCACCAAAGCGGTGAGCCAAGACTGGGCTGTACCACTTCAGATGGTCGAAGGGGTGGGCATGTAGGCCCAAATTCCTGTCCATATGAAAATAACCCCCTTGCAGAAAATATCAGCACATCAGAGAGGCGGCTGCTCTGATATTCTTTGCCGTGCTCATCCTCTGCCTGAAGGGCTTTTGTTTTAAATCGGGTGAGCCCCCCCCCCAGCAGATTGAGGTGGCACAGTCCAGACACAGGTCTGACCATCTTAGTGAGAATGAAGCCTGTAGGTAGAAATGGACGGAAGAAAGAAAAAATCCTGAAACAATTTGTCATGGCTCAGTCTTCCATTCTGCATTTTTTGGGTTGTGTACCCTTTGCAGTGATTCCGGCTTCACAAGTGCGCTTGTGACCAAACTCGAGATATATAAGCTAATCGCCAAATGGCACCTTAAACCTGGTCACTGCAATGCAATGTCTAGGCGCCTTTTTTGCGGTAGAATTTCTTGTTGTCTTCATTATGATTATTATTCATTTCATTTCTATACTGCTTAATATTTTAAAGAAACAATCTCAAAATTTGGTTTCCAGCTCACTGAAACGTCGAATAAAACAACCCAGAATAAAACAGGTTCAAGCTTCAAAGAAAATATTTCAGATCCTTTCTAAGTGACATTTGGCTTTCCCCATATTTTATTTACCTACTTAATTTATAGAGCTGCCCCATTGCAGAAGTGCCCCAGGAAGCCAGTGGGCTGGAGCCATTAAGAGTGTCAGACTAGGACCTGGGAGATCAGGGTTCAAATCCCCACCCGGCCATGAAGGTCACTGGGCCAGTTACAGTCCCTTAACCTACCTCACAGGGTTCTTGTCGGGATTAACTGGGGGGGGGGGTCAACAATGTACTCCTTGGAGAAAAAGTTGGGATATAAATGCAATAAATAAGCAAAACATGCCTGGGGAATTTCGACCACTGCTTGTGAGGACGGCTGTGCTTCTCACACCCTTCTCCTTTCTCCCCCCAGGCCTGGCTGCAGCAGTATGGCTACCTGCCCCCCGGAGACCTTCGGACGCACACTCAGCGCTCCCCACAGTCGCTCACGGCCGCCATTTCGGCCATGCAGCGGTTCTACGGCCTTCAGGTGACGGGCACGGCGGACTCCGAGACCATGAAGTGAGTTCCCTTCTCCTGCTGCTGCTGCCGCTGCTCGCTTCCTTCCTGGGTCCACCCAGTTCAGCATTGCCTACACTGGCTGGCAGCAGCTCTCCAGGGTGTCAGGCAGGGGGCCTTGCGGACGTCTACATTGCAATGCTCAGGCTCTGCCACCATGGCCCTTGGTGTGACAAATTCTCCCTTTCAAAATCCAGTGGCAACTCTTCTCTCTTTTCACCGATAAAAGCCTTGGGAACTTTGCTTCACCCCTACCCACAAGAGAAGACCCTCTTTTAAAATCTCTTTTAGACCCATGCCCTTTTGAAGGCAATAATGCTCTTCTCCCTCCCAATAATTTAAATTTTTAGCTTTATTTTGGGTGGTGTGGGGGTTTGTTTGGCTGGGAGAGTTGCATGTTTCTAGAGAAGGCTGCTGCCTGCTTTTTTTTGTCTGTGTTTTCATTCATTTTGGGGTGTTTGTAGCTGTTTTGCCTTCTTTTCTTTCTTGAGGGGTTTCTGAGCATTGCTGGGTTTTCTCATGGGAAATGCGTGCTTTTGAGGCTCCCCTACAACAGTTTTTGGGGGTTCCAAATGTGCCCCAGGCCCCAAATCATTTGGGACCCCAGTTTTAAGGTGTAGCAGTAAATAGTAATAATAATAATAACAATAGTGATTTATTGCAAACCATGTCCAAAAAAATGGATTGTATTTACATGGTTCACTGAGGTGCTGTGGCAACCGAAGAGTTTTTGGTCTTTTAGTCACTGTTTTGCTTTACTGGGAAACAGTATCAGAGGGGAATTGTCTCCCTACGTACTGAAAGCAAGCACCAATCAAGCAAATGGGATATATTTCTCACAGGTCCTATCATGGCGACCTTCAGTGACCGTGCTTCAGCCATTTTGAAATGAGCGTGTGGCATAGCTGTCAACGTTTCCCGTTTTTTAAGGGAAATTCCCTTAATCTGAATAGGATTCCTCGCAAGAAAAGGGAAAAGTTGACAGCTATGGCATGTGGTCTGCAACTGTGTGCCTTGGTTGCCTGCCGGCCTAAGTTGGATAAAGAGGAGAACTGAGGGAGAGGACAACTGTGAGGGCCTTCCTCATTCGGGGTACACGGTTGACGAGACCCAGCCTTGATAAAGCTCTACTGGATTTTCTGAATTCAAGGAGCACCTCATAGATGATAAATCTCGAACTCAGGACAGGCAAGACCACCAGTTCAAGAGCTGAGATTTGTCCCTTGCGAGGTGCTTCCTGCATTCAGAAAACTCCTATCCAAACTTCTGAAGACTTGAAGGCCTACGGGCAGTTTTTCCAAAATGCCGCATGGCGTTTCTCAAAACGCTGGTGGTGGGAACACGATATTATGAAACCACCTAAAAGGGCCATGATGTAACTGAGAGAAAGGCTGGGACTGTGGTTGTGGCTGGGTGGCTGGCTTCCAGCTCCCAGTGCTGGCAAGCAGGCAGAACGGCTGAGCGGCATCCTGTCCCAGGGGTGGCCCTAGTATTGCATACAGAGCAAGCAGTGTCTGGTGGAGTTAGGGCTGACCAGTGGAACTCCACACCACAAGAGCTTGGCGAGGGTACAAAGAACAGAGGAGGAGGAGGAGAATTTTAAACAGGACTCAGAAGCAGCTTCCGGGTGGGAAATGGTGGGTTTTCTAGTGCCTGATCTACAAATTTTGCAGTGGGGGGGGGGGGCAAATGTATGTACTTCTGCCCCCCCCTTGATTATGAACTCTCTCTCTGTGAGGTGGGGGCTCATCTTTCGTGGTGGCAGTGCGTACTTGCCAACTGCAATGTGCAACATCGTCCTTTAAAGCACGTTAAGTGGTTCCTAAACTATAAGCTAGCAAAAGATTTAATTAACATTTTTTTTACAAGTGTTTACCTTTCCCCTCTCCATCCCCTCTCTGCTCCCTCTTTCTAAGCTCCCCCCAACCCAGTTTAGTCTAGGGCTAGCACTTGCCTGTCACATAATTGCAAACTCCAGCCGAAAGAGCAATTTTATTTGCCACGCCTGTTGAGGTATGCCAGGACTGCCCTCTGCTCTCCTCCCCTGCAAAGCCTCAGCCAGGCTCCACCTTGAGAGCTGGCATGGACGTCTCCTGCCTACAAGCAGAGATGTGCATTGCCTGGAGCTGGCCTTGTCTCGCTTTCGCCAGCCTTGCCACTGCCAGCCCAGCAAACTATGGCCAAACTGAAGGTGACAGGCCTGGTGTCTTCTCTGCCTTGGTCAACAAATATTGGGAAAGCGAAAAGTCTAGCACATCTCCACTATGTTTGGCATATAGAGCTAGGTGACTGGCAGCAAATTGGCACCCCTTGGCCTGTATAAAGCTGATAAACCAGTGTAAGAACTCCATGCACACGCTGGATGATGGGATTTGTAGTCCAAGGCATCCAGAGCTGTGGAAAGCTGTTTGGGGATCCTTTGCAAAAAGGAAGAGTGGGGCAAGAGAAACCCTTTAAAACATGTTATTTGCTTGTCTGTTCTGGCTTAGTAATGATACGGGGAAGGGCTGGGCGAGAGGGTTGATCAGGGATGATGGGGCTTGGAGTCCAACAACTTTGGTGGGGTGGGGCTACTGTTTTCCTTATCCCAGTGCCGAAAGCATCCCAGAAAGGCTTCTTATGCTAGGCAGAGGAAGTCAGAATTGTGGGTGTGGAGGAAGGGAGAGGGAATTGTGGAATTGGCAAAGAATGACTTAGTGTGCACCCTGGCAAACGACAGTGCCGGAGAAACAAGTTGGCGTGCATATGCCGTTGTTTCAGGCAGCAGCCCCTCCTCACAACAACCCTGTGAAGCAGGTTACGCAGAGAGACTGCGATCGGCCTCAGGTCCACCCAGGCAGCTGAGTAGGGGTTCGAAACCTGGTCTCCTAGGTCCTATTCTTGCATGCAAAACTTTGTGCTACTCTCCCACAACACTATGGCTCCTGAAGCAGAAGCCCGGAACGATACCCCTCCGCATGAATCCATGGGGGCCCAATCCACCAAAAAGTTACCTCGTACAATCTTCTGTCTAATGGAGCTGTCGTCAGCCTGCCTCCTGCTCTCAATAAGACCCAGAATCGGTTGTCTGAGTTACGGGCCGGCGGCTACTGGCTTAGCTTCCTCAGTCTATGATACCACCTCTTGTATTTCTATGTTGTGAACTGCCCCTGAGATCTACGGTTGAAGGGTGGTATACAAATTTAAAAATAATAATAAATGATATCAATGCAATCAGAGAGCAGAGACAGGGCTTTGCCTCCTTAGGAGTCTTCCTTCTCTTGGTCTTCATAGCAGTGGGAATCGTGTATGATCACAGCATCATCATCTTGAATCGTTCTCCATCTGTAGTTTCAAGCGGCAGAGGCTGGCTTATTATTATTGTTATTAATTTTTTTATTTATACCCCACCCGCCCTGGTCAGAACCGGGCTCAGGGCGGCTAACACCAATAAAACTGCAATAAAACGTAATAGAAAAAGAAAAAACCGTTAATTAAAATACAGGTTAAAATACAATTTAAAATGCAGCCTCATTTTAGTAGTAGCCTGTAAATCAAAACCATAAGGGGAGGGAAACATGAGGGTCAGACTGAGTCCAAACCAAAGGCCAGGCGGAACAGCTCCGTCTTGCAGGCCCTGCGGAAAGATGTCAAATCCCGTAGGGCCCTGGTCTCTTGTGACAGAGCGTCCCAGCAAGTTGGGGCCAGTACTGAAAAGGCCCTGGCCCTAGTTGAGACCAATCTAACCTCCTTGCGGCTTGGGACCTCCAAAGTGTTGTCATTTGTGGACCTTAAGGTCCTCCGCGGGGCATAACAGGAGAGGCGGTCCCATAGATACAAATACCACACTGCCCCACCAACCTCGGTTTGCAGCTCTCCACCTCTGCTTTCCTGTCTACAGTCTGGCCAAGGGTGGAAGCACCCTGTCTGCTTCCTCTCCCTTAGTCTCAGTGTTGCCATTTTAGGACCAAGCAGGGAAAAGGATGGCAGACAGAACTAGAATGAGCTGGCTCTGTCTGCCATTGACTCTGACTTCACCTGCTGTTGTGTCCCCATGTCTTCCATTCTACCTGTCTTGATACGCACCAACCCCCACTAGTTTCAAGATGGCTAGAATGTAAATAACTGTTCCGACAGAAGCAGCGGTAAATGCTGGCCAGATGTCAAGGCATCGTCAACCACCAACATCACCATTTATCTCATGCTTTCTAAATGTAAGTCTCAAAGCAGTCCATAAAATATGCAAATACTTCGAACTTTTAAAAGCAAACGCGTCAATAAAATACAATTATAATTTTTTTGCTGAAAGCGCTCCTCCAACAATACTGACCCTATACGAAGGACACATGCTACCCCAGCCTACTAAATGATTAACACCACAGACAGGCCGGAAATCATACTGTAGTATGATTCCAAGAAGGAACCAAGGGTAAACAGGAATGACTTAGCCTGGCAACTGAAAGCTGGCAATGGTGGTGCCAGGCTTTCCACAATTCCACAATCGGGGAGTGATCATTGAAAAAGCTTTTCCCACATTGTCCCCCTCTCTCAGAGGCGGCGCATGAAGAGAGACGGACCTCATGACAAGTTGCTGAGCCCGGGCAGGTTGTCCGCACGGCTAACATGGGGAGGTCGACCTACAGAGACTTTGGTGAGATAGAAATGTGTTTCTCAAGGGCAGCTGGAACCTTAAAGGCGTCTTCCTTCTTCTAGGGCTATGAAGAGGCCCCGCTGCGGCGTCCCAGATAAATTTGGAGCGGAGATCAAGGCCAATGTCCGGCGCAGGCGCTACGCCATCCAAGGGCTGAAGTGGTCGCACTACGATCTTACTTTTTGGTGAGGTTGGCAGAGAAGACGGTGTGGGGCAGGGAGTCGAAGGGCTGATCTGTGGGAAAGGAGAATTAGCTGTGGGGATGGCTCTGTCAGAAGAAAGGCAGGCGATATAGAATTACGGGGGGCAGAATTCTGACTTGTTACCAGAAGAAAATGCAAATATGGAGTTATTTTTATACACATTTCGTGTCGTCCTGATGTTGAAATCAACGTGGGACTTCAAAGGGGGAACCTTTTAGGAGATGAGACAGTGAGGCAAAAAGCATGAGTAAAAAGGCAGCGTAGTGGCCTCTTGAGAAAGACCTGGGAGTACATGGAAGGCAAAGTCTGACTCCTCAAGCCCCACTCTCAATTTCCTGCTCTGCAGCTTCATTTTTGAGTGCCCCACATGTATTCTAGCAAACATCATTTGCTCAAACTAAACACTTAAGATAGGAAGAAATCTGATGGTCCGAATAAGCCAACACGTTTAGCGCTACAAATCCAGATTCCCAGGTTTCCAGGCAACGGAGCAGATTTCTCCCACCCTATTTTTCAGTGTTTTCCCTGAAAGTTTCCCAAAGTAGCTGTCAGAGGAAGGGCAGAAGTCATAACAAGCTTTTGGCACCATTGTCCTGCCTGAAGAGCCATCTTAAGAGGGGGAAGCAGCTAAATGGGGTGCGTGACTGAGAAAGGAGGGAGAGCTTGGAAGGTCATTTTAGCCGGACAAAAGGAAATCTGAAGCTGGTTGGACAGGGATGATTGATTAGGAGGATTCTAGGGATCCTGAGAGGGATGTCTAAGTGATCCCTTTGTGGAAGCAACACAGGTTCAGAGGCCTACATGCCTGAGATGGTTGAGGTATCAGGACGGGCCTTTCCAAAATCCTTGGTATTTCAACGTCTGCTTCTGTTCCAGTATCCAGAACTACACACCCAAGGTAGGAGAGCACGCCACTTTCACCGCAATCCGACGCGCCTTCAGTGTGTGGCAGTCTGTAACGCCACTGCGCTTCCGTGAGGTTTCCTACTCGGACGTGCGCGAGGGCCGCCAGCCGCAGGCCGACATCATGATCTTCTTCGCCGAAGGCTTCCACGGCGACAGCACCCCCTTCGATGGCGAAGGAGGCTTCTTGGCCCACGCCTACTTCCCTGGGCCCCACATCGGTGGTGACACTCACTTCGACGCTGCGGAGCCCTGGACTTCCCGCAGCGATGACCTTAGCGGTGAGTGGAAGTTTAAGGTGCTGGAAGGACTTTGGGGTGGGGGGAGATAAAATGTCAGGAAGAAGAAGCGTAGATGGTGGCAGACATGACTGATGAACCCTTGCGTGGGAATGAGTCACTATGAGTAACAACCGGTGAGAAAAAGGAACCCCTCTCTCCTCATCGGCTCGAGACCAGCCAGAACATCACTTCCTTTTTCTAGTTCTCCAAATCTCATAATGAAGTGAGTTCTAGACAAAAGCAGAAGGACTTCTTAGGAAGGAAACCCCCTGTATCCAATTCCTTATTTTCTCCTGAGCCCAGCCTTTGTTCGATCAGAACCGATATCTGTGAAAGAATGGCCCCGTGTCCAGCTATCCTTGACCCAAGTAGTGCTAAATTCCCCTTGGCCAAGATTTTTGCACTCCTTGAACCATTCAGTGTCCTTCATCTTGAGGGGATGGTTGACTCTGGCAAACCATTTGCAAAGGACGCTGGTAAATCGTTGCTTCCCTCCTCGTAGGAAATGACATTTTCCTGGTTGCGGTGCACGAATTGGGCCACGCTCTGGGTTTGGAGCACTCGAACGACCCGTCCGCCATCATGGCCCCCTTCTACCAATGGATGGAAACGGATAACTTTGAGTTGCCGGAAGATGACCGGCGTGGCATACAGCAATTGTATGGTATGACCCCTCTTAACTTCCGTTGTGACTTCTGACCCCTTGGCCTGATTCCATTTCTACTCTTATATCACTCTCACATGTCAATTGTTGTTCCCTTAGCATGGCCAATTAAGAGAGTGCTTCAAGGGAATGGCGGCCATGTTTTCCTGGCCTACTTTGAGGCTTTCTGCTTCCAGTTCCACTCAGCTGATTTTCTGACTTTACACTGACAACTAGCTGCTTTCTTTGGAATAGGGATATGCTCCGGAGCGCAACGGAGTCATTCATCTCTGTTGTTTGCCCCCTGCCATTTTGTAATTGGCGGAATAGTGCCCTTGAACATGGAGGTTTGATTTTAAGTTGTTATGGCTAATGATTCCTCAAAAAAGGGGGAAATCTCAGGCCAAACTAAAATCACCCCAGTTCTTCGCTGTAACCCTGACTTCTTAGAACTTTCATTGCATGTTTTATTCACACACAAAGCTGAGCCTAACCCTGCCCTGAAAGGTTTGAGATTATTAACCCTTTCCATCCTTGTCTCCAGGAACTGAAATCGGCCACCCCAGTAAACCTCCGCCTATCCCTCGAACCACTATGAAGCCCCGGGTCCCAGATCGGCCGCCCAAGAACCCAACATACGGCCCCAACATCTGTGACGGGAGATTTGACACCATCGCTGTGCTAAGGGGCGAGATGTTTGTCTTCAAGGTTAGCCCAGTGTGGGGAGCACAGTCACAGCCTTAGGCTGTGGGGTGGGCAAAGCAGAGAGGGGAGGTTATGAGTTTGTAGGAAGGGCGATAGCCCTGCTTTGGAGCCATCTCTGAAAATGCTGTTATTTGGGTTTATGTTTGCTACATAAAAGAGATAGATTCATCATTATGCGACAAGATTTTCTTTGGGGGGAACCCTGAACTCTGCAACCTGTATATGGAATACGGAGATTTAGCATTTTTCTTATTTTGCGTAATTTATTAAGCCTCTATTAGTCATGGTTGTGCAGACTAAGGTGTGTGTAGGCCTCTAGTGCCCATTCCCTTGATAGCTACTGACATTCTAAGTGGAATCTCCACAAACACAGGTTTAATATTTGCTATGTATTTTCAAGCTTGTCTGTTTAACCTTAAGGGCTGAAAATGTTGTGGTTTTTTTAAATTTAATAGTCAGAATGTAGAAACCAGTACCCAACATCAACTTTCATTAGTAACCAACATCAGCCCAAACTCTGGAATTGCAAAAGCGTGCAAGCACCAGCTATTATTGCAACATCCATTAGCATCAATATCCTCATGCATGGACCCATCGATCTAAGTATGCAGGGCAATTTAAACACTGTTTTACATCATTTGACACATTTGGAAACTCGCTGCTTTTCAGGACAAATGGTTTTGGCGAGTCCGGAACAACCGAGTGATGGACGGACACCCTCTCCCTATCGGCCAGTTCTGGGTTGGTCTTCCCTCAACAATCAACACAGCCTATGAGAGGAAAGACGGCAAATTCGTATTCTTTAAAGGTTGGTGGACTGTTATGAACTGTTTGCTTCCGAAGGCAGCAAGGTCTTCCTCAGTGTGGGATGCCAATATGTTACATAACTAAATATATTATTCCACTTTTCCCAAATATATATATATTTTTAAATTACTGTGATTTATATACCTTTTAATTGCTGAGGTGGGCTGTGCTGCTGTCCTGCCAAAGTCCCTTCCATGGGAAAACAGCCTTGTAGGCCAAATTGGGACCTGTGCCGGGCTAAATTTGGCCTCCAGGTCAAAGCCCCACCCCATAATTCTTTGTGGTGTTTGATGGGGGTGGAAGTTTGGTCCTCTGGCTAGGGAATGCTAGATATGGTTAAGGCTGCTGGTGCATCTTGGGAAATCAGGTGGCCTTCCTTCTTTCAGGGGACAAGCATTGGGTCTTCAACGAGGCCACCTTGGAACCCGGCTACCCGAAGCACATCAAGGAGCTGGGCAGAGGGCTTCCCACAGACCGGATCGATGCCGCTCTTTTCTGGATGCCGAGTGGGAAAACCTACTTCTTCCGGGGAGACAAGTGAGTTACCGATAAGCTGTTGTGACCCACTAAAGCGGCTCACATTTCGCACCCAGCAAACCAGACCTCTTACCCAGCAAACCATTGAAATTGTTTCAGCTTCAAGACTTCTAGTCATTGGCTTTGCCAGGTGAAAATGCGGGAGGATTTGGGTAACGAGCGCCGGCTGTTTTGGGGGAAGAAACCACTGGGTGGTTCAATGAGTCCTTTGTCCCTGCACCCAGGTCAGAAGGGTAATTTGCACGTCAGGACTGCTGCAAAATTCCCTGTGGCTTTGCCCTGCCTGGGCACAGTTCACCATCTCTCAGGTCCCTGGACTCACACTCAGGCTCCACCTCCCTGCTCGGCAGGCGAGACAGGCTGGCCGCAACCTTGGGATCCCACTTCAGTCAGCTTCCAGCAGCCCTCCACTGCGCTGCAGGACACCTGTGTCGAGCCTGGGCCCAAAACTCTGCCTGCGTACATCTGCTCTGGCTCCTTGGGACCAAAACAGAGTTGGAAGAGGTTGGAGGTCTCACAGCCAAGCCCCTTCGCTCAGCGCTCCCACCCCTATCCATCGTGGTCTTTCGAAGCATTCTGTGCATGAGTGTCTGAATCTCATTGCTGTGTCCAGGAGGCCATGTGCAGAGAGGGTTGCCATGCAATGGCAGCTTCCCTGGGCAGAGTGGAGAGAAATTGCTGCAGTTTCTCAGAGCGAAGCAGGTTGCCAGCCAAGTCTCTGTGGGAAGCGAGTGGTCATTGTGAGACCCTTTTTGTGAGATTGCAGGTGACGCAGTCCTTTTTGTTTTCCATGCATAATTTTTGGGAAGCTTTTTCGCAACACACCCCGAGCCCTAGAATAGGTTGCTTGTGCAAGCAAATGGACACAGGAGGCTAGGAAGTTGACATAGTACTGAGTTAGGCCATTGGGGGCCCATCTTGCTCAGTACAGTGGTGCCTCGCAAGACGAAATTAATCCGTTCCGCGAGTCTCTTCGTCTTGCGGTTTTTCGTCTTGCGAAGCACGGCTATTAGCGGCTTAGCAGCTATTAACGGCTTAGCGGCTATTAATGGCTTAGCGGCTTTAAGAAAAAGGAAACAAACTCGCAAGACGTTTTATCTTGCAAAGCAAGCCCATAGGGAAATTCGTCTTGCGGAACAACTCAAAAAACGGAAAACTCTTTCGTCTTGCGCGTTTTTCGTCTTGCGAGGCATTCGTCTTGCGAGGTACCACTGTTCTGTCTTCGCTGACT
This sequence comes from Podarcis bocagei, assembly GCF_964188305.1. Classification (NCBI taxonomy): domain Eukaryota; kingdom Metazoa; phylum Chordata; class Lepidosauria; order Squamata; family Lacertidae; genus Podarcis; species Podarcis bocagei. The sequence goes on along the minus strand of NC_138138.1, from coordinate 50,704,162 downwards.
GACGGCGGCTCTCTAAGGTTTCAGGCAGCCCTGCTTGGAGTTGCCAGAGATTGAACCCCTTCTGTATGCAAGTCAGATGCTGTACCACCAAGCTATAGCCCTTCCAAACAATATTCTACTGTGAGTTGCAGGGGGGGAGGCAAAGAGCTGAAATCAGGGCACGGAAGCAAGTTCTGCTCCTCCAGCTAACTAGGAATCTTCCTCGTCCTTCCCTTCTGGGTTCTGTAATTTCACCAGTCAACACCTGCACATTTCCAAGGCTGTCTTCCCATCCTTGAGGGCGAAGAGATTGGATTTTATTTCAAAAGAACGGCAACTGAGATTGACAGGGTGCTGAACGCTGCACCTGCCCTCAGAATCTCTGCTTTGCATGATCACCTTGAGAGATAGGCCAACATAGAAGTGTTTCTGGTTCCTTATTAAACCTAAAGGTTTAGTTCTTTTGGTTGCCAGTTTGCTGTGTGCAAGTTAGTAGCCCTGCGGACCTCAGAATACTGCCCAGGGCAAAAAGTCCCAAGTCAAGGCAGTGGGGGATGTTCTTCTGAGTAAATTTAGCTTGGGCTGCACACTGCAGACGTTTTACCTGTAGATCCTCAAGAGCTGTCTTGCTCATTGACACCAAAGATCCAACAACTGCAGGCATGAGATGTTTCAGATATTCTTAGACTGCAACTTTCTGAGCACTGGCCATGCTTGCTGAAAGGGCTGGTGGGAGTTTTCCACCCTTGGTCTAACCCTTTCTAAAGGCCCTCTTAGCCACATCATGCAATCTTGAATTCCAATTTAAGGCATTGTCTGGCCACCAGAGGGAGGTTTGATCACTGCTGCTGCAGCTTTCTTGCTCATCCCGTCAGGGGGTTTTGCTACAAAGAGGGAAGCAATTACTTTTCTCTTTCTGCTCTGCAGTCTTTTTAACACAGCGTTCTTTTTCATTTTTCAGATATTACCGCTTCAACGAAGAGAGCCGAACGGTCGAGCCCGGCTACCCCAAACACATTTCTGTCTGGGAAGGGATCCCTGAGTCACTCCGGGGGGCTTTTATGGGCAGCGATGAGGGTGAGAAAGGGGGAGCGGAGGGGGGGCTATTGGGTGGGAAGAAAAGGGGGTGATGAAAATGCTCCACTTTCTAATGCAAAACTAGGAAGGATGCAGCCCACCAGATACTGACTGATGTAAGAAGCAGCTGCCAACATTCTGTGACCAAGAAAGAGTGAACAGGATGCACATGAATAAAATTGGATGGTGGTGTGCAGATAGGGTCAGGATTTGATACCTAATAGCTGGAGTCATTGTAGCAGGGAGCTTATTCAGCAGCCACCATATTGCAGCTATGCAGAAAAAGCTGAATTGCTGCACTCTAGGACATTGTTACTCATTCATTGATTATTATGAAGGGAGTGCACGGTTTCCCTTCAGAACTATCCTTGTGAGGCTGGTGAGGCTGAGAGACATGGGCTGGCCTCACCCAGTGAGGATCATGGCTGAGAGAGTGATTTCAACGGGAACAGGCCCTCGTCCAATATTGCGTCTCCTCACCGTTGCAGTGAAGGCAATGCCTGCCTTGTCCCCTGATGTTGGCAGAGGGTAGCCTGGCCTCAGCCGCAGGAATCTCCTGAAGAAATGCAATGCACCTAGGTGCATAGATTATGCAAAGAATGCCTTCCAGGTGCTTCTAGTGTGAAAATCAGCCCCCTGCACACTCAGCTATTCAAAAGGCGTCCCGTTTTAATGACTAATAATCGTTTGAGCCTTCATGAAAGATGGCTGATGCGATACCGTTGACCGCCATTGTGGAGTTAATGTTGTGTTCCTAAAATGATTCAGCGGGTTGCAGCAGGTAATCGTTTATTAAAACATGAATTTTTCATTATGTGAATTTTTTTTAAAGGAAGCTTTACCCTTCCCAACTCTGATCAGGAAGCCATTTTGCTACAATGAAATGTAAAATGCCTCAAAAAGTGATTATAGCTTGAATTGAAACCCAGCCGTAAAAACTTGTTGATCTGGAACCAAAGGTTATTTTTACAAATTTCTAACGTGAAATGAAAGTGAAGATTCAGATAGAAAACATTTTGCTTTCAGAATAATGAAACTACTCAGTGTGAAATACCATTTTTTTCACAAAAAAGTCTTGCTTTTATAATTTACACATGCCTTTATAATTGACACATTGGTGTCAAATCCAAAGGGAAGGTCTGAAATCAACATTAGGGCCACAAATTCTCCATATGTACTCAAAATGGGGGCAGAAAATGAAATTCGGATTCCAAAGCTTAATCTGCAAAACACAGGCAGATATCACTTGAATTCCAAATCTGCACACGAAATAAAATGTGCTTTGCAAGGTCCTCAACTTGAGACTGAAAATTAACTTTGAAGTAGCCACCAGACAGATCCTACATCCCTGCCTCAGATGGGTTTACAAATTAAAAGTGGGGTTCAGAATTTCACAAAACCCATCTCGAATTTTATTTTATTGGGAATGATCCCATTGTTGCCCTCGGATAATTTTTTCCTTTGCTGTTATAATTGACTCTCATTTTCTTCCCTGTTTCTTGACCACCCCCTATTCCTCCCCTGTATAGTTTTCACCTACTTTTACAAGGGAGATCGTTACTGGAAGTTCAACAACGAGAAGCTGAAGGTAGAACCAGGGTACCCCAAGTCTGTGCTCCGAGACTGGATGGGATGCAGCTCGGGCGGGGACCGCCAGGAAGACGGCGAGGAGGTCATCATCATCGAGGTGGACAATGCGGAAGCAGGGGAGGTGAACGCAGCCGCTGTGGTGTTGCCCATCCTCCTGCTGCTCACCATCTTTGCCCTGGGGATCGCCCTGTTCATCTTCAAGCGCTATGGCACGCCCAAACGGTTGCTGTACTGCCAGCGTTCCCTGCTGGACAAGGTGTGACAAGGCGAGCTCCCTCGCTGGGCTGGGAGCACCAGGGCCCTCCTGTCTCCCTCGCCTTGGCCACCATCTCTCCTCCGGTGCTTCTTTCGTGAACCCTTTTGCCCTAGTCGCCACACTCTTCCTTCTCTGCCTTTCCCCGGTGCTGCCCTGCCGCCATTTTGTCCTCCCTGCGTTCCTCTTCTGGCCTTCGTTCTGCCACTGCTCCTTGCGTGCTACTTCCTTAAGCCATGTCCCGATCTCCTCTTCTCCACTTCCATTTTCTCCTGCTGCATCCTTTCCCCTGGTCCTGTTCTCCCTCCTCTCCTCCCCACTTCTCCTTCTCGGTCTCTTCACATCCCCTCCACCCCCAGCGGGTGCGCTGAGCATGCTCACCATGAGTGTAACTTGAGGAGGCAAAAGAGGACTTTCCCCCATGCTGGTTTCGGTCTCCACCCGACCCCCGTCGCAGTGCACCCCTTGACCTCCGCTCGGGAAAAGGAGACTTCGCTTTGACCTGCCAACCTGCAAGGCAGGGGGATAAGACGGCACACTGTGAACGCCCACCAAGGTTCCCCCCACCCCCCCGCGATCTCCCATGGGTGGGATCGAGGTTAAATTATCACGGCGACCCTCCCAAGTATCCGCTGTTGTTAATGCCGCCCGCCTTCTTTCAGGGTCACATGGGAATGAATGATGGGCAGAAGGATGGGTACCCTCTATTAGGAGTGATGGGAGGGGAGTTGCAGGTTTCGGCCTCGTAGTGGGTGGAGCTATGCAGACGAAATAGGGAAGCTGCAGAATTTTGGGGCGGGGCAACGTAGCACAGCATTCCAACTCGTGTTATCATTCCATTGGGCGTGGCTTGATAAGGAGGGAGGAGCCATGGCTGACCAATAGAAGCGCTTATGTAGATGACCCAACAGGGAGGGCCCTTGGTGGAAGACAAGGGGTGGGGTTTAAAATGTGGGGCGTGGCATGACAGCTCATACCTTTCGGAGGTGGGGAAGCATCTTAAAGGGCCAAACCTTGGGAAAGTGGAGGTCTCCCACGCAGCAGAGGTGGAGTTGGCCATTGGTACCTTGAATGCAACAGAGAGCGGGGCAAGTTTGGGAGCAGGAGGAAAGGGAAGGGTGGTTGTGGCGGTCGGTCTGCAGGTGGAGATGGAGGAGGAGGTATAGAATGGGATGGAGGTGGTCAGCACGGTTCAAATGATTTAGCATAAATGTTTACTCCAATGTCTGATTATAACTGCATGAAGTTTACAGTTGTCACTTCCAATCCATTCTGGATTCTTTAAAAAAAACCAAACAAAGCAAAGTAGCAATTTCCAAAAAACGGGGAGGGGGGGAGTGGAAGAAAAATTCCTATTGCACCAGAGAACTGCCTCAAACTGCCTTATCCTCCTTTCTTAGGGAAAACGTTTAATTTTGTTTGTTTGTTGAATATGTAATTTTTTAATTATTCTATAGAAATGCCTTTTTTGAAAAAAGAAAGTTTAAAATAGTGCATTAACAGGGTGGGGAAATCAGAATAGGGGTGGGAGACGGAACCCCCAAATCCTGCAGGCCGGGAACGAGGTATCTAAACTCTCTCCTATTCAGACCATTTTCCATTGGGGGTGGGGGAGGGCGTGTCTGAATTCTGGGTCTTGTGTTTTCAAATGGTCTCCAAACGGAATTAAACTGTGTTTAACGATACATTTGGGTTTGTGGGCGGGTTTTTAATATTGTTTATTGTTTCACTTTATTGTTATTATTATTTTGCTATTATTAATAAACACCCATTCTTTGGGAGGGGAATATAACATACATTGCTGGGGCCTGTAGGCTGTTTTAAATCTGTTATTCCTTTTAACGTTTAGCAATAAAAACCCCCATTTCTGGGTGGAAATGGACTCAAAATGCTGGGAGTTTTCAAACATTTATTTTATTTTATTTTTGTCCCCGCACAATTTGTTCATGACTATTTTGTTATTAAAAATAATCACCAGAGATTTTTTTTTTTTTTGGAAAAAAATAAATGCTGGAATTTCCCCTCCTTTTTAGTAGTATGTTGTATTAAAGTGTGATTTATATTTATTTTTTGGGAATTAATATCTAAATACTCCTGAGATATTTCTGCACATTCCTGGAAAGTTTGCTTGCCATTCCTTTTCATTGACCCAAAGAAATGCTAATATAGAAATGCACAATGTGTTTGGCCCATTAAGGGCTAAGAGCCAAGTTCAAATCTAAGAATAATCGCAGAGCTACGCTTCTCAAGAGTGTTTTAACAATCAATCCCTTTTCCCAGGGAACTCTTGAAAACTAGCTCTGTGAGGGATCTAGGGCTCTCCTCTTAACAACTTTCAGCACCCTTAACCAACTACACTTCCCAAGATGCTATAGGGCAGGCATCCCCAACCTGCAGCCCTCCAGATGTTTTTGCCTACAACTCCCATGATCCCTAGCTAACAAGACCAGTGGTCAGGGATGATTGGAATTGTAGTCCAAAACATCTGGAGGGCCGAAGGTTTGGGATGCCTGCTTTAGGGGAAGCTGCTGTGGCTGTTGAAAGTGCTATGATACCGCTTTAAATGTATGGCCCTGAATGGCCCTGAATGAATGGCCACTAACACTTCTCTGCCAAAATTAGCTGCTCAAAATCATCCTGGGATACTTGTGGAGTCAAACACCAGAGCGAGGCTTTGACTGTGATGAAAGTCACAGGGAGAAGATGAATTGCAGAAACGCCACACTTCCTGTCCCCCTGGCTCCTCTGATCTTTTCAGAATTGAAGCTTCATGTTTGGGAAATTTTGTGATGATACCGCATTTGGAAAAGTGCATCTCATTGTGCAAGGTTTGTTTTGAAATCTAGTTTCCGAGTACTGTATTTTGCTTTGCGCGTCAACGCCATAATTCTGGGAAATTCAGGGGTGAGTTGTTTGTTGCTGGGGGAGTCAGCTGAGTTGGCACAGCGATTAGGGAAATGCACTCTGCACGTGGCAGGAGCACTGTGCTCCATCATCCGTGCGTTCTAGAGCTGAGCTGCAGACTTCACAGTTGTGCGGCTGAAATCCTGCCGATCACACTTTGGTTCAAAGTGAGCCCTGGACAGCCTCTGGAACAATGTTTTGGAAAGTGGCTGAAGTTTTAGCAAGTATTCCTTGACTGGGATAAGTGGGATGTTTGTATGTCCTTAATGAATGCCCATTTATGCCGAAGGCAACTTTTGGCCATCTTGGGGACTACCTCTATGGCAGTGCTGTACACTTTGTTTAACATACCATAGCCAAACTATTTTGCATAGTAGGCGTGTTTGCAAAATGGAGAAACTTACAGGTGCCATGAACCACCCTGTTCTCAGGGCTGCAACAGAATGCTTCTCTCAGTCCTGGTTTTCACAGGGACAGGTGGAGGGAACCCTGTGGGCACCAAGGAAGCCCCCTGTGGGTGAACGTGCACCCATGGGTGCCATATTGGCAGCCCGCAGCCTAGCGAGCTATAGCCAATTAAAGGAAGGGGTTGTTTTCAAGAACCACGCTTGTGTGTGTGAGAGAGAAAAACTATTTTAAGCACTCTCTCCTAGCCATGATGGCTGTCGTCCCTCCACTGCCAGACAGAGTTTACCTGCAAATGCCAGTTGCTGAGAGCCACAAATTCCTGCCTTTCCGGGGGTTGGGCTAGATGACCCTCGTGGTTCCCAACTCGTATGATTCTATAAAAAGGGTGCGAGACCACACGAGCCATTCGCAGGGCTAGAACAAGTGCATAACCCCCCCCCCCGCCAAAAATACGATATAAAAGTCAAATCACCAGAGATATATGCATGACGCACAGCCCCTGTCTCCTGTCTCCTGTATTGTGACGTTGGTATAACCGCGGCGGTCCATCTGTCCCCCCCCCCCTGACACACACATTCAACCGAGTCAGGAATAATTCAATAGATACTGACAAGGGCTGCAGCGAGGCTACAGCTCAAATGTTTTGGCTGCCCCATTGGCTTCATGCGCGAAGATGTGTGTGTGTGTATGAGGGTGACCCTGAAGTAGAGGGGAGCCCTGAGAAAGTGGGGCTGGGAGGGTGGTTTGCCGAGGCTTGGGCGAGGGCGGTGTGTGCAGCAAATGGCAACCCTCTGCATTGCTGTCTCTCCAGCCCCTTGGATGTCCCTGTGGGTCTCGTGCACTTGGCATAGGCCCCAGGCGCTGATCTCATCCATGCTTTCGTGGCTGCTGCATCTGGAAGCAATTACCAATATGGGGTGGGTGGGAGGGAAGGAGGGGGGGTGAGAGATGTGTTCAAAACACAGCTGGGATCAGCAAGGCAGAGCTGGCAGGGCTGGGGGGAGGAATGGGGTGGGGAGGGGGAGAAACTAAACACACACACACACACAAGGCCTCAAAATCCCGAAGCTTTGGGGTTGGGCTTTGTGTTGTCAGTCGCAGCTAGGGTCACGGGATGGAAAGAGGATTTCTTGGAACGGAGGGAAGAGGGGGAAAAATATCCCTACTCTGTTCCCGCCCCGGCTGAGCCACTGACCCAAATTTGGCATCCAAGTTCCTGTATTAGAAAGCTTAAACAGAGACAAATCCAGGGGACTGCGCTCGAGACAATGGAAGAGTTTCGCAAAACCACGTCCTCCTCCAAGATCACAAGCAACACAGGCCAAGCCTACATAATCAGGCGGCTTGTTGCCATTTCTCTGTACCAAACCTGCCCCTGGCAGGAATGATAGAATCGTAGAGTTGGAAGGAACCATGAGAGCCATCTAGTCCAACCCCCTGCAGTGCAGGAATCTTTTGCCCACGGTGGGATTCGAACCCACCGCCCCGATGCTCTACCAACTGAGCTGTCCCAGAAATCTGAAAGCAGATCGTGAGCAGTGTGTCAGTACTCTCCCGACAGGATTTCCCAGATACTGCTGTCCTGCCTCCAATAAATTTCAGAGGCCCCCGTTTGCACAAATCCCCGGAGGGAAAAAGCCTCCAGGGAAAATCAGCGACAGGGCCAAAGACTTAACCGTTTTTAAATTATTATGGCACCAATAATTACAAGCGTAACCACTTTGTTAAGGTGTCACAATACTGCGATGCTCGCTGCAAAAATGGCTATTGGGTGTGACAGGAAACATTCCACCCTATTAGAAAAAAGAGGCAATTTAGGAGGGGTAGAAAACCACCAGAATAGATCATTGCGGTAGCAGTGAATGTGTGGGAACCTCTTTTCCATTGGGAAGGAAGTAATATTTTTGTGTTTGTGTGTGCACACCTCAGCCTTTCAAGTCCCTCATTCTCAGCCCTTGATCCTTCCTTCCTGCAGTGCTGTGACTTCACCTCCAGCAGGCAGTGGTTCCCACGGGGCCAAGAGAGGGAAGGTGAAAAAAATAAAATATGAAGAAGCAGCGAGCCATCTCAAGAGGGAATCTACATGGCAGGAGGGGAAAAGGAGAGCTCCCTTTTCCAGAGGAGAGGGCCAAGATTCCTTCCAGCCTGGCTTACGGCCACCAGGAGGTCTGCAGCCAGGCTGAGATCTCCTCCAACCTAAACACACACACAGTTCCTCAGGCCAGCTGACAAAGGCAGAAAAATATTAAGTGTGTAATCCTACTGACTCTCTCCAACCCTTAGGCCGTACGCTTCGGGGAGAGGTAGCAGCAGTTTAAGCTTCTCTTGGAAAACCTCCCCGGAGACTCCGAACAGCTAGGACAGTGGAGCGAGGGAAAGCACTTTGCGCATGCTTTGGCGTCCTCTTCACAGGGTTCCAGGGCTCCTTTAACAGCTACAGATTATTTGGGTAGGCCTTTGGACCCTAAATACTTTCCCATGTATTTTAGTTTTTCTTCTCCCCGCCCCCTTTTGCAGATTTTAGATTCTCGAGGTTTAAAATGTCAGAGGTCTAATCTAGGTTTCTGATTGTTTGCAGCAATGTGTTATTGCTGTAAGCCACGTTTGAGAACCTAGATGAAAAGAGGGGATGCGCGGTTTAAAACAAACAAACATGGTTCCCAAAATTTTCCATGGCTGTTAAGAGTGATACCAAAGTCCTTTAACATGTATGGTGCGGAGGTGACTCTTAAGATGCGTGACCCTGAGATGAGCTTGTTGCAGTGCCCCAGCTCCTGCCCAAACCGTTTTTTAAGCCTAAGCCACATCCCATAAGGCTGCATGAAAAATTGCTCCTCCGCCAAGCAGCGACCGGCTGCTGTGCAAAAGGACCGCCATTTTGTGCCGCTTCCCCCTTAACCCAAACAAACAGGAGCTACAGGTTCCATTTTCTTTGGACAGGAACATTCTAGAAAGGCTCTCGATGGAACAATCCGGTTATTTCCCCACTGCAAACGTCAAGTGGGCACCAGGGGAGGGAGATCACAATGGAGACGAATGGATGTGGCAACCTTGCCAAAGCTAAGCCAGCCAAGGCCGCTTTCTCCTTTGCCCACTGCTTCATCTCCTTAAGATACAGCACAGAAAATGGCTGCCAAGGCAGTTGGCCCCAAGCGAAGGCTCTAGGCCAGTTCTTGAACTAGAACCATGTTGGGAATCTGTTATTCCTCCTCAGGGGCGAAGGAAGGCGGCATGACACCCAGGGCAGGCGTCGTTACGCACGTGCGCTGTACAGTGGTACCTCGGGTTAAGAACTTAATTTGTTCTGGAGGGCCGTTCTTAACCTGAAACTGTTCTTAAACTGAGGTACCACTTTAGCTAATGGGGCCTCCCGCGGCCACACAATTTCTGCTCTCATCCTGAAGCAAAGTTCTTAACCCAAGGTACTACTTCTGGGTTAGTGGAGTCTGAAACCTGAAGTGTCTGTAACCTGAGGTACCACTGTATAGCGGTTTGCCACCGACGCCGCTCCGGCGCCGTACGGACGGTGCCAGAATCCTCCATTTGCGGCTGTAGCGGCGACGGAGGGAACCTGGCACCGTCCGTACGGTGCTGGAGCGGCACCGGTGGCAAACCGCTATACAGAGCATGTGCAGCATCGCTACGTGCAGCGCATGCGTGTGATGTCGCACATGCGTTGTATTTAGCGGTTTGCCACCGGTGCCGGGATCCTCTGCTTGCGGCTGCAGCAGCGAATGGAGGATCCTCCACATGCGGCAGTGCGATGGCTGCTCACGCCGCCGCGAGCCCCCGCGGGGTGACTTCTTGTCACCCCCGCAGATATGGAACCCAGGGCGCCCTGCCCGCCCCGCCCGCAGCAACGCCACTGTTCCTTCTTCCTTGGTATTAAAAAAGAGAACATTTTAAAAAAACAACCACAAATCAAGCACCAAATTGGAGGGGTGTGTACGTGAGGAGGAAAGTATTTATTTGGGGTCTTGCTCTTGGGAGCTTCCTTTAGGTTGAAGTCTGTTGCGTCGCTTTTCCTCTGCCTGTTGCTTTCGTTCATTCTGCTTAGCTTTCCACTTCTCCATCCCGTGATCCATTTCTGCGGAGATCATGGCTACCCGACGCTGAGGAGGCAAGGTGAAGAGCAGAGTGAGCTCAGCGCCTGAGGAAATCCTCAGCGGCCATTGGACAGGCGCAGTCTCTGTTGGCCCCATCTGCATTAGACGTTCAAAGCAGTATCATACCACTTTATACTGCCACAGCTTCTGCCTGATTCCTGGGAACCATAGTTTTTTTTAAAATAACACACACACACACACACACACACACACACACACACACACACACAATCAAGCAGTATATAAATTTTAGGAAATAAAATAAAGGGTTCTGAGTGTTGTTAGGAAACCACTATTTCCCTCAGAGAACTATCATTCCCAGAGTTCCCTGTGAGAACTGTAGCTCTGCTTGAGTTTTAAGTGATTCTCTTTATTGCAGTCTATATTCATATTGGATCTGGAATGGTTTCTACACATGAAATTGCTTTTAAACAGCGTTGTTTCGTTTGTATACATGGAAACACTTTTTAACATATGGAATCTTAAAAATCACTTTTACATATGGAACTGCTTTTAGCGCTGATGCTTTTTTTAAACTGCGAAATCACTTCAAGGTGTTTCAGGGGGGAAGTGATTCATATGCTGGATCAAATAAATAAATAAAATAAGTACATAATCTGTTGCTGAGGGTACATTACGTTATGCCGTGAATTTTAAAACGGGTTTCAAACTGCACTGTCCTTTCTCAAGAAATCTTGAGAACTGTTCAGCAGTATTCCGGAAGGCACAAAGCTAAAATTCCAAATCTTCGTGGGTAGCGATGGGATTCAAACTGGTTTACGTTCATAGCTTTAATGGAAACGCACCAAGGCTCATGCTTCTCTCCCATCCTTATCCCAGTTTCAAGAGGTTAAAGAGCTGGCTGAAGTTGCTCAGCAGTGGGCACTCTGCATATGCTCATAGGCAACCTGCCTCTGAGCATATGCAGACTTAATTCATGGGATCCAGGACTGAGTCTAACATTTAGATTGAGGTTGAATCCTGACAAAACAGAAGTACTGTTTTTCGGGGACAGGAGGCGGGCAGGTGTGGAGGACTCCCTGGTCCTGAATGGGGTAACTGTGCCCCTGAAGGTGCGCAGCCTGGGAGTCATTCTGGACTCACAGCTGTCCATGGAGGTGCAGGTCAATTCTGTGTCCAGGGCAGCTATTTATCAGCTCCATTTGGTACGCAGGCTGAGACCCTATCTGCCCGTGGACTGTCTCGCCAGAGTGGTGCATGCTCTGGTTATCTCCCGCTTGGACTACTGCCCTGCGCTCTACGTGGGGCTACCTTTGAAGGTGACCCGGAAACTACAAATAATCCAGAATGCGGCAGCTAGACTGGCGACTGGGAGCGGCCGCCGAGACCACATAACACCGGTCTTGAAAGATCTACACTGGCACCCAGTACGTTTCCGAGAACAATTCAAAGTGTTGGTGTTGACTTTTAAAGCCCTAAACGGCTTTGACCCAGTATACCTGAAGGAGCATCTCCACCCCTATTGTTCTGCCCGGACACTGAGGTCCAGCTCCGAGGGCTTTCTGATGGTTTCCTCGCTGCGAGAAGCCAAGTTATAGGGAACCAGGCAGAGGGCCTTCTTGGTAGTGGCACCCGCCCTCTGGAACGCCCTCCCACCAGATGTCAAAGAGAAAAACAGCTACCAGACTTTTAGAAGACATCTGAAGGCAGCCCTGTTTAGGGAAGCTTTTAAGGTTTAACAGACTATTGTATTTTAATATTCTGTTGGAAGCCACCCAGAGTGGCTGGGGAAACCCAGCCAGATGGGTGGGATATATATATATATATATATATATATATATATATATATATATATATATATATATATATGCAGGTTTTGGTGTTTTCGGGTATCTTCCCGTGTAAGAGTTGGGGTGTCTAGGCGACGTTTCGACGAGGTCTCACTCGTCATCTTCAGGCTGGTGCTTTCGGCTTCTTGTTACTAGAACAGAGCAGGATCTCAGTGTTTGAGTTCCTATAAATACTGTTGAGGGGGTGTGGTGTATAGCCTCCAACGTTCTGGGCAGAGAGGAAGTTCCCAGGTTATTGTGCCTTTTCTTCTTTTGTTCATTAATTACTTGAGGGATATCTTGAGTGATTTCTTGAGTGATATTCTGAGTACCACTTAGGAGGGTCATTAGGTGTGGATTAGTTGCTAAAGCTTTCGTGTCTTGACCTCTTGAGCTTGTGAAGAGTTTTTCTGAGTTTTTCTGAGAAGAGTTTTTCTGAGAAGATGGCTGTACTGCACTTAGTTGTGCTCTGGCTTGGCTTCGTGTATAGGGGCGAGCTGTGGTTTTGTGCCCTGTGCCAGCCAGATCTGTGTAGGGATTGCAGGGGGGTGCAGCATCCGGAGGTGCCACTATGGTTTGGCTACTGGATGGTATCTGTAATTTATCTGTGGAGAGGGTCTGGGTTTGGGTCTGGTGTGGTTGATTGGAGATGGCGTTCTGTGTGCCTCTGGTTCTGGTGTCGGTTTTTGTGGGGAGGGCTAATTTCCAGATGTCTGGCAGGCGGGACGTGTCGTCACGCTTGTTCATGTTGTGAGGGTGTTTCTCTATCTCGATGGCTTCCATGATTATTCTCTTGTGGTGATGTTCCATGTTAAAGAGCAATTTGGAATCTGCAAAATTAATTTCGTGTCCTGTTTCTTTCATGTGTTGGTAAAGAGAGGAAGTTTTTTCTTCTTTTTTGACGGCATTCTTGTGTTCTGCGATACGTGCATTTATTCGTCTGTTTGTTTGTCCAATGTACGTGGCTGGGCAGACTTTGCAGGGTATTTCATAGACCCCTTGGTTTTCTAACTGGATTTTATCTTTTGGGTTTCTGAGGATATTGGCTATTTTTTGGTTGGTGCAAAAGGCTGTTTTGATATTGTGTTTATGGAGGATTTTGCTAATTTTATCTGTGGTGCCCTTGATATAAGGAAGGAGGGCCATGCCATTGTTTTCTTCTGTGTCTTGGTTTTTGGGGGGTGTTTCTTTTGAACAAGCGTGACGACACGTCCCGCCTGCCAGACATCTGGAAATTAGCCCTCCCCACAAAAACCGACACCAGAACCAGAGGCACACAGAACGCCATCTCCAATCAACCACACCAGACCCAAACCCAGACCCTCTCCACAGATAAATTACAGATACCATCCAGTAGCCAAACCATAGTGGCACCTCCGGATGCTGCACCCCCCTGCAATCCCTACACAGATCTGGCTGGCACAGGGCACAAAACCACAGCTCGCCCCTATACACGAAGCCAAGCCAGAGCACAACTAAGTGCAGTACAGCCATCTTCTCAGAAAAACTCTTCTCAGAAAAACTCAGAAAAACTCTTCACAAGCTCAAGAGGTCAAGACACGAAAGCTTTAGCAACTAATCCACACCTAATGACCCTCCTAAGTGGTACTCAGAATATCACTCAAGAAATCACTCAAGATATCCCTCAAGTAATTAATGAACAAAAGAAGAAAAGGCACAATAACCTGGGAACTTCCTCTCTGCCCAGAACGTTGGAGGCTATACACCACACCCCCTCAACAGTATTTATAGGAACTCAAACACTGAGATCCTGCTCTGTTCTAGTAACAAGAAGCCGAAAGCACCAGCCTGAAGATGACGAGTGAGACCTCGTCGAAACGTCGCCTAGACACCCCAACTCTTACACGGGAAGATACCCGAAAACACCAAAACCTGCATTCCTGTACCCGTGAAAATCTACGAAAGCATATATATATATATATATATATATATATATATATATATATATATATATATAACACAACAGACCTCTAGAGAGAAAATTCCCTGCCTCAGAACCCACTGGATCATTTTCCTATAGGGCAACAGAATAGTAATAGCTCCAGATTGGCTCATTTCCATCTGTTATTACACCTGTGAGGTTTTCCAGCGTTCTGCCAATCCGGGAAGCCCCACACTCTTCCTTAACGGAATTCCAAATTTCCCCCCAAACCAGGACTCCTAAGACTCTTAGGTGCTCTGGCTTCCACTTACAGCCAAGTTTTCGTTCTTTTCCTTCCGATGGAGATGATTTTTCATTGGTGGGGCTGGCTGCCCATCTGGGGTAGAGAAGAAACAAAAGAAGAAAAAGAGTTTGGAGTTGATATTCCGCTTTATCACTACCCAAAGGAGTCTCAAAGCGGCTAACATTCTCCTTTCCCTTCCTCCCCCACAACAAACTCTCTGTGAGGTGAGTGAGGCTGAGAGACTTCACAGAAGTGTGACTAGCCCAAGGTCACCCAGCAGCTGCAGGTGGAGGAGCGGGGAATCGAACCCAGTTCCCCAGATTACGAATCTACCACTCTTAACTACTACACCACACTGGTGTAAAAATAGGATACAGATACTTGCTCCTTCCCTGTATGCTCAAAAGTACAAGAAAGTAACCTCAACAGCACCTCACGCCAGGTTGTTAAGGTTATTTCAACACAGATGCATGCTCTCTTCCAGCCTTCCCAGGCTGGTGCTCTCCAGAGGTTGGACTATAACTCCCATCACTCCCAGTAAGGGGCTGATAGGAGTTGTAGTCCAACAACCTCTGGAAGGTGCCTGCTTGGCAAAGGATGCTACAGTCACACCCTTTTACTGCGCCCTCAGATCATGGCAGATAGTAACAAGTTTTATGGGCCATTTTTGTTTTAAAAAATATTTTTTTATTAAAGATTTCTTAGTTTACAAAAGTACGTGCAATGTCTCTTTTTTTCAAGCTGCGTTTTCTACAGATCAGTTTCATTTGCTGTGAGACATTAGTGTTACATTAGGAAGAAAAGGGGGAAAGAGGTGGAGGGAGGAATGGTGATTATGGGCCAAATTTTAACACTAAAAGTTAGTGCGCTTAGCGAAGTACACTGGTTCTCTTACAGATTAACCGAGCTGTGAGTTGGAGTGGAAGAGGAGATTATAAACACTGACCTAGTTGGATCAATGGTCCGATATTATGCAAATCTGCAACTTAAATACAGTGAAACAAATAATACAAGCACCCATTTTTCTTACCAGCAAACGACCAGTCGGGAAGGTCTGTTAAGGGTCCGTAATGTGAAGGGTTTATAGGGAAACCGTGCCTGGAAGGATGTATACAGAGGGCAAAGTCATTTGCAGTGCTGCCAGAAAAGTAGTAGTAGTAGTAGTAATAATAATAATAATAATAATAATAATAATAATAATAATAATAATAATAATTATAATGGAGTAAGTAAGATGAAGGATCCCTCTCTAGCTCTGAAGATGCCCCCCTCTATCTCTGGCACTCACTTCACTCTCCAGGCCCCACCAGACTGATCCACAGTACTGCAATGGAAGGTCCGAGACATCGAAGCAACTTTTGCCAGCCGAGGTCCTGCAGGGTTAGAAGGGGAAAGAGAAATTCAGGATTCAGTTAGACTCACGGTGCCTTCTACTCTTGAAACCACTGCATATAGATAAATATACTTTAGGGGACACAAAGCTTTCTAAGCATTCTTCTGGTAATTGTTACAACAACCCTGTTAGGCAGGTCTATACTATTATTAGTATAAATAAAAAAATTCCTTCCAGTAGCACCTTAAAGACCAACTAAGTTAGTTCTTGGTATGAGCTTTCGTGTGCATGCACACTTCTTCAGATACACTGAAACTTGCTCATACCAAGAACTAACTTAGTTGGTCTTTAAGGTGCTACTGGAAGGAATTTTTTTATTTTGACTATGGCAGACCAACACGGCTACCTATCTGTAACTGGAACTATTATTAGTATAGTATTAGTATTAGTTTCAATTTCGTTGTTCTGTATGGGACAATGACAATAACAATTATCGTACTGTATCGTATTATTCTTATTCTTATTGCAAATGATCCACTGCCCCAAGGCTACCACCAAGTTCATGGGCAGAGGCAAAACCTGACCCGAGAACTTTGAAAGGATGATGTGCTGTGTGGTAAAGAAAAGCAGGTACTCATTTGGATTAGCCCCCCACCCCCCACATTATGGCAGGAGTGGGGGAAACCTATAGTTCAGCATTCACCAAACCTGTGCCCTCCAGCAGTTTTCAACTACATTTCCCATCAGGCTGTGC
The DNA here is from genome assembly GCF_964188305.1 of Podarcis bocagei. Lineage (NCBI taxonomy): Eukaryota > Metazoa > Chordata > Lepidosauria > Squamata > Lacertidae > Podarcis > Podarcis bocagei. The sequence continues at coordinate 50,687,782 of NC_138138.1, read as the reverse complement.
TGGGCCAGGCTGATGGCAGTTGGAAGTCCTACATCTGGAGGGTCAAATCGCCTCTCCCTCTCCTGACTTACAGGAACATAAGCGAAGGCGACAAGATCAGGCCAATGGGCCATCTAGCCATCCTGTATTCACAGTAGCTGACTAGATGACTGTGGGAAATCTGCAAGCAGGATTCGAGCCATCTCCCCACTTGCACGTTCTAGCAATGGGCATTTCATAGGCACAACAGCACAATAGAATAATGCTATAGCCAAAGCCGGAGCATAAATCAGTTATAACAATTATGGGCTCTGGCAACAGGTCGCGCTTAAAATGTCAAAAGTCATATTCTATTTTCATCGCAACGCACAAGCTAAAATAAACTAAGCAAAGGCCATTTAGAAATCTTTATATATATATATATAAAGCCATTTAAAAGCCATAAAAGTCGTGCGCCCCCCCCCCTTTTTCAAAAATTGCTAGAGGGGCTACTGTGCATGTTTCACCATCCAGAATTTGACATGGGTATAATTCTGGAACAGCAACCTGCAAGGGCACTTGGGGAAGAACTCTCTTTTAACCCGCAATCCTCCCATGCATGTATACTCGGTAAGGACTCCCCATCGGGTTCGGTGGGACTGACTCCCGGAAAAGCATAGAGCATCCTGCTTCTGGACAGCCATGCAAAATCCATAGCCCCGCTCCCTTCCCTAGCTCTCCCACCGGTAAGATTTCCGTACCCAGCCTCCGAGCCACGCAAGCTGCCATTTTGACACTAAACATCGGAGAAAGGGACCGTGGGCTTCCGTTCGCAGAGGTTGTACGGAAAATAACACACACCTCCACTGGGAGCCGCCATTTTTAAATGAGCGCCGCCATTTTGGGATAATTCGTCAGCGGAAACCACCCACTTGCGGCCGGAAAGGTCGCGTCATCCGGAAGCCTTGCGAGACGTTAACAAAAAGGCCAGGAGGGCGCCATCTTGTACGGAACGTTTCATAGTTCTAAGAAAAAACCGTAGGAAAGAGTAGAAAACGCCCGAAGGCTCCGTAAACCCAGTCGGATATAGCTGCACATTCCCACAGGCCCCGCTCCAGGGCCTTGGGATCGTGAGCTGATCAATATTCCTAGTTGCCGAAGGGAGAGCTTTTCATTAGTGAGAGCAGCCATTTTGGTACGGAGACCCGGATGTGAGTACCGGCAAAAGAAGAGCGGCGCCATTTTGTGATTTAAACCGGAAGCTATATCCCCACTCACCGTATTGGGTTAGGGAACATGCTCTGCGTCGCCTTTTCACGTGAAAGATGCATTTCCCTTTCAGAACTAACACCTCTGTCTCTAACACAACCCATAGCCTCAGGAAAGGCGGCGTGCTTGTTTGTTTGTTTGTTTGTTTGTTTCTGGCGTGCCCTGACTGCCATTTTTCTTAAGGGCGGAAAGGGGCTCTTTGGCCATCTTTGAAATGGGCAAGGCTTTTCCGTCGCCATCTTGGCCTTTGGTTGCTAAGGAAGCCGTCGCCCTTGGAAATGGCATAAACAGGAAGAGGAGTCGCAGTGCGGAGGCCTTTGCTGGCAACCTCGAACTCCTGGGTTCCTGGAGGTTGGGTGGATTAAGTCCCCCCTCCCCTTTGAAGGAACTTGGTCTTTAAGCACGTGTATAAATAACATAGATTTATTAAAGTATAGATTTATAAAGCGCACATTTATAAATTGTGATCTGATATAAATTGAACAGGTGTGCATGTATGGTTCATGCAAGTGGACTCCTCATGCATGATAACTGGAGCCCATACCCCCTTGCATTTCAGTGAAGCCAAATCAATGCGTGTTTCTGCCTGTGATACAACTGAAATAAAAGGCGCAGGAGCACAGCCAGTGAAAAAGATGGCAGCCCTAAATGTAGCCACAGGGGTGGGGTCGGGGTGTTAATTTAACAGGGTGAACCCCTCCCCTGCTGCTCTTGTCCTAATTCTCTTACAGCGTGATCCTGTGTATACTTGCTAGGTCTTCAGTCCCACGCTCTTTATTGAACGGGGCTTGCTCCCAGGGAAGTGTACAAAGGATTGCGCTCTTGCAGTGTAATCCTGTTCGTGTCCCATTGAATTCGATTAAGCTTATTCCCAGGTAGGTGTGCATAGGGTTGCAGCCTGATTCAAAGCCATTATATGATTTGCAAACGTGGAATAATGTGTGGCTCATTTTATCCAGAAAACGACTTGCAAGTAGCCAAGATGCAGGGTGTGTGTTGTGTAGCAATTGTCAAGAGTCGCACAGGACTTTTTCTGTCTGAAGAAGAGTTCGGTGTGGCTTGGAAAGTTGCCATCGCGTGTGATTTATACAGTCTGGGAAAAGATAACATTTGAAGTTTGGGATTCCCACTTGCCATTCACTTGTCAAGTTGTGAAAACAACAACTCCCCTGCTCCAACTCCCAACTACTACTATCAGAAGCGAAGGTTAAGTCTATGGATCATAGAACTGCATAGTTGGAAGGGGCCCTTGAGGGTCATCTAGTCCAACCCCCTGCAATGCAAGAATGGTGGCGAGATTTCCATCTTGAACCAATCTGACAGGCTTGGTTGCCTTCAGGGCTGATAACTTTTTCATTTTGAACAAGCTGCCGATTCCCACAGGTCTCTTTGTCTCTGAAGAGGCGCCCTGTGTGACTTGAGCGGCTTGACGTCTCACAGGATGCATGAGGGGGCTGCTGCGGGAAACTGATAGCGCCGTTTGCGAGCGTGCACATGCACGAGACGTTCCTGCAGGAAGCCAATTCTTGGATGGCTCAGCCATGGGGTGCCCTAGAGGCACTGCCAGTCCTCTTATCTCCCATAGCACTCCTCCTGCCCCCACCTGGCACCAGACGGACCTTGGACTCGGTCAATGGCTCACCCTCCTTTAACCCCCTCACCCCGCCCCCGGCAACCCTGGTTAGTTCCTCATGTTAAAAGTGCTGTTCTGGCAGCTTCTGTCTCTTTATTCTTAAGCTGGTGTGGGGATAAGACGACAGAGCAGGAGGAGGAACTGCGCTGTGGACTGTGAGTATCAGTCAGTTTCTCTTTCCCATCATCCCCATCTATATACCCCTTTCTGTCCCCTAATAATATTGTGTGGGAGGTGGGTGGGAATCCAGCCCCAGAACTGCTCTCTCAAAGCTGAAACCCACCCTCTTTTCCTGGTTCCCAGCCCCCTGCATTCTCCACCCCCCAGACACCTCTCCCTGGGCAGAAGAGGAAATCTACAGTGACTAGCTCCCAACCTCTTAAGATTACCCAACCATTACCTGTTTGGGCTGTTCAGATTTAAGAGATAGTGCCTAGGTAACCTCAGTGCCCCAAATTCGCTTGCTGGACTCGCCTTCCAGAAATGAGGATCGAGGTTCTAGTGCTCATTCTTTGCAGTTCTCCAGGCAAATAAGAGGTAAGAACCAGGCCCTGGGTCCCAGTATCTGGGAGGCAGAGGGTGCCTGCTTCTAGCACTTGTTTGTCTCCTGGGATAGCATGCTCCCCGCCCCCTGGGAAAGTAGAGGCACTCTTGTCCGGTTTCCTTCCTGCCTGTGCATGCCAACTTACACCCCCAACCTCTTTTCTCCCAATGCCCTGTCGCAACTGGCTCCTCCTGGAAGAGAACGCCATCTTTTTGGGTGCTGTACCTCCTAGAGGTACTGCTTTATATTAGCAAAATGTGCCATGAGTACAGCAGAAACGGGAGAGTGTTCTTCAAGTTGTTAAGGAGTTTGGGAACCGCTGCCTTTAATGTGCAAGAGACAAACCCATCTTCTTGGTTTCGAAATGTACCAGGTGCAAGAGTACAAGATGCCCTAGAGCTCAAATGCCTCAGGTCCCAAAACACCTGAAAGATTGCTTACATCCTGACCCTCTTAGATGCCAAGATGGGCAGAAAGGGTCCTCTTGGTAGTTCCTCCCCCCTCTGAGGCTGGAGTGTAGGTGGAGTAGCAGGCCAGGAGAGGACATGATCTCTGGTGAACCCCTAAGGCGTGGGTCTTCCTCCCCACAGACGTGTTTCTGGCACCTTCATTATACAGCTCCTGGAGGATGCTGAAGGCTGAAGACACCCCTCCTTACCCTGGCTTTTGACACTTGAGGTGTATATTTTTATCTGTATGATTGTAAATCGTCTCAAATGGTTTTTAATGTTACGTTTCAATGATGCAACCTGCTTGGGAGGCCTTATGGTTGTAGGACAGGTGATTATTAATAATAATAATAATTATAACAGAACCATTCCTCTTCTTGCCAAGCTATGGCCAAGACCACCCGCTATGAGGCGACTCCTCAGGATGAGCTGCCGGCCAACTCAGTACCCAACGGGACCTCCTCCCGCCAGCCCCTCGAGGACTCCTCCGCCACGTCTCCTGACAACTCCATGAAGCTGAAGAAGGAAATCTCCCTGCTCAACGGGGTCTGCTTGATCGTGGGCAACATGATCGGCTCGGGCATCTTCGTCTCGCCCAAGGGCGTGCTGATGTACAGTGACTCGTATGGCCTCTCCCTTGTGGTCTGGGCCGTGGGAGGGCTGTTCTCAGTCTTTGGGGCCCTGTGTTATGCAGAACTGGGCACCACCATCAAAAAATCGGGGGCCAGCTACGCCTACATCTTGGAGGCCTTTGGGCAGCTGCCGGCCTTCATCCGCCTGTGGACTTCTCTCCTCATCATTGAGCCCACCAGCCAGGCCGTCATTGCCATCACGTTCGCCAACTACCTGGTGCAACCCGTGTTCCCGTCCTGCGAGGCGCCTTACCTGGCAGGCCGACTCTTGGCTGCCGTCTGCATCTGTGAGTGAGACTGCCAGCGGGAACTGTGGGGAGAGTATTTGGGGGAACCCAGCGAGGCTGTGTGAAGTTTTTTGGGAGGGGGGGGCATGAGTTGCTGTTTGAAAAGAAAAGTTAAAAAGCTCTGGCAGTGCCTGAGCTGATTCAGCCTCAGGTGGGCTGAAAGATAGCCCTTTCCCCCCACTTATCTAATCTCCCATTGTTCCTTTATCTTTCTCTGCTGCGACCTTTCCTTCCCAGTTCTGGGAAACTCTTTCCTTCCTTGGCAATGGTTTTGAATCTCCGGCATAAGGGAAGCTTCAGACTTTGTGCTTGGCCAAAGCTCCACCTTGAGCTTCTGGAACTGGGCGTGGGATGGACCCAGGAATTCTGACACCCACAACATGCCTTTAGCTATGGGAGTACCACTCCCCTCTCTGCTTTGGAAGGGGCGGCAGGGCAGGGGAGCAGAATTTGAGGCGGGGAGGGGTTACTGGGTCTAACCAATAGATATGGCTGTTATCTCAGATAAGGCCCGGCTTCTAGCTCCCCTTGCCCACAATACATCTCACTCCTCTAGTTAGACATAAAAGAGAAAAGTATAATTACTGCCTCACCAGGGCTCCACAGCCTTTATCAGCTGCCTGTTTGCTAGAAGTTAACCTTGTACCTCCAAGATGGAGAGATAGAATGATAGAAGTGTAGAGTTGGAAGGGACCCTGAAGCCCACCCAGCCTCATTCTCCTCCGCTGGAGCTCTAGGGTGGTCTCCAGGAAGAATGAAGGAGGTCCTGAGTCTCTGCTTTGTGGAAGATGAGTTGGTTAAAAGCTAAACTGTTTGCATCTGGGCATGTCCGTGCCTGCTTGAGGCTGTTTGGGACTGGGTTTTGCCACCTGTTGCCTTGGACTGAGTCAGGTGCGTGTATTTGATCGGTGGGGAGGGACAGACACTCTGCACATGCTCAGAGTGACACCACTTTCACATCAAGCCTTTCTGACTCATGGTCTGGTGATCCATCAGTGGTGTCTAAACTTGGCACGAGCCTCTCCTCCGGGGCCTCTCGGCTCTCCGTTCCTCCTAACCCTGTGGGTAATTCTGGGTCTCTCTCAGGAAATGAGTGACTTCAGCTGGGAGACGGGCAGTGTGCTGAGTCGGCAGCTGTTGTCCAGATCCAGCTGGCAAGAAACGCAATGTCAGGCTCCCCGAAACCGCTCCCGTTGCAACACACAGGAATGTGACAGCTGAGGGAGGCACGAGGTTAGGCATGAATGCCGGCGGTGATGGGAAGCTAGCTGAGAGCACCCCACAAGCCCAGTGTGTCTTCGAGCAAAGGGTGCTGGGAGAAGGTTAGAGCAGAGGATTGTGTGCCCCCCTGCTGCTGCCCAGGTGCTCAGTTCTTCGCAAACACTAACTCAGTAGCAACAGGTCTGTAAGTTAGGCCAGTGTAGTAATCCCCATTTCACAGACGTAGAAGTTGAAAGATTCATTAACCACAAACCCCTAAATTTGGGATTCCCCCCCAAACCTCTTATAGGGCAAGTGAATGGGACAATGTTGGAGTTTATGGGGGATACCCCTGGTTTGAGTATCAATTACTTAGTTTGAGGGGGGCACTACAAACCATGGGGTTCACGCTACAAACCCATGGGGTTCGCATTACAAAACCCAACAAAACGACCATGAAACATTGGCACAGGTTATGTTATGAATCGGGACAACGTCACATTTCTGCGTGTTAACTACGAACCCTGGTTTGATATACCAATTACTCAGTTTGGGGAGCCCTGCAAAACGTGGGATTTGCCCGACACAACCTTACAAAACGACTGCAAAACCCTACAAAAGGTATGGAGGGTATCTCAGATTTAGGGGTTTGTAGTTGATGATGTTGAAGCTGAAAATCAGAGATAGAAAGAGAACCTTTCTTAAGGCAGTGCCCTAAGTTTCTATAGTGAGATCTCTCAAGGATGTGGTCCTTGCCCAAGGATGCCCTGTTCTTAACAGCTGCCTTGCCCTAGATGTGCTGGGAGCTCACATCCACATCATAGTATCCTGGGAACTGCAGTTTACCATTCACAGAGCTGCAGTTCCTGGTGCCCATTGCAAACTATGGTTCCCAGGATCCTTTGTGTGGGTGGGTGAAACATGATCATTAAATGTATTGTGTGGATGTGATGTATGATTGTCTCCTGGTGTGAGATTCCTACTGGCTTGTCCAGAATGCCATCCTTAAGGCCAGGCTCCTAATGCTGAGACTCAGGTCTGTTTTGAAGAGGAAAGCTGCCTCTCTTTGATGAGGAAAGTGCCCTCTGTTCATGCTCTGTGGCACCCTTGCTGTCAGGCAGCCAGCTGCAAGAAGTAGCAGCCAGCACTCCTGCAAGTGTATTTCTAGGTGGAAGTGGGGTGAACCATTAGACTTCCTTTTCTTAATGGGTTGGAAGAATATTAGGAAGGGTAGTTCTGTCCCCTTCTGCCCCAGATGTGTGGAGGCCAAGGGGCTTGTTCACACACAATGCTTCCATTTTAGGCTGGGTCACATCTAGCCTCAGATGAGATTATTTGGAGACTAGGCTGGGACAGAAAAGGTGGATTTGAGATGGGCTTGGTCCACCCCCTCCCCTGAACTGGGGAAACTGGGCTGCTTCATGCTTGGGGAATTGCTGGAGCCATGTGCAAGTGAGTTCAGCTCACAGTATGTGTGGTTTTCTCTGTTCAGAGCATGTCACCCGCCTGATAAGAGAGAGGAATTTATGGCCTTGTTTATAAAGAAGCAGAGCCGTTGTTTGCAAGGTGTCCCCAGTTCCCCCCACTCCTGCCAATAGGAAAGCTCCATCCACACCCTGGAGCCAAGGGGAAAAGGTACAAAGTGTGTGTGGGGAACCTTCTCTGAGCCCCCCCTGCCCCATGTCTCACATCACCCTCCTGCCGGGTTGGGGCGTCTGGTAGAAAGCTGAGTCCCACACAGCCCCTTGAGTCATAACAACTTGTTCCTGGAATAAACTTAAAGATAAAGGTGATCAGAGTGCCAGGAGCCGGAAAGGGATAAACAACCAACTTCTCCACCTCCTCTCGAGGAAGTCCCATCTCCCTCCCTCTTAATTCAAACTCTGGATGATCGTTTGTGCATTAGCCACAATCCTTGTTATGTTTGCCCATGTTGTTTGGTTTTGTGAATGTTACCTTTTTTATGAGGGGCTAGGATGCGGAGGGGGTCCCCCAAGCTTCTCAGCCTGCAGAACCACCAGCCCTGCTTTGCATCCTCCTCAAGGATTCATGGTGGGTGCATGTCTGTGTCTAGAAGCCAGAAGGGAAGGTGGAAAAGGTCCGTCCCCACAGCCGAAACACTGAAATAAAAAGACCAGGAGCTGCCTTATACCAAATCAGGCTGCTGGGATCTGCCTGACTCCTTGCGAACACTGATGGCCAGCGAGGTTTCGGGCTGTTGTAAACAAAATCTGCCCTTTTCCCCTTATGGGGTATCCAAGAGCCCATATAGAGTCCTTACGTAGGTTCCCTATTGGTAGGAGAAAATAACAGGGGCCAACCAGAGAATATTGAGAAGCAAAGCAGCTAGTAAGCCTGATCTTTATTGATCTGTTGCAACAGGGTGCTCCCCTCACACGCAGGAGGATGGAGGAGGACCCAGAACCAAGGTGTGCCTGCCCTTATATGTTGTTGTTGTTGTTTAGTCGTGTCCGACTCTTCGTGACCCCATGGACCAGAGCACGCCAGGCACTTCTGTCTTCCACTGCCTCCCGTAGTTTGGTCAAACTCATGCTGGTAGCTTCGCGAACACTATCCAACCATATAGCCCTTATATAGACATTTTAAATTCCCTGCCCTGGAGCTCAAGACCAGCCCAAGTACATCCATTGCAGAAGGGGTGTAGCTCAAGACCACCCCCTAGATACATCATGCCTACATCACAGAAAAGGCGGTCTAAAATAGAAATTTGAATGTTGTTTTTCTCCTGTCATTGTTTATCTCCTGTCTGGCAGGTTCCTTGATTGGATACCCTGCTTACTTGATTGGATACCCTGGGGAGCCTGGCCAGTCTTTTGTAATGATAAATACTTAGTTCCTGAGCCAGTTCACAGGCTCACACCCTATTCATACCTTAAATGTACCCTTAAGACAGGATTTGTGAAGGAAAAGACAATGGGGAGGCTTTTCCATTTTCCTTTGGCCTTGCAGAGAAAACATTGGTCAGTTTGGGAATCAAAATGGTTTCAGGTCGGTCTTCCTGTGCTGATCTATGTACGTGCTTGGTTGGTACACTTATGAACATTTAACATATATCTAAGACCTCAAAATTCCTATCACAGGGCAAAGGCGCATTCTCTCAGTTCTGCTTGGAAATGCCATCAGGTATGGAACCTGGGACCTAGGCAGACCCCACTCCTTCTTAGGACTAGGAATAGGTGATAGACTCTGTGCCCTGTGTCCCCCTTTCCATCTTTTGCTCCAACTCTTGGGCGCCATGTATCTATCAGATCTCACACACGCAGGAAACGAGGGGAATGAAGGTCGCCTTTTAGCTGGGGCAATGCGTTCCTTTTCGGCCAAGGCTGACCCATCTAGCATCCTTGCTAGACTCGTTTGCTGACAAGCCATTTCCCAACGCTTACTTTCGCTCTCTTTCTCGCTCGGTCTTGCATCACAACCCAGGAAGGAAGTAGGACTGGCAGGCCAGGGCTATGAGGATTGGACTGAGCTCAGCAGCTGCATTCATTTTCCATGGGAATAAACAGAAGCCAAGCAAGTAGCGGGGTCCAGGGAAACACCTCCCCACCCTTTAAAATCGCAGAGAGTCAGGATTCAGATTTTGTCTCCCAGTGATATCTTGTGAATACACACTCTTTCTCACATCTAGGAGAAGGGGTGCATGTGAGAGGGTCATAGTGGTGTGGGGTGTGTGTGTGTCTGTCCTCCTTTGTGCCTGGTCCTAGACTAGAGATGGCTAACCTTTGGACCCAGGGCTGCAGTGCCTCCTTGCAATTCCTCCAGGAGTACACATGCCAGCCACGGCCTTGTGCATCACAAGACAGACAACACACACCCTTGCAGAGAGGCTTCTGTTAATAGCAACTCACGCCCAAGAGACCCACAAAAGAAGAAAAAGAGTTTGGATTTGATATTCCGCTTTATCACTACCCTAAGGAGTCTCAAAGTGGCCAACATTCTCCTTTCCCTTCCTCCCCCACAACAAACACTCTGTGGGGTGAGTGGGGCTGAGAGACTTCAGAGAAGTGTGACTGGCCCAAGGTCACCCAGCAGCTGCATGTGGAGGAGCGGAGACGCGAACCCTGTTCCTCAGATTACGAGTCTATCGCTTTTAACCACTACACCACACTGGCTCTCAAAAGTGGGGCAGTTAAGGGGTCAGGGAGTCTCCTCCTTCACCAGGTCACTCTAGGGGTGCAGCCACCCCATTTGCCTGAGGACGCCTTGGAAGGTTTGGTCCAACAGCACTAGACTTCTGTACCTTTTGTTTTATTTGCTCCTCGTTTGGAGCAACCGAGGACCTCAGGTGAAGCGTGACCCTCCAGGCCTCTCTGTCCAGTTCTCAGAACTCTTCCCAAACTGCAGCCCTGCTCTCTCTTATCCTTGAGGGCTTTTGCCTGGCTGGATCTTGGCCTTGATCTGCGATGTTGCCTCATGCTTGCCTGGGTAGAGAGAGGTGTGTGTAAAAAACTCTGATTCATACTTTAGAAGAGTTGCACCTGTTGCTCCACCCACTTTTGCCACTGGCCCCACCCACGACTGGGAGGTGGCCCCTAGGAGGTTCTCTACAGGGAAATGTGTCCCTTGGGCTGCCCACCCCAATGTTTTCCCACCTCTGCACTGAGAAAATAAAATGGAGTCCAGCAGAAAAATTACTGGGCAGCTGCGTCCATTTCTCCCTCTCCTTCTCCTCTCTTTCTTTCTCTTTTCCCCATTTAGGAATCAGCCGCTTAGGCATGCATTTATATTTCCGTATTGGATATACGTTTGAAATTGGAGAAGGGAAGGATTCAATGGGACTTTGCTGTGTATATGGATGGTCTAGGGTGGAGGGGGCTGGTGTAATCCAAGGGCCCCTTGCCATGGGATGACTTCCGGCTTGTTTTCTCTTCCAGGCCTCCTCACTTTTGTCAACTGCGCCTATGTGAAATGGGGCACGCGGGTGCAGGATCTGTCCACCTACGCCAAGGTGCTGGCTCTCATTGCCGTGATCATCGCCGGCGTGGTCCGCATCGGGCAAGGTACTCCCATCTCTACCCCTGGTCTCTCCCCTCTTGCCCTCCCTTCACATTAAGGTTTAGAACGGACGGACGTGGCACTTTTGATGCACATAGGCCTAGAAGCATTGGAGCCTTCTTGACCTTTACTGTGTTTCGACCTCACAGCCTTTCGGTGTAGGCCTCTGTGCCCGTTCCGCAGTGGGAGAGCTGAGAGTTAGTGGTCCACTCCAGGCAACTCACTGAACCCACGTCTGAGGCGAGACTTGAACCCAAAGCCCAAACCCAGACAGCCCCACAGCCCACTTTCCCACATCTTGTGGCTTTGTGGGCTTTCGTTTGCACCTGAACAATTTTCGCCTGACAGCTGCGAGCATCTAGCGATGGCTTGCGCAAGGGAACAGTGTGTCAGCACCACAGATGGGACTTTTGTACCCATTCCAATTTTCCTCAGGCAGGATGTTTTTTCATTGCAACTAGAAGTTGACTGATTGACCCAAGTGTGGTTATCTTTCCATGTAGGACATTCGCAGAACTTTGCAGACCCTTTTGAAGGATCCTCCTGGAACACGGGGGACATTGCGCTTGCCCTGTACTCTGCCCTCTTCTCCTACTCGGGATGGGACACCCTCAATTTTGTCACCGAAGAAATCAAGAACCCTGAAAGGTCAGCATTTGCAGAGAAAAGCGTGGCTTTCATCCTCAGCTAGCGAGACCAATGTGTTTTGGCATTTTGTGTGGGATGAGGCTGCAGGGACCTATTGGACAGCGCCTGTGACATCCCTAGGGACAAGCAACACTGTTCCCTCCTTAAAATCTGTGCTCTGCTTCTAAAGGAATTGAAACTGACTAGCCTTAAGTACCGCCCTCCCTCCCTGCTTCTCCTGCAAAGAAGTGTTGGGCTTTCTGTTGCAGAGAAATGGATAAGGGTCTTCTCCATACTTTGCCTGGAGAGTTGTTTTTAAAACAGCTGAGCGAGAGCTCTCCCTCTTGTGTACTTGAAAGCACATCATACAGTCTCAAGAAATGAGAAAAGAAAATATGTGTGTGTGTGTGATGGAGTTGTGGTGGCCGAACCCCGGTGTTCCCTTCCATTCTATAAGTAGCTGAATTTCCTTTCCTCATTTTAAGGGGCTTTGTTTGGGATGGGCTCTTGTGGAGGAGTTCTGCCATCTAGTTGCCACAGCTGGGCATTGCATCACGGTCCAGGGACGGCTGAGAGAGGTTCAGTTTGCTTCCTGGGTCCTGCCGTGGGCTTGGCAGTGAAGGGGGATGCTGTGTGAAGCCTAGCATAAAATGTATTGGGTTTTGCAGAGCAAGCTGTAATCTAAAAATCCACTTTCGGCTAAAGAATTGTTTAAAGGGATCTCTGCAGAAATGTTGATTTGATTGAATCAAATAATAGCTTGGCTTAAGAGGGAGGAGGTGGCAGTCTTGCAATTTTCATCACAGCAAAGCGAGTCTGCAGAGTCAAGCACTGTATTTTCTGCTTAGCTGGAGCATTTTTTCATTTAACACCCTGCTCCGCCGCCTGGTAATAATTTTCTCAATATTCTTTAGTACAGGAGGCAAATGAAAATAAAGGAAGCCAAGGGTGACACAGAGTTTCTTAGGCTACTTAGGGAGCAGGGGATTCTGGGAGCTGAGCCTTGGGGAGTAGGGGATTCTGGGAACTGGGTCTTGGGGAGCAGGGGATTCTGGGAACTGGGCTTTGCAAAGCAGCTTTCTAGGGCCTCTGGGTGGTAATGTGTATTCTGCTAGCCCTGGGCATGACCGGGTTGCAGGAGTAGTGCCAAGGGAAGTACGAAGTGGGCGGTGGAAGGGAGTTAACACTGTTTTTCCTCACTGCCATTCCTCAGGAACCTTCCCCTTTCCATAGGCATCTCAATGCCCATCGTCACAGTGATCTACATCATGACCAATGTGGCGTATTACACAGTGCTGAGCAAGACGGAGATATTAACAAGCGACGCTGTGGCCGTGGTGAGTAGATCCCGTTCCCTCTTCCTCCCGCCCCCAAACGACAGGTCACTTTGGAATCCAGTTGGCTGGTCCATGGAGGGCCATTAGCGTTGATCATTTACTCAAAAGAACATCTTCAAAGGGACATTAGTACAGTGTGAAGTAACAGAGGGGCAATTCATGAACAATTTTGTTGCAATGATTCGCAATGAGTTGCATTCTTCCCGCCTCAGCCTCTTGGAGGACAGGCGCAAGTAGTCTCTTGTTGAGTTGGGAATGAAGTTTATACTAGAAACCCCCTGCAAGGCATTCACCAACTCATTTTCTTCTCATGTTCTCTTCCTTCCAGACCTTTGCCGATCAAGTATTTGGAGTTATGAACTGGACGATCCCACTTGCTGTTGCCCTGTCCTGCTTTGGGGGCCTGAACGCTTCCATTTTAGCGGCTTCCAGGTAACCTGCATGCATCTCCCGTTATAAAGATGTGTGTCTGAACCCACATGCCTGCCCGACACTCGTGTGCATTCCTACACACACTTCCGAGAGGTTTTGGACCTTCCGCTAGAGTTCACATGTGTGTTTGCTACGAATATGTGTTTGCCCACGAGAAGTTCTCATGCAAGAACAGTAAAGAAATTTGGTTTATTACAGGGGTCAGCAAACTTTTTCAGCAGGGAGCCAGTCCACTGTCCCTCAGAGCTTGTGGGGGCCAGACTATATTTTGAAAAAAAAAAAATGAACAAATTCCTATGCCCCACAAATAACCCAGAGATGCATTTTAAATAAAAGCACACATTCTTACTCATGTAAAAACACCAGACAGGCCTCACAAATAACCTAGAGGTGAATTTTAAATAAGAGGACACATTCCGCTCATGTAAAAACACGCAGATTCCTGGACCGTCCGTGGGCCAGATTTAGAAGGCGATTGGGCCGGATCCGGCCCCCGGGCCTTAGTTTGCCTACCCATGGTTTATTACATGAGAGACAGAGGGTATAAATGTTGCTTCAGGCAGCAGAGTTGCAATATAAGTGGGCAGCAACTTGTAGAGTAAAAGAATCCCAAACTATTCCCCAAAGCCTAAAGAACGTGAGTGTGACAATTTTGCCACAGAACCTAGAATAAAAAACAAAACAAGAAAGGTGAGGGAAAATGTATACCTGTCCTATCATGACTCCTAGTGTCAGGCTGGTCTTTGACCGTGTAGAGTCAAAAGGGGCCGATGTTGGTGCTTTTAATATCTCACTAACGATTGAAAATCTTAGGGTGTAAGTGCTGTTTTGAGCCAATGCATTCTCAAAATTGAGGGGACAGGGTCTTTGGGATGAGTGATTTGTTAGATTACCTACATTCCTATTCTGTTGTCTCTTCCTACAGTTTCCTGCCTATTTCCCTATTTTGTTTACCCTGCATAATTGGGACTTGAAAGAACATAATCCTAGTTAGAAATTACAAGACTGGTTATCTTGTTTGTTTCCTGAGTTCCAAGTTTATCTCTTTTTACAGGAGGTGTAAATTAAATTTTGCTGGTAACACCAGATTACTGTGCTAGTCTTTACCTAAAGTATTAAGAAGATCAGGAAGCCTTACATTACATGTTCATGATAAGGAGTTGTACCAGGGTCAAGAAAGTTCATAACGGAGATCTCCTTCTATATCAAATTATGCCAACTTTTACTTGTGCCCATGATCTTCAGAAATAAACCATGGAAAACGTTCAGATTGGCCCACGCCAGTCCACTCCCAGCCCTGGGAGTCATTCAAAATGTAATTTTGGAGCTCTTCCATGAATGGATTAACACCTACTCATTTTCACCAGAGGAACCGTCAACCACATTTGGGAGGGGGGAAAGGTCAGCATGCCAGAGAGGCCTAGTTTAGAAACTAGGTAACTTTCCACTTTTGTGCAAAATTCTGTCTTGCACGGAAGTCTTCCCCTATGTGGTAAAGCTTCTCATGTATGAGAAAAAATGCCTGGATTGACCCTCAGAAACTCACCTGGGATCCCAGGAAACTAGGGGTAAGGCTGTCAGTGTGGATGCTAGCCATATGACGGCTGTTCTCCACCCACTGTTGGTGGCAAAATGGATCTGAATCTGCCCTAATTTTACTTCACTGGAGGAGGCGTTGTGCCACCCTGCGGGTATGGCAAACCTCGCTGAGTGCCAAATATACATCTGTTTCTCAGAGAAAACCCCACCAGTAAAGTTAAGCAGAGGAAGAGGGACTGCAGGAGTCTGGGCTGTGGAAGTGCTTTGGGAAAGGCCGGTTCCCTTGTCTGAATGGAGCGTCCATTCTCTTGTTCTTTTGAATTGACACAGTGGATTCTGGGAACTGTGCCAGTCCCCGGGGGGGGGGCAGCCTGACCCCTTGCCCTGCCCCTCTGTGGGTCTTGGTCACCAGCTAGGACAATTCTGCTCTGCCTCAGCCAGCAGCTTCCTTACGCTCCCTCGCTCTTGCCAGGTTGTTTTTCGTTGGTTCCCGCGAGGGGCACTTGCCTGATGCCATCTGCATGATCCACGTTGAGCGGTTCACGCCTGTGCCAGCACTGCTTTTTAACGTAAGTCCTGGGTAGCCGGGGAGAACACCCTCGTCTGCATGGCAGGGGAGGAAGGGAAGCCAGTCTTCCAACAAAACAAAAAGCAAAAAAGGGCTTTTTGTAGCTCCTGGCAGCCTTGTGCAGTGGGAGACGACAGATCTCCCCAGGTTCACTGGCTAAAGACCTGATCTCTTAATCGGCTTAGATGGGATGGGGAAAACTGAATTTGTTACTGATCAAATATTTTGGAATGCAAGCTCATTTATTGGACTGCTGCATTTCAATTAAAAAACCCCTGTGAATGAACACACACACACACACACACACAGAGAGAGAGAGAGAGAGAGAGAGAGAGAGAGAGAGAGAGAGAGAGAGAGAGAGACAGAGAGGAACCGTATGCCTATTTATTCAGAATCCCATCCCACAGTATCTGCAGCCGGGGTAGAAAAGGAACCATTTTCATCCTGAGGGCCGCATTGCCTTCTGGGCAACCTTTTGAGGGCCAAACACCGAAAACCCGGAAGTGAATGCTTCTGTTTTCGAACGCGCCTCGGAAGTCAAAAGGCATTTGAGGCGCGTTTTTCATTTTTTTCTATTGACTTCGCAGCCAGCACTTTGATCCTTGGTTTTCGAACATTTTGGAAGTCGGACGGACATCCGGAATGGATTACGTTCAAAAACCGAGGTTCCGCTGTAATAACTCCCTTCCAAGGCGATGCGCAAGATATAATAAAAACGGTTAAAACAACGGAAAGGCAAACGTAAAACAATATTAACCAGACGTCCCATGGCAGTGATCTATTCTTACTGCTGGGAAAGCTTAAGTGAAGAAATTTCCCGAAACTGCAGGCTGTGGGCACCTCTCTTATCTCGACAGGAATGCTCTTCCACGGAACAGGGGCAGCCGCACCAAAAGCCCTGCTCTGAGTTCGTGCGGAGCGGCCTTTCTCCGCAGACCACAGCAGCCTAGATATCACTCCATCTGTGAGGTGAACAGGGCTGGGTCTTGGATGCGAGGCTGTCCTAGAAACCAGCAAGACAGCTGCCCTCAGCTCCAGGAAGACGGGGGATCAAGCGCCATGAGTCAGCACCCAGAATAGCACAAACCTGCACTCCTGGGAGATCTTGTGGGGAGAATGTGGGTGGCCCTTTTTGGAAGGGCTGAGTTCACGGAGTCACAGTCTTCAGGGAGAGATGTGTCTATGTGTTTGGTTAGACGGTGGACGCTGTGTTGCTCATTGCATTTCTATGCCTCACCTTTTTTTCCAAAGAGCTCAACATGGTTCTTCCCCTCCTTGTTTAATCCCCACAACAGCCCTGAGAGGTAGGCTAGGCTGAGAGAGGCAGGGGCCAGCCCAAGGTCACCCAAGGAGCTTCATGGCCGAGTGAGGATTTGAAGCCTGGTTCCCCATGTCCTGGTCTGATGCTCTAACCAGGCATGTCCAAAGTCCATTCCGGGGGCTTAATCTGGCCCACTGGTCGGTTTAATCCGGCCCCTGTGGCAGTTTATTTCTTGGGGTAAAATCCTAAAAGAACCTCAACAACTCCAATCCTAAAAAAAGGTCAACAACAGGCCTTCACTTCATCAACTCTGGCCCTCTTTGAAAAGAGTTTGGACACCACACACCGACTTCCTAGCAGAGCTTATCCCAATTACCATCTATTCCCCCCCCCCCATCATCACAGGGAGCCATGGCGCTGGTCTACCTCTGCGTAGAGGACATCTTCAAGCTCATCAATTACTACAGCTTTAGCTACTGGTTCTTTGTGGGCCTGTCGATCGCGGGGCAGCTGTACCTACGCTGGAAGGAGCCGTCGAGGGAACGTCCCCTCAAGGTAGGGCAGGGGAAACCCTCAAAACTCATCTTTGAAAAGAAAAAAAGGATCCCGCAGCCTGCTGTTTAGTGCTTAAATTGACAAGGCACAATGCATGCTTCCCCTCGAATGCTCATTTAGGCGTTCTGCAGTGCTGATCACACACCCTTTCCTGTGAATGGTGCAAAGTGCTTTGCTGCATTAGACCAAAGTCCGCCTCGTCCAGTATCCTTTGCAATGGTCCCAGCCAGCAGGAAGTGGTCTGTAATAATTCAGCCAGTGGTTCTTTCTAAAACTGAGCCTTCCTAAAACCCTAGATGCCTCTCTCGCAGAGCATATGCATTCTGCCCGTGCCCCAGCATCCTTTGCAATGCATCATGGCTGTGGGCAGGTAGTCGCTGTGGCCGAGATTCCTGCCAGGAGGGGATGGGTCAGAATGGCTTTAATAGGCAGAGCAGTGAGCTCCGTGCTGGAAATCAATGGCCCCAGACTCCAAGAAAAAGAGTAGTAGTGTAAGGCTGAGAAAAGTTCATGAAAAGTAAGTTCTCTCGCTCTGTATAATAGTGGTAATAATTTTATTATTTGTACACCACCCATCTGACTGGGTTGCCCCAGCCACTCTAAAAGCATGTGGCAAGGACCGTGAGCTTGAGATGGCTCCGGAAAGGGGATTGTTGCATTCCCAGTGTGGTTGCTGTGCTGGTAGCTAAGCAGAGCTTCCATGTTCAGGTGCAGTATACCCCCGAGGACTAGTCGGCTGGAAGCGAAGAAAGCTCATGGCCGCCCCCTTTATGCCTTCCTTATGATCTCACCCAGCTGCTTGCTTATTAGAAAGAGACTGCTGTACCCGTTGAACTGAGCTTGTTCCCCCTCAGTTCTTCGGAGGAGAGCCTGAGGTGAAGGCGGGGAGGTAGTCTGAGATGCCAAGTGACGCCCCTTTTTCTTCCCCCACCAGCTCAGCATCGTCTTCCCCATCATCTTCTGCCTCTGCACGGTCTTCCTGGTAGCCGTCCCCCTCTACAGCGACCCCATAAACTCTGCCATTGGCATTGCCATAGCAGCTTCCGGACTGCCCGTCTACTACCTGGTGGTGAGGGTGCCTGAGCAGAAAAGGCCCCACTTCTTGCGCCGGGCCGTGGGTGAGTCAGAGGGGGAAACACCCTCCTCCAGTTCACTGATGGCTTCTTAGCTCTCCCTGCTCCACTGCTAGAACAACTACGCTTAAACTGCAGAACAGAAATTAGCGTTGGGTCCCGATAGCGGAGGGAGCTTTGTACTTCCCCCCACGATGTCGATAACAGCAAACAAATGTGCTCCGTCTCTCCAACACCCCTTTCAGGTCTTTGAAGAGAGCTACCGTGTTGTCTCTTAAGTCAGTTGTCTTCTCTAGGCTAAACATACCCGAACCCTCCGAAGTCCCTATGAGGAAATGTCAAAGGGAGTCTGGAGATGAGTAAGAGGGGACACGATAGTCATCTTAAACTGGGCTGGTTCTCCCTGAAATATTTACAGTGGTACCTTGGTTGTCGAACTTAATCCGTTCTGGGAGTCGGTTTGATTCCCGGAATGGTTCGAAAACAAAGACTCGGCTTCCGATTGGCTGCAGGGGCTTCCAAAAAACGTTTGCAAACCGGAACACTCACTTCTGGGTTTATGGGGTTCAGGAGCCAAAACGTCTGAGTACCAAGGCGTTTGACAACCAAGGTACGACTGTATTAAAAATGCAGGATCCATGTTGCATAATCGGACTGTAATGCATAGGCAGAGTTGGAGGGGGATATTATTATTATTATTATTATTATTCTAACAATAACCCTCAAAACCACCTGCTGCTTGAGGCTTGGACTGCAGGGGTTGCCAACCTTTCTAGGGCCCATTTGCAAACTGGAGAAACTGTTGCCTCACTCACTGACGTAGAGCCTGCAGGATCAGGCCAATGGCCCCTGTAGTCCAGCATCCTGTTCTCAGGATGGGGCCAACCAGATGTCCAAATGAGAAGCCTGCAAGCAGGATCTGAGTGCAAGAGCCCCTTTCCCCCCCCTCCTGTGTTTTCCAGCAACTGGTATTTTGAAGCATTTATGCCTCCGACCGTGGAGAAAGCACAGCCACCCCACAAATGCTCCCTGGCTCTCTCTGGCCTCCATCTGACGTGTCCCTTTCCTCCCTCCGCAGCCTCCACGACGCGGCTCATCCAGCTCGTAGCCTTGTGTGTCCTGACGGAGATGGATCCCGACACAGAAGCGAAGGATCAGTGATGCGGACGCTGCCCAGGGGCAGTGGGGAGGCCGGCTTCTCCCCCTCGCCTGCTCCTTCTGTAACAGACTCTTTGGTGACCTCTAATTTATTGTTTGCTACTTGGCCAGACCCATTCGCGAGGAAGTCTTTGGGGACTCTGCCGGGACGGCTGTTGCAGGAACTGAGAGACTCGCTCGCCTATTTTTGTTCTCGTCTGTGAAACGCGGGAGTGTCTCTGTGTCCTTTTGCCCTCAGCAGCTAAGTCCCAATAAACCCTCAGAGTGCCACAGGATTGCCTGTGGACGTTTATTCTTATCTTCACGCTTGCAACCTCCGAATTCTTGGGCCTGCTGTCAAATGAGCCTCACGGCAATCTTAAGACACACCTTAAACAGTCAAGCCATTGGCTCACCCAGCTCAGGCCTGCCTCTACTGACCAGCAGTGGCTTGGCAGAATTCTCTCCCTGGGACTGAACTTGCGACCTCCCACATGCCCTAGCTCTGAGCTCTGCCCCTTCCTCTCCGCGCTTAGGTTTTGCCGCCTCCTTCCTCGAGTCCCTCCCCTCCTTGCTTTCATTTCCTTCTCAGTGATCCCTTTTCCACAGCCTGCCAAACCTATTCCTCCTAGAGTCCACTGGAATGTAAGTATATGAGGAATGTACAGAAGACGAGCCTGGTGGATCAGGCCCATGGCCTATCAAATGCAGGATCCAACCAGGTGGCTTTGGGACCTGAGGGCAAGAGCACTCTTTCCTCCTCTTTCCAGCAACTGGCATTCAGAAGCAGCGCTGCCCCCAACTGTGGAGGCAGCAAGCAGCCACAGATCGCCTTATCCTCGCCTAATACGCTTTTAAAAACCATCACTACCTCCTGTGGCAGTGAGTTCCACAGTTTAACTATCCCCTGTGTGAAGGAGAACTTTATCTGTCCCTGAATCTTCTGACATTCTGCTCCACTGGGTTTCCACAAGAGTCTAGTGTTATATGAGAGAGGGAGAAAACCTTTTCTCGGTCATCTCTCACTCACCTTTTCTGTAAACCAAGTGCTCCTTCTCCTTGATGATTTCGGTTGCTCTTTTCTGAACCTCAAAAATCAGAGTTGGAAGGGACCATGAGGGTCATGCAGTCCAGGCATAGGCAATCTCGGCCAGCCAGATGTTTTGGGACTACAACTCCCATGATCCCTAGACAACAGGACACTAGTCCCGGTCAGGGATGATGGGTATTGTAGTCCCAAAACATTTGGTGGGCCAAGGTTGCCTATGCCTGATCTAGTCCAAGCCCCTGCCACGCAGGAATCTTTCACCCAGCGCAGGGCTCTTTATATTATCATCAGCCAAGGCTCGTGGCCTAAGTTGGCTTTGGAAGAGTGAAGGTTCGCTTTAATCCCTCTGAAAGCGAGGGCAGGGATCTGGCATGCCAAGATCACAAGAGAAGACCCCTAGCTGGATCAGACCAAGGAGTCTGTCGTACTAATCCTGCATCTCATTGAGGGTTGCTTGGATGTTGCCAGGGAGCCAACCAATGAGGCATATAAGGCAACAGCCCCCTCCTGGGTTGGGCTCCGTTCTCGCAGCCCACACTTCCACTATCTAGAAAAAGGATAGGGAACCCATGTCCCACCTGTAACCCAAGTCCCATCATTCCTGACCTTTAACCCGGGGGCTGCCGGAAGCAGGAGTTTAACGTCATCTGGAGGGTTCCTCCATCCCAAATTCAGAGGCTTACAACTCCTGCAGGTTCTGTTTATCTACATTCCCGTGTGGAAACTTTGCGGGAGAAAAATCTGGGAAGCACCAAACGTGGCAGGAGGAAGTTCCACATCCTTTAATTACCTAATCTCAGAAAACAGAGGAGTGGGCCAGGGGTGGGGAGGTGGGAAGGAGAAGGAGGCTCTTTTCCCTGTGCAAAGTCTTTTGGTTTGGTGTCGCTTGCCGCTCAGCCTAACGTGTCCTCCCAGGGTCTCTTTCGTGGTGGAGGCTTCGCAGGACCCGGCTGGTGCTGCTCCAAAGGGTTGTGGGAAAAGGTCTGGCGCAGCGGCCCTGAGTGGAAGAGAAGCCCACGCTTCGTTAGTTTGTTTCCGCAAAGCGGGTAAGGAGACTTGTCAGCCCCCACCAGAGAACTGTGTCGAGAACAGAATAAACACAAGCAGAGCCGGGCTGAATAATCAGAACAACTGTCTACCCAGCCCACTACCCCAATGGCCAACCTCACACATCTGGGAGTCCCACAAATAGGGTCTGAAGGCCATGCCCCTCCCTGCTCATGTTCCCTAACAGGATACAGTGGCATCCTGAGTCTGGACCTGGACCAAAGCGGTGGGCAACCTGAAGCCCTCCCCCAAGTCCTACCATCCCAAGCCAGAATGACTGACAGTATGGAATGAGGGGAGCTGGGAGCCCACTCTGACCTGGTGGGGCACAGATGCCCCAGCCCCTGTCTTAGCTACTAGCCCACAATGCATCTTGTGGCAGTGAGTTCCGTAAGTTAATCATGTGCTACGAGTTCTTCTGCCTGTCCTGAAGCTACCACAAAGTCAGTTTCACTGGTCTATCCCAAGTTTCTATTATTGTGTGAGAGAGAAACTTCCTCTCCCCAACCCATAATTCTGCAAACCTCGATCATGCCTCCTTGCTCATATCTTAAATTGCCATTTTGCTCAGCTGAAAAGCCACAAATACCGCAGGGTTTTCTAAGAGGGAAGGGGGTTCAGATGAAGCAGTCAGTCTCACTCCCCAAATTATTTTGGCTGCCCTTTCTGTACGCCCCCCCTCCTGCCCTACAGTACCATGTTTTTAAGATGTGGGGGGCAGAATTACATTATGTAGGATCAGAAAGCCCACGTGTAATTTGCAAAACGTTTTCTGATGGCAAAAAAGAGGTTCTTAGCACACCAGATTTCTTTTTCCTTTCCTTTCCTCTTTTCTTTTCTTTTCTTTCTGAGCTTCTAGCATTGATACAACCTCAGACAAAATGTACAGGCACTTTTCTCATTTTTTTTTAGTTATAGATCAGCCTACTCATTCCACCACCCCCTTTCAGTTTTTTTTATTTTCCCACTGGGAGAACGTGCCCCTCACCCCAGGAAATATTCCTGCGGACGCCATGCTGGCAGCACACAGAATGTTACCCTGGACCTGCCGTGAAGGCCCATTTTCTGCAGCGAATGGGGGGGGGCGGTGATTCTGGAACGGGCTGTCCCTTCCCCTTGCTCCACTTGGCAGGCCAATATTCAAATTATATGTCACTTCCTCGTGTGGGAGGCTGACCTTCCCACAATTGCTAACACAACTGCAGAGGCCCGAGTGAAATAAACGCCAATGAGATGAAGGCAAAGAAGCGCTAACTTATGAATAGGAGGCGTATCGAAACAGTCGAGGACCTGCAGAAAGGGCCAGGAGGGTTGTACTGAGATAATTGCCTCTTCTCAAGCGACAAGATGACAGCAGAGAACTGGGAAAGGTGGTGGCCTCTGATTTGCACATTGCAGAGCAAGTGGAAGGAACAACACATCCCAGGATCCCCTCCTCCCTGCAGGAAAAGGATCGCACACAGGCCTAGTGGCTGTGGATGGCGGCAAGTGAGGGCGAGGGGTGCAGGAAGCTTACCCTTAGCTGCCAAATTCAGGTGGTTTTTGATGCGCTGCTCCCTCTCTTCCAGCTGCTGAGCCATCTGTGCATTTTTCCAGCCTGGAAGGGGGGGGGGCATGTGGAGACGCAAGTGAGTTAACCCTGTAGGAGCTGGAGGCCTTTGAGAAGCCCTTATCCCCTCCCTCGCACCGCAGCAGCCTTCGGCCACCCTGCTCCTCCTAAGTCAGCTTTCTTTTTCGTTTTCTGTTTTTAAGTAAAAATAAAAAGTGGAAAAAGGGTATACTACATCATTGTAAGAGCTAACAATTACAGTTATCTGTATATTTATCTAGTATACAGTCGTGCCTTGCAAGTCGAATGGAATCCGTTCCAGAAGTGCGTTCGACTTCCAAAACGTTCAGAAGCCAAAGCGCGGCTTCTGATTGGCTGCAGGAAGCTCCTGCAGCCAATCAGAAGCTGCAGAAGCCCCGTCCAAATGTAGTTTGTATACCGAAACAGTCACTTCCGGGTTTGCGGCGTTTGGGAGCCAAAATGTTCAAGAACTAAGCTGTTCAAAAAGCAAGGTACGACTGTATAGGTATGATTACCATCCAAATTCATATATGTTTTTAACCTACTACAGGGCAATGACCTACTACAGGGCAATGACCATTTATTTTTCCCAGTTATCAAACTCCGTATGTAGTTCGAAAAAACGTTTTCCTCTGAAAATTTTAGTTTTTCCAGCACAGTTATATTGATAAAATCTGCTCCTTTCTCCCCAAACCTATTAACTGTAGGACATTGTAAAAACGTGCATTTTAAAAAACAACACTATGCTTACTGCATCTCAAACAACGTGCTGCCTTAATCACCTTTCTTGAAGTTCTTTATGAAGCCTCCCTGAGCAGGCAGGACGCTGGGGTCGTGTTGCACTCGCTCGGGGATGCCAAGCCGGGCGCGAACTGCGGGCAGCCGCAGAAAGGCCACTTGCACCAGCGAGAAGAGGTTGGATGTCAGCCAGTAGGTGAAAACGGCCTGCAGGGAGGGAAAGAGAGAGCATCAAAAACCCCTTTCCTTGGCCCACCCTGTTGCAACAGGACAGCTGCCCTGTGGCATGAGAGGAGCTGGAGAATTGGGGGTCAGCGGGGAGGAGGTGGGAACAGCAGCCCCACAGGAAAAGGCGTTTTGGGTCCCCCTCCAGGTGATAAAAGTTCAGGAAAGTCCCCCACAGCTCCCATCTGCCCAAGCAAGCATAAGTAAAGGTAAAGGGACCCCTGACCCTTAGGTCCAGTCATGACCGACTCTGGGGTTGCGGCGCTCATCTCGCTTTATTGGCTGAGGCAGCCGGCGTACAGCTTCTGGGTCATGTGGCCAGCAGGACTAAGCCGCTCCTGGCAAACCAGAGCAGTGCACGGAAACGCCGTTTACCTTCCCGCCCGAGCGGTACCTATTTATCTACTTGCACTTTGACGTGCTTTCGAACTGCTAGGTTGGCAGGAGCAGGGACCGAGCAACGGGAGCTCACCCCATCGCAGGGATTCGAACTGCCGACGTTCTGATCGGCAAGTCCTAGGCTCTGTGGTTTAACCCACAGCTCCACCTGCGTCCCGCCCAAGCAAGCATAGCCGATGGCAAAGAATGATGGGAGTTGTAGTTCGGCAACATCTGGAGGACAGAGTACTCCCTGCAGGTTTCTGAATCAAACGGGGGCCAAGGCTGAGACAAAGGAACATGGGTTTGTGCAGGGCAAGTCAGAACTGGCCTCAATATATTTCGTAGGAAATACATAAAAAGCAATTGCAATCTGCCTGCGGCGGCGGCTCACCGTCGGGAAGGAGATCGTGAGAGGCAGGATAGCGAGCGGCATCACCCGGAAAACGGTTTTCATAAGGTGGAGGTTCGGGTTCGACACTCCGGATTCTGCTCCTAGCTGCAGAGAAGGTGGACACTGTTAACACTCCTGCCATTTCCCCCATTTTTCACTGCGTTGTCCTTTCCTACATGAGGTTTTCTGCCAAGCAGGAATTTTGAAATTTGTGGGGGTGGGCAGTGGATCCCATCGCTCCAACAACTGGCTTTAGGAGGTTGACTGCAGCCTTATTATCTAGGCCCCACCCCCCAATTTATTTTGGGATAAAGCAAATTCCGAACGTTCCGCTTTCTCCTCACGATCTCCTTTGGGTGGGACAATTTTGGAGCTTTAGGGACAGACCAGAGAAACACTGATCTATTCTCTTCTCATGCTAGCGTTAGGAATAATAATAATAATAATAATAATAATAATAATAATAATAATAATTTTTATTTATATACTGCCCTCCCAAGCCGAAGCCAGGCTCAGAGCGGCTAACAACAGTAAAAATAACACAGTTTACATCGGCAAGCCGTTTCCCCACAGGTTCTTGCATGAAGGAGCAGACTATAAGCTAAGGAATAATAAAAATAATATGCTGGCTAACTTTTCTGGGAGGCTGGCATCAGCTGTGGTTGTCCTCTGGGTGCTGATGCCGGGCCTGTCAGCAGGACCCTCATTGTGGTTACTTAGAGAGCCAGTGTGGTGTAGTGGTTAAGAGCGGTGGACTCGTAA
Source organism: Podarcis bocagei (assembly GCF_964188305.1). Classification (NCBI taxonomy): domain Eukaryota; kingdom Metazoa; phylum Chordata; class Lepidosauria; order Squamata; family Lacertidae; genus Podarcis; species Podarcis bocagei. Next base: position 50,662,103 of record NC_138138.1, on the reverse strand, counting down.
TCTGGGGAACCGGGTTTGCGTCCCCGCTCCTCCACCTGCAGCTGCTGGGTGACCTTGGGCCAGTCACACTTCTCCGAAGTCTCTCAGCCCCACTCACCTCACAGAGTGTTTGTTGTGGGGGAGGAAGGGGAAGGAGAATGTTAGCCGCTTTGAGACTCCTTAAAGGGAGTGAAAGGCGGGATATCAAATCCAAACTCTTCTCTTCTATCTTGTAAACTATTGAAAATGGTTTTTGTCGCTACCCCTGTCTAATACAGACCCATAATATTAGGGGCACCAAAATAATTCACACATCTGGTCCTGTCTAAGCTCTGTTTCAGAGCCCATGAGGCCTCTGGTCTCTTTATTTCCTATTTGTTCTGTGATATGCAGACACCTCAAATTTCTTCATTAGTCCACTAATTCATTTGCCTTCCCCACACCTTCTGCCCCCACAGCATAGGAGCTAGTATCCACAGAGAGGTTTGTTCTCCACAAACCTCTCTTAATCCCCCTGTCATTGCCTCTTGCAGAATCCAATGCCTAACTATGCACTGTGTGAAAAAAACACTTTCCTTTGTATATTTATAATAAAATAAAATAAAATAAAATAAAAATAATATTTCATTTATACCCTGCCCATCTGGCTGGGTTGCCCAAGCCACTGTGGGCAGCTTCCAAAACATAAAAACATAATAAAACATCAAACAGTAACAATCTGATCCAATATAAAAGTCACAATAACTTTAAAATAAACCTCTTATATCAAACAAAGCAACATTCGACAATCCCTAACAGTAAACAGCAAAATTAAACATCAGCAAATAATACTCAAATAGTTCAACCACAATAAAGAATTACCAATCTATAATCAATAAAAATAACAGCAAATCTCAACGCATAAAATACCACAAAACCACACAAAAGGATCAAATTGAGAAACAAAGAAGCACAACTTAGAAAGCTATTTTTTTTAAAAAAATATCCCTGAACTCCTCTCTTCCCAGCTGCTGCTGCTGTTTTCAAAGTCATAGTCTGGGAAAGACTAGGTGGGGCAAGGCAGGTGGAAAAGCCATTGCCTGATGAGGAACAGAAAGTCTCTCTCCCCTCACAGTTCTTCCTCTGGAGCAGCTCTCTTATGAAGGCTTCCAGAATTAGAGGTTCAAATGTTCAGCTTTGTTGTATGCCCATGAATTCAAGCATTATGGAGAGGGAGAAGAAGGGTCTCCCTAACTTACTTCCTCTACACCAGCGGTAGAGAACCTTATCGGCTCCATAGGCCAGATTCTCAACCCAGATTGGCCACATGAGCCAAATCTGACAGCAATGTGATGTTACATGTGAGCAGGCAGCTGCCTCTAGTCAAATTCCATTGTATCCATGAATGCAGTAACAAAAGGACCTCTGGAGGGACCCAAAGACTTACTTCCAAGATGGCCCACATGGTGACGGTCACTGTCAGGGGCAAGACATAGTAGGGATCGGCAGCTGTGAGATCTGAGAACCACCACAGACCCCCAGTTTGAAGGCTGGGCACAGGGAGCTCCGCCATTTTGCGCAGGGCAATGAAGAACGAGATGAAAATGGGTGCCTGAGAGAGAGAGAGAGAGAGAAAGAAAGAAAGAAAGAAAGAAAGAAAGAAAGAAAGGGAGAGAGGATGAGTGTGAGAAGGGGAGGAGGCAGAACTGGGAGTAATATTCATATACCAGACACACAATTTAAATATTTATATTTATTGACGCTTTCATGGTCCCCGCCCCCCATAATTTCTATTTGCATTGCATGAATCGCTTCAGGGCACCCCGGTGTAAAAAGTGGCAAATAAATACAGTGAGAGATAAATAAACGAACAACACAGATGTGAAATTTGGGGTGGGAAGCTTCTTTCAACTGACTTTCGTATCTGGTAGCTTGCATTAATTGCTGTGGCTTGCCCTGAAGTCTACAGGCAAAGGGCAGGATGTAAAAATAGAACAAAAACAAGCCGGCCTAGCAGTGGGGCAGAGACTCACTTGGACCAGGGGAACAAGAAATCCTCGTAGCGGGTTGACATCGTGGGTTTTCTGGTAGAGGTTCAGGTCCGTATAAGCTTTGGCAACTGTGGGAGAAAAGCGGAATGATTTGCGGGGAAGGCAAAGGAGATTATCGCCCACAATCTCCTTCTACAAGCCCTTTGCCCTCCCCTACAGATCAGGCCCCACCTGCTGACAAAATGTGGGCAACCCTATTCCTTGAGAGCTCCACTCTCTTGCCTCCCCAGCCTTGTCTCCTCCTATCACCCCAAGTACCACCTCCTCGATTCATTCAACGTGGTCCCTTCCAATGTGGTTTGTTTGCAACCCCAGCTCTGCCCCTTTTCCCCAGAGCCCTGCACGTTGCCCCATACTCACACTCAAATTTGTTCCCCGAGCGCTTGGCCTCGTTCATGCGGGTGGTCAGCTCTGAAATCTGTGGCATGTGGTTGTTGAGCTTCACTGCCTCCCTCTGGCCCTTCACGATGAGCGGGAAAACCACGCAACGGGCCACAATCGTCCCTAAGGAGTTTGGTGGGGAGAGAGGAGGATACCCGTTACTCTCAAGTGCAATGGCTGCGATGTTACCCACAATGCAATGCCAGAAATCACTACCTTACCCAGAATGCACCTGGATACTTCTGCCTGGGCTGATCGCTGAAGAATGGATGCTTTTGAATTCTGGTGCTGGAGGAGACTCTTGAGAGTCCCATGGACTGCGAGAAGATCAAACCTCTCCATTCTGAAGGAAATCAGCCCTGAGTGCTCACTGGAAGGACAGATCCTGAAGCTGAGGCTCCAAGACTTTGGCCACCTCATGAGAAGAGAAGACTCCCTGGAAAAGACCCTGATATTGGGAAAGATGGAGGGCGCAAGGAGAAGGGGACGCCAGAGGACGAGATGGTGGGACAGTGTTCTCGAGCTTGTTTGGAGGTTCTAGCAGGGGAGCGCAGCTATTGTATACCCTTGACCGAAGAACGGTACACTCCTTCTATCTGGAATGGTCATCCTCTTCCACCGAGCGCGCAGCTTCGGGAGGGACGCACATGGAGCGGTGAGGGAGGAAGGGGACACCCGCCTAGCCAGCCAGATCAGCCGAATCAACCCTGGCGATCAATGGGGTGACAGATGTCGCAGCCAGATCACCCTCACATCCTGGTTGGACAGTGTTCTTGAAGCTACCAGCATGAGTTTGACCAAACTGCGGGAGGCAGTGGAAGACAGGAGTGCCTGGCGGGCTCTGGTCCAGGCGTCACGAAGAGTCAGACACGACTAAACGACAGCAACAACAACTTCTGTTTGGAGGCTTGTGCAAAAAGGGTAGGCGGGCAAACTTCTCCTGCAGAGGCTGAAGGCATCATTTACCCAGAAGGCAGTAGTGGTGATCATTAGGGGACCACACATTTTGGTTACTAGCTTGCCTTATTAAACCCAGAGGTTTTCTACGTTACATCTCTCCAAGCGAGCTAGAGGGCACATTCCAGTCAAGCCAAAGAATGAGAGAAACGTGGAGCAGGGCAGGTGAGGGTGTGCGGGCTTTGGGGAAGGAGTCCTGAGGGGTGAAGAGAGAAGCCTGGAAAGCTGAATTTGGCCCCAGTGCCCAAAGTTCAGCTGCGGTCTCCGTCTCAGAGAACGGGCTGCACGTTTCCTGCTGTGCTCCTTCTCTGTGGGGCCGAGTCACAGCGGGGAAAGAGCAGAGGTGGCTTAGCACTGCATCTGGCTATTTGTCTATAGAGCCCAATACGGTGGAACCTCGGCTCCCGAACGCCTTGGGAGCCAGAACGTTCTGATTCCCGAACGACTGAAAACTGGAAGTGATTGTTCTGGTTTACGAACGTACTTTGGAAGCTGAACGTCCGGCATGGCTTCCGATTGAATGCAGGAAGCTCCTGCAGCCAATTGGAAGCTGCGCCTTGTTTCCAGAACTGTTTTGGGAGTTGAATGGACTCCCAGAACGGATTAAGTTTGAGAACCAAGGTTCCACTGTAAAGCAGCTCCCCAGGATCTTTGGCAGAGATGCTTCTCTCTCATCAGCACCAGTGACCTCGTCGTTTTAACAAGAGATGCTCTACGCTAGGAAACTGAGCTTGAGGTACAAAATTTGTGTTTGGGGTGTGTGTGTGTGTATCGCCTCATGTCTCTCTCTGCGCTGTGCACAATTTTTGGCAAGAGCATGTAACCTGCCAAGTGCTAAGCTCAGACTCTATTGCCAAGCTCTGGCCCCTCCCGGCAGCAGCGTTCCCCAAGCCACGGAGCCAAAGTGCCCACTCTGATGACGCTCTCTGCCAGCCCAAATCTCCACCCGCTTCCCCAATACAGCAGGCCCCTTCACCTGCCATGATGGCTCCCCACCACGGCAGCCCTATATCCACGTGGAGGGACTCCAAGAAGCTCTGGATCAGACCCACCGGGGTGTGGGACCCCAAGCCCAGCTCTGCAAAACTCTGCTCTTGGACAGCCTGGGCAAGGTCCCCCGCAGAGAGAGCGCCCTCTAGTGGCGGGGAGGATACAGGCTGAAGAACCTGAAGAAGGAAGAGGAAGGAAAGTAAGTTAGCACTGAATAATCTGAACGCTCTCAGCCCCCACCTGCTAGGTTCTCTTTGCTACCTTCATTTGCAACCCTCCACCGTCACCTTTCAAATTTCACAACCATGCTGCTCTTACCTGTGTTCCAGCAGCTGCTGCTGTGCTTTGACATCTGTTTGTGGGCCTCAACAGGAGAACGTGGCAGCCGTTTTGAGGTCGCGGGTGAGGGGCAAAAGGAGATTTAACTCTGAGCCACGTGAATGGGACAGACGTTCTGTGGATCTGGAAGGCAAGTTTTGAGAATCAGCATTCTGACAATGGCACTTGCTAGGAAGATGACTACCGTATTTTTCGCTCTATAGGACGCACTTTTTCCCCTCCAAAAATTAAGGGGAAATGTGTGTGCGTCCTATAGAGTGAATGCAGGCTGCGCCGCTAAGCCCAAAGGCAGAACAGGGAGATGGAGCGCTGTGGAGCACTCCGTCTCGCTCTTCTAGCTTGGGGATGGCTGCGTGCAAAGCCTCTGCAGGGCAGTGGGGCGCTGAGCTCCAAAGGCTTCAGGGATCTTTGAGGCTGGCGGTGTGGGGAAGCAGCGCTTCCCCCCAGCACCAGCCCCACACACTCGGGTGAATGCACCTTGAACGCACCTTGTTTTAGAGGGGGAGAACAAGGAAAATCCCCCCCCCGTTCTCCCCCTCCTATGGTCCAGTGCGTCCTATAGAGCGAAAAATACGGTACTTCTGTGATATACAGGAATGTGTGCGGAACAAATTCCTCAGATTTGTTATCAACGCCGTCTGATTCCGTTTTTTTTTTTGTGGGGGAACCACTTTAAATTTACAGGGAATCAAAATTCAATTGTAAAACCATTTTGTCTCTTGTGCAAGTTTTAGGGAGCAGGATGTATTCATAGTTGAAAGTTAAAAAATTATTTTGGGTTGGGTGGAGAGTGGGGCAACTTTGGGCAACCAGTCTCTCATTGTAACCTACTTCACAGGGTTGTTGAGAATAAACTGGGGAACATGGGAGAAGCAAGTATGCCACTGTGAGCATTTAATATGTATATTTATATACATATATTAATAATCTATTAATTCTGGACATAGTTTAGAAAGCAATAAAACACAATAGGGCAGAAAGGGTGAATCATATTTTGATGGACAGCAGATGTAAATAATATACATAATATAGATAAACCAACCCAGGTGCTTACAAAGTTGAAGCACTTTTAATTCCTCCCCCCAGCATTTTAACTTTTGTATGTTTTATAGCACAGTTGTACATTTGTAAACTGCTTTGAGGTTTTCTTTTTTACAATCAAGTGGTTGTGTAGGTTTTACGAAACAAATAAAAGACTAGCGCTTCTTGCGATTCATAGAAGCTGGGGCACCTTAAGCAGTCCTGTTGCCTCTCGGTGCCTATAATTCTTTGCCTAACCATAGCTTTTACTTGGCCCAAGCCCGACTTAGAAGGGCTTGAGGGGCAAAACCCAGTTTCTGAAGAGTGTTCAGGACTGCTGTCTGCCAGCCTGACTGGAACTGGTCGCAAAGGATCAGTGGGGCTATTCCTCAGGAATGGCTGTCCTTTCAGTGACAGCCATTCAAAGACTGATGTTAGGTTGATGTGAGTATATTCACTGAGATCTCTCCAAGCTGCCCTGAAGGCTTTTGGCTTTGTCCTCCTAGCAGCCAAAGACTCTTTACACCCCAGCTGGACTTAACACCTGCCTCTCTTTCAACCTCGGGTCCCCAGGTGTTGTGGGACTACAATTCCCACCATCCCTGACTCGCTAGGGGTGATGGGAGTTGTAGTCCACCAATATTCGGGGACCCAAGAAAGGCCTCAATCCCCCTCTCCCCCCCCCACAAAGAAAAGGTCTTCTTCAACAGCTGCGCGGCAGGACGCTCCCCCTCCAAGGAAACTGCACCTAGCTGCTAGTCCCTGGGGTTCCGGCCCGCAAGGTCATGACCCCGAGGCCAGGGCAGCGCCGCAGAGGCATAGCGCCCGCTTCCCTGCATCACCCACCTGCCTACGGAGGCTCCCCGCGAGGGGCATCGTCCCCGGCAGCCGAGACCGGCTCCACGCTCTCCCGAACGCCGCTGCGGAAGCCGCCATCGCTGCTCGGCCCCACCCCCGGTCGCGTCACGCGCAGCTCTCGCGAGGACTGCGTGACGCCCGCGCAAGGCTGCCATCTTTGTTAAGGGCAAACAAAAACCCTTCGACTTAGCGCGAAGGGTCGACATCTTGAGTGAGGGCAACTCTCCTCTCGAGACCCTGAAGTTCCTTTTTTTTTGTTTCGGGCGCAGGCGTGTGTGGGGGAAAGGCATGTAACCGCTGAAAGGGAGGCGCCAGTCGATTCTTTTCCCGGCTATGTTAAAAAAAGGGGGGACTAGAGCAAAGTGGGCTGGGGCCATGTTCAAAAATAGCGATGCTGTTCTTCAATTTAGCAGTGGGAGAGAGGCGGGGTTGCTGATGCGGCCATGTTGGTTCCGGGCAATATAGAAAAAGCGGAAGCGCGGCCATGTTGGTTATGGGCGATATGGGAAAAGAGGAAGCGTGGCCATGTTGGTTATGGGCGGTATGGGAAGAGAGGAAGCGCGGCCATGTTGGTTTTGGGCGGTATGGGAAGAGAGGAAGCGCGGCCATGTTGGTTATGGGCAATGTGGGAAAAGAGGAAGCGAAGCGCGGCCATGTTGGTTATGGGCGATGTGGGAAAAGAGGAAGCACGGCCATGTTGGTTATGGGCGATGTGGGAAATGAGGAAGCACGGCCATGTTGGTTATGGGCGATGTGGGAAAAGAGGAAGCGCGGCCATGTTGGTTATGGGCGGTATGGGAAGAGAGGAAGCGCGGCCATGTTGTTTATGGGCGATGTGGGAAAAGAGGAAGCGCGGCCATGGGCGGTATAGGAAGAGAGGAAGCGCGGCCATGTTGATTATGGGCGATGTGGGAAAAGAGGAAGCGCGGCCATGTTGGTTATGGGCGATGTGGGAAAAGAGGAAGCGCGGCCATGTTGGTTATGGGCGATGTGGGAAAAGAGGAAGCGCGGCCATGTTGGTTAATCTTCGCTGATTGGTACAGAGCTTAGTCAAGTTTAGCACGTGTTTAATTTTACTTTATTTTCACAATAATTCTATAACGCTTAATTTAAATACGCGCGCACACATTTAAGCAGTTTATACAAAACAATATTCAATTCAAATACCAATAAAAAAGTTTAAAACAAGTTGACGTCAAACTGATCAAAACAGAAATAAAACGTGCAGTCTCAAAAGAAATACATTTCATAAAACCTCATGTTAAATTTACGTTTTACAAAATCACACTGTTCTTATTTTGATTATTATTATCATCTCAATTTATTGCCCACTGTAATCCCAGGTCCGATTATGATTTCACATGGGTGCTCTGGAAAAGACCATACTGTATTTGCTAATAGCATTATTTGTCAGCAGCAGTGCTGAGCGCGAAGCCGCGTTTTGCAACAAATTCCATTGAGGAACCGGGTGCATTCATCAGAAAGGTCACAGGAGGGCAGCAGAGAGCAAGGTGTGGAGGAGCCCCTTTGATCTTGACACTTTCATGCAGTTTTTTAAAACCTTGTTGTCCTCTTCACATTCTGCAGAGATGGGAAAAGATGGAAATAGAAAAACTCTTTTAGACTTAGGGACCTGACACCCAAGTCCCGGGAGCCCCACAGCAGAATTAAAGCTGCCCCTTTTTCTTGTTCCCTTTAAAAACAATCTCACCCCCTTCTTCTTCTTTAGTTATATACATAACCCCCCTTTTTCTTATTAATAAATTATCAATCATTATTCATCCATTTTATACACTTCTTATTCATTTCTTACTCATTTTTCATTATTATTATTATTACCCATTAATTCACTTAATTTAAAAAAAATTCTCATTAAAGAATCTTATTTTACTTCTTTTTTCTTTGCCCCTTTCATCCCTATTTTATCTTTTAGATCTCACCACTTCAACATTTTGAATTATTATTATTATTTTAAGTATCTACTTCTCCATCCCCTCCTTCCCCCTTTCCCCCCGATTTACTTACTATTATGGTTCCCCCTTGTCTTTTCTGAATAAACAAACAAATGAATAAGAATACTATATATCTATATGCATATGGGGGGTGGGGTATTGGGTTGTTTTTATTTTTATTTCATATTTTATGGTTTTATATTTTGATTTTGTTCTGTGACAACCGCCCTGAGACCTCTGGGTATAGGGTGGTATATAAATTCTAATAATAATAATAATAATAATAATAATAATAATAATAATAATAATAATAATAATAATAATAATATATTCCCCCACCAATTTTCAAAAGGACTTTCCCCTCTTTTCTTTTTCTTTCCCTTTTCTTTTCTGTCTTCTCCTTTATCTCACACTCTAACTTGAATCACTACCACAACTTTTGATTTTTAAATATAATTACATTAGCCTTTAATTTTTTAAAACTCTTATCTGTGAACTCCCAACCCCATCCCCCACCCTTAACTTGACTCCACCCCCTCATGTGTGTGCATGGATGTGTGTGTACAAATCAGTCTATCTGTAAAAAGCCTCCTGCTGCCCTCATGTGGACTTAACCACTTACTACAAGTGTCTTAAAAAGCGGGTGGTGCTGTGGTCTAAACCAGTGTTTCCCAACCTTTTTTGGGCAAAGGCACACTTGTTTGATGAAAAAAATCTCGAGGCACACCACCATTACAGCCCCGTGACGTCAGCGCGCAGCGTCACGCCGGGAGGGACGCACGAAAGTGTAAGTTTCAATTTTTTTCCCTCCCCCTTGCCAGGGAACCTCCAAGCTTTGGGGATGGGGGGGAGGAGGCAGCAAAGCGAGGCAGGAAGGAGAGCGCGGCTTGGCTGGGTGAGCTTTGGCAGGGGCAGGGAATGAGAGCCGCGAGGCGGGCGCTGCGGACGGAGGCGCTGCCCGCCGAGCTCGCAGGCAGCCAGGCAGGCAGACGGCGAGAGCCCTGCGCTGGGCGGCCTCTCCTCGCCGCCGCCGCCCCGCCTCTCGCCGCCCGACTCGCCCGCCTCCCTCCAGGCAACATCTCACGGCACACCAGGCAACATCTCGCGGCACACTAGTGTGCCGCGGAACAGTGGTTGGGAAACACTGGTCTAAACCACTGAGCCTAGGGCTTGTTGATTGGAAGGTCGGCGGTTCGAATCCCCGCAACGGGGTGAGCTCCCATTGCTCTGTCCCTGCTCCTGCCCACCTAGCAGTTCGGAAGCACGTCAAAGTGCAAGTAGATAAATAGGTACCACTCCAGCGGGAAGGTAAACGGCATTTCCGTGCACTGCTCTGGTTCACCAGAAGCGGTTTCTTCATGCTGGCCACATGACCAGGAAGCTGTATGCTGGCTCCCTCGGCCAATAAAGCAAGACGAGCACCGCAACCCCTGAGTCGTCCGTGACTGGACCTAACGGTCAGGGGTCCCTTTACCTTTACCTTTACAAGTGTCTTAACATCAAACCATGTTAATTTGCATCCCAGGTTGTTGCACTCAGGTACTGCTTGTGGGGCATTTGGTTGGCCACGTGGAGAACAGGTTGTTATACCAAATGAGCCACCATTTTCTTAAGTTCTCTTTCTCTATATTGAAGACTCATGGAATGATAGAACGATGAAGTTGGAAGGGACCCAGGGGTCATCTAGTCCCACCCCCCTGCTACGCAGACATCTCAGCTAAATTGCTGAAAAAAATTGTGGCAAATAGTTCCACTTTTTTGCTGGTTTTTTTGCCAGTTCCAGGGACACTGGAAGGTGTGCTATAGCTTACCCACTGTAGCACAATTTAACTTCTTAAAAAATGAACGAAATAGACTTTTCTATTTTTGTGTGTGATGTCCTTCAGAGAGAGGCCACACCTGCATATCAGAAACTGCTCTCAGTTTCCTATCTTGAACCAATATGCTTATGTCCCATTGTCAGGGAACTGATATCAACTCAGAGGCGAGAGATGGAAGGGCAGTTGTGTTATAGGGAGCATTTGAAAATCTTGTGAAGCAGTTCTTCCTCTGGCGAGGAGGAAAGCCCCACCTCCAGTGGAGAAGAGGTGCAGGGACCAGGGAATGCTAGGGAAAGCCTCATCAATGAGCCTGAGCAAACCGGAGAGGCGGGAAGTACGCCCCTGCCAGCGCCCATTCTGCGCAGTAGACTTCGGCGCAGGGAAGGGCGGAAAAGGTTGGGTAAATATACTCGGAGTCGAGTGTGGATTTCATGCTCTTTATTCAGCTCATAGTACTGAGGAATGAAAGTTCCCCCAAAATATCTGCTTTGTATACATTATTTACACAATGGGCCGCATGTGATTGGCTAATTCTGGGATTCTCCTGTAGGCCAATCAGGTTGCAGATTCACTTCCACCTGGAGCTGGATTGGGTGGCTCCTGCGGACCAATCATACTGTTGCATTGTTCTAGGACCAATCAGACTGCTGCATTCTGAATCCTATTGTTCTAGGACCAATCAGACTGCAGCCTTTTTAATCCTATTCAACTCAGTACATAACATTGGGGGTGACGTGACTTTTATGCTGGGGGAGGTACAAAGACCAACCACTCCCAGATTCTGCTAGCGATTGAGCCAGACATGAATTTACGACGCTCTTCACTGTAAATAGTTTGCACCAAGAATAAAGCCTGGAAAAGACAGGTCAGAGTCTTGCCTGTTTACTCTCGAGCAACCACACCAGCATCAGTCACCCATGATATAGAAAGAAACATGGAATGGGCCTGACTTAATTCATTAATTAATCTCAATTCATTAATTAACCCCCTTTTATAGATTACCGGTAGTTAAATGAATGGTGTTCACAGCAAATGCTGCTTTTAGTATCCTCAGATATGAACCAGACGCATCCTTGTATTAGTTTAGGTTTTGATAACAACTTTTACCCAGATACGGTTTTTTTATATTTGATGTTTGTTTATATTTGATGTAGTTTCATTTTGCTTTGATGGCAGTAGGCTATCCTGAATCAAAATTATAGCAGAAGTTGATTTAGCCCATGATTTATCAAATGAATTTATGTCGTGGCCTGAAGCAGATTGTGGCATTGGACTAAAGGGAGGCCCTCAAGGGGCTTGTGGGTGTTGATGGGAAACTGTGCTAGAGATAGATAAAGCAAAAGTCTTAAGTAATGTTGCAGAAGCCTCTTTGCTCTTTTCATCATCAGACACTAAAAGGAGAGCTGAGTATGAGTATGTTGTATGGAGGGAAGATACTGTGAAGCATATGACAGGATATTGGACCAGAGCCCAGTGGAATGTGACCCAGATTCAAATATGAAACTCTCCAGTGGCTGTTCTAAGGATTACATGGGATGGCCACATATACAGTGGTACCTCAGGATGTGAACGGGATCCATTCCGGAGCCCCGTTCACATCCTGAGCAGAACGCAACCCACGTTTGCGCGTGCACGGGTTGCGATTCGCTCCTACTGCGCATGATGTCATTTTGAGCGTCTGCGCATGCGTGAGTGGCGAAACCTGGAAGTAGCCCGTTCCGTTACTTCCAGGTTGCTGTGGAACACAACCTGAAGCATATTTAACCCGAGGTATGACTGTATACAGAACTCAGAATTCTGCAACCCCCAACTTGGATACAACTGGTGGTTTATCATTTTTCTTTATTATTAAATTCAAATCCCACCTTTTCACCAAAGAGTTGAAGGTGGCACAGATATGCCCTCCAAGCCTCCTGGTTTTCCAGGGACAGTCCTAGAATTATGAAAGCCACCCCAGTTTCTGATTTGATCTTGGAATGTCCCAATTTCTCCCCACCAGTGCCGAGTTCGGTGAGGAGGTTGAACTTGCACACGTCCCGAATGAGTGAGGGAGCATCGCGTTGCCTCTCCATGGCTTCTCATAGAGCGCAGGCAAGGAGGAGGAGAAACTGCCACCAGCAAGGCCCAGCCTCATGTGATGTGTCAGCTCTGAGGGGAGACAGAAGGCCGGGATACCCTGTGTGGGACGAAAGGGGGAGTGGAGAAGAGCGCATTGAGTCTTGACTTTTTTTTAAAAAAAAAATGTTTTGTGCATCCGCGTTTGATCTTGCTCCTTTCGGAATTTTATTTATTGGTGCGTGTGTCTTTTTCTTGTTAAATCTATCACAAAGGATAAAATCACATTAGAAAAACACCAAATACATAAGCAAAATAAAAATGAAAATAACCTTATAATCTGGCCAGAACACGTTTTAGAAGGGCATTGGATAGCAACCAACCAAAGATCAGGTTAAAGAGGAACATTTCTGCCTGGTGCCTTAATGTGTATAATAGAGGGCCATTAACAACACAAGAAAACTCCTTTCCCCTTGCCCTGAGCTGTTAACAGAGGCAGGGATTTCAGTGATGGGGTGGGGTGTTTGAGGGGACAGGAAAAGGCAGTTTTTGAGCAAGGTTCCCTGGGAAGAAGCAGCAGGAGAGGAGCTCAGCTCCATCTTGGGCAGGCAGGCTGAAGGATGCCTGCGCTGCTGCCCCATGAAATGACCATGCTGTAAGATTTGCACTCCCACCATGCAAACTGAAGGTGTAAATAGGTGAATAAACCATGAGTTTGACCAAACTGCGGGAGGAAGTGGAAGACAGGAGTGCCTGGCATGCTCTGGTCCACTGGGTCACAAAGAGTTGGACACGACTAAACGACTAAACAACAACAACAATAGTCTTTACTGTGTTTTCTATTCCTCCAAAGGGACACAGACCCTGTGCGAGTGCCAGGGACCCCATGGACTCTTGCCCCCACTCGGCAAAGAGAAGGGCAGGCATCCAACTTTTGTAACAATATTTTAGGTCACACCATAGATTTGTATAACAGCATTACAATATTGGCTGTTTTATTTTCAGTTTTTTTTACTAATGTGGCTGCAGGGATCTGTTTAAAATGAAGGGGTTCCCAGCAACCAGTCTTCTTAACCCCAATCCGGTTCTTCAAGCTGCAATGCATGGAGTCAGGACACAGGATGTGGGCTTGTATACAGGGGTGCCATCTTGGCCTCAGGATTGTGGGTGCCCACAGCTGTAACATGGAGGTGCAACATCACACGCACACGCCTGCACATAGTGCTCATTGACTTTGTGGGTGCCCAGTCCATGCAAATTACATTATTGTGGGTGCCCAAGCACCCACGGCCCCCTGAAGTTGACGCCTATCCTTGTATATTTCCTTCTCATTCTTGCTGGTGCTATTGTGATACACCACACAGGGCCATACCCATGTATTTTACAGGTTTCCAATTAGCGTCATTTTTTGGATTTGAGCCAGAACACAATTCTGCCATATTTGTCGGTGAGAAGATGGGAAGGAGGAGATATCTGCAATTTTTCAGCAGGAGGGAAATGCCAATGAAATGGAGGATCTTGCTGGCTGTAGCGGAAGCAGACGGAGGGAGGGGTTACCAGCTGGCTGCAGAATCTACACAGAAGTGGGCTTTTGTGCTACACTGGTGGATGGCCGTGGCCTGTGAACATGGCTCTAGAGTAGAACTTGCTTCAAAGGACAGCAGCCAGGTGAAGACAAACAGGATTGAAGTGACGCTCTGGGGGTCATGGAAAGCAGGGCAGGGAACATTGCAATATCACATGCTGCTGATTGTAGCAGCTGCCAGAGGGCAGGCGAAGAGGAGGAGAGATTGCCACCAGCAAGGCCCAGCCCTGTGTGGGATGTGCCAGCTCTGAGGGGCAGGCGGAGGGTAGGGCCGGCCTGGGTGGGACAAAAGGGGGACTGGAGCAGGTTTAATCTTGCCCCTTTCTTAAAAACATATTTATTGGTTTGTGTGTGTTTACCAAAGAATAAAATAGAACAAAATGGGGACTAAGGTTTTTTGTCAGGGCGGTGGAGGGACTGTGTGTGCGATGTCCAGTGACTGCTTAAAATCACATGATCCAACTTTGAGTGTATTGTTATAGATTTAGTGGTGGCATAGCTGTCAACTTTTCCCTTTTCTTGAGAGGAATCCTATTCAGAATAAGGGAATTTCCCTTAAAAAAACGGAAACGTTGACAGCTATGAGTGGTGGAGATCCTCCTAAACCCAAGAAATGAAGAAATGTTAGGATCCTGGCACCATTTCCCTTCTCTCTTTATGTTTTGGGGTGGGGGGAGTATGAGAGAAAAGGAGAGGCAAAAGCTATTAAGTTTAGACATAACTGATGGACAACAATTGGTATTGGTGTATTCAAGTTGCTGCAAAGGTTGGGTTTGAAAAACAATATTGGCTTAAAACCTCCCGTATCTTATAGTGTAACCTCTGCATTAGCTATTTGTTGTTGTTGTTTATGTGCCTTGATGATGGAGTCCGGCACGCTTTCCTGCGCCACACTGGACTCCCGTGCGTAGCTCACTGTCAGCGTCCTTCAGCAGAGTCTCCACAGCGGAAGAAAACTGTTGCAATGTGTGTGTAATAAATCAGACTGCACGCAGGCTTTCTTGCTTATCTCCAACAGTCTTTAATCGTGTAGAAAAACATCATAAATCAGCCCGGCGAAAGAGCACACATCTTTCGCCTCTCGGTCAAAACCGAAAGAGAACCCACACACGGAGAACGTTCCCGTATGTGAACATAACCACGCCTCAGAATGTGAGACGTCACTCAGAACTGTTTAACCCTGTAAGTTCTGATTCTCTTCACAGTTTAGTCATGTCCAACTCTTCGTGACCCCATGGACCAGAGCACGCCAGGCACTCCTGTCTTCCACTGCCTCCCGCAGTTTGGTCAAACTCATATTGGTAGCTTCGAGGGCACCCTAAATTAGCTATTTAGGGAGGTCTTGAAATGTGTGGACTGGGCCACCAGGGCAAGTGTCTGAACCTTCATCTGATAGGAAATGTTTTGCAGGAGTGGGCAACAGATAAAAAATGTGACATTGAGGAGGGTCATATGGCGGAGGGAGTGAGAGTGAGAAATGTCCTTATTTTCAAATGAGGAATGTTGGAGAGTATGCATACAGTGTACTCTGCCTCCCCATTTTATTCTCAAAAAACCCTGGTGAGGTGGGTTATGTGGATAGACAGTGACTAGCCAAAAGCATTCTAGTGAACTTCATGGTTATGTGCTAAATACACTTTGCTTCTACAATAATCAAACTTCAACACGATTTTGCAGGGAGATTAATCCGTTCCCCACTTCTTTCAAGAACCCACTCACCACCTCAGTCAAGTGATCACATCAAGAGATATCTGCGGGTTTGCTCACTTTTATTCAGCCTTAGGCTACCTAATTACATGGATATTATTGAATCTGGGATAGGCTGCGGAGGGAAAACTGAGATAGGTTGAGAAAGGGGTGTGCATCACTTTTCACAATGGGATTTCTCCTCAGGCCTCTGGGTGGGCTCCACGGTGCCTGCTGTGCAGGTAAACATACAGGAGTATGAAGTGCCGTTGTTCCAGTCAGAGTAGGGGACTACCACCTGGCTGAAGGCCAAGAGGGAATCCTTGATGCTGCCCTTCAAGACTCGGGGATTCACATGGCGACCTTCAAGGAGGGCATTCTTCACCCACTGGACAGAAATTTCACTTGCCTTGGGCCCTATGACCATGCCGGTGAGGATTGTCTGTGCTTGCTGAAGGCTTTTTTTTTTACGGTTGGTGCGATAGAGGTTCTCACGGAGACCGGTCCCTTTGTCTTTTTAAGTTTTGTGGTTGGGGAAAGTATGAGAGAAAGGGAGAGGCAACAGCTATTAATTTTAGACATAATTGATGGATAACATTTATGACACTATTTAGTGCTGATTATTTTCTGCTGGATTTTCTGACAAACATTTTTAATCTGTAGGTAGAGGGTGTAAATCCTTAATGAAAGCTTTAAGGAGCAAAGGGGATTTAACTGAAGTTCTTGTGTGTGTGGACCTGAGTAGGAAGATCTGTGGCACATACATGGGGCTTCCTTGAGCTGGATGAGGACACGGTGGGATAGTGGAGATTCCAGGAATATTTACACAGCTCCTTTCCTCAACATGTATAAAGAAAGCGCCCAGCACAAAAAGCACCCCAGCCTTCCCAGAGAAGGTATTGTTGTATAGGCTGGGTTTGAAAAAGAAGGATAGCTAAAAACATCCCATATCCAATGATACCATCTCTGCACAGTTGCTCCTGGAAACAATTATCCCGCTCCCAAACCATGCTTTTCAAAGGAAAACTAAGTCCCAACTGTGTCGAGAGTTTTTACCTTCAGGTTCATTGACTTTTGTTTCAGACTCAGGGTGAGATACTCGACAGATGAAGCGGTCTACCCGCGAATTGCCTAGTGGTTTAAGGCTGAAGTGTGCTGTGTTACCAGTGCTTCCACTTATGATGCCGGAGGTGTTATCTGATTGGCCACCTTCCTCCCACGTAATTAGCATGTCTGCGGGAAAAAAGCCAGAGATAGTGCACACCAATATTGCACCTAAGGGAACAAAATAGATAGACAGACAGATGAAATTCCTGGTTTTTTAATGACTTTATATTGCTGTTTTTATGGTTCTTCTGATATTGCTTTACAGTTTTTATGTTGTTTAGTGCACTATTTAAGATTTAAGCAGCATAGAAACCTCTACTTTTCATCTCAGTCCTTCCAGCCGTGCTTTTGTCTGCCATCTGTTCTTCTCTGCACCCCTGTGATTTTCCTTCTCTCTGACCCTCTTTCCCATGCATATTCTCTTTCGTGGAATCATAGAATTCCAGATTTGGAAGGGACCCCAATGCTCATCTAGTCCAACCCCCTGTAATGCTTACTTATTTACTTCATGCAAACCTTTCTAGGCATTACAAACATAGGGCATCCTAAAACATTTAAAATATATACAAATAAACAGCCATGTAAAATATATAATGATGAGGAATTTCATTGGGATTTCTTCCTGCTAAATAGTGCCATTTAGCACTCCAAGAGATACTATTAACAAAACCTCAGCCCCCCTTGCAGTTAATTCCAGGTTAATCGGATATTTTCATTGTGCCCAAAAAGGGGGAGTAGCATGCGTTTGCATAGCAGGTTGTAAAATGCACAGTAGAAAAGGATATGTTCTGTAGTGTCCGGCACATTCAAAGAACATCCATGTCTTTCATTTCTGGGGATGTTTAAAAATCTGCCCTTGACAAAAGCTGAAGGAAAAACATTCAGTCGGGCTAAGATAAAGGTCCTGAGTTGGACAGAAATTATTAATTTTGAGATATGTGACCCTGTTATCTTGGGGGAGCAAATTATATTTACACCTGGCTTGATGTTTTTGTTTTTTTAAAAAAAGATATTTATTGGGATTTTCAAAATATTACAAAAAGGAAAAAAATAAAATAGAGGCAGAAGAGCATACAAAGGATAAAAATAGTTTTTTAAAAAAAAGAAAAATTCCAAATGAGAGGGGAAAAAAACAGAAAAAAGAAGAATGCAAAAATCACAAAATTTTAAAAACATTTAAAAACAAATTCATTATTTTCAAATCCTTAACTGTCATTGCCTTCTTTCTTAGACCTCCTCCTCCTCCCTTTCTTTGTATCCTAGTTATTAATTATCCCAGCAAATCCTTGACCTCATCTTTCTATAATAAAATAAACCTTAACACTTAAAACTTAAATCTTATCCTTACCAACTTCTCATAATCATAAAATTCTTTCATAATTCTTTAAACATCTTTACTAAAGCCAAGTATTTTCATTCCAACATTTCCCTATCATTCATCCATTTTATAAAACAGTTCTAATAGTAAGAAAAAGAGGCATCTTCATCCAGCGTCCCTTCCTCCTGGTTCCGGGTTTCGTCAGTCCTTATTCCCATCAGTCTAGCCCATTAACCTGACAACCTTATGTCCGAGGCCCTCAAGTCTCTTCCATGACCCTTGTCTCTTGCTCGTGATAACTCCAGCTTGACAATGTTTTTAATCCTTCTCACCAGATCAGCCCCTTTTCCATGTTCAACAATGAATTCCATGTAGTATATAAGAGCATGTTTCAAAGGCCCTCCAAAATTGAGAGCCCCCACAGTCCCAAACATCTCATGGCCCATTGCCATATTTGAAAAGTCCAAACATCCCAGCATAGGGGGGTCGATCCAGCCCCCCATTTCCAAACTGAACCAAACTTTTCCTTTCCAGATATGGTTTTTTCCACGTTCCTTTGTCAAATCCAAAAAATCATATTCCTGTTGGGCCTGTTCTGTCAAAACACACTCCTGATTTAATGTCAAAAACTCCTGTTCTGTCAAGACGCACTCCTGATTTAAATCCTGAGTGGGCTCCACATATACTGGCTTGATGTTGTTATCCCCCCCCCCCCCATGTACCTTAATCTGTTTTGACTATTGCAATAAATATATTGCTCACTCGAATTATACAAGGGTTTCAAGATCTGATTTGAATACCAATAGATCTGATTTTCCTATGTAAGAGTTGGAACTTCTGGATTTATCACAGTCCGTAAGTAGGTCAGAGAGTAGACTCAAAGGTTGGCAACAAAATGGAAATGCAACCCGTATTTTATAGTGCTAGCCCACACCCAATATTCCATCGTGTGTATTCCTAGTTCTGCACACATTGTCTCATACATGATTGAACTGGGGAGCCCCAGGAGACGTCTCAAGACGGATGTGAGGGTGATCCGACTGAGACATCTGTCACCCCATTGATCGCCAGGGCTGATCTGACTGACCTGGCTGGCTAGGCAGGTGTCCCCCTGTTTCATGTGCGTCCCTCCCTAAGCTGCATGCTCAGTGGAAGAGGAAGACCATCCCAGATAGGAGTGTACTGTTCTTCGGTCAAGGCTTGATGATAGTTGTGCTCCCTGTATAGATAGAACCTCCCTGATATCTCCTCCCTCTGTAATGCAGGAATCTCAGCTAAATAATTTCAGCTGCATAGTTTGTGAGAGCCCTGCCTTCTTTGCCCCTATCAGAAGAATGTCTCTTCTGTCCCCTAAACCTACAAAGACCTCAGCACACAGAAACAGGCACTTACAAATGTTAATAAAAGGGTATTTGTTTTGGAACCATGGGATCTGTCGCTTTGGAATGACTATCCCGTTTACTGCTGGCAAAGAAGCAAACAAGTTGGAGTAAGAGAATCCAAGGGTTGTTATTGCTCTGTTTCTAAGGGTGGTTCCAGATGCCCAGATTTCAGGTACATGCATGAGAAGGCTGCAAAGAGGAAGGAAAGAGAAGCAAACTCACCTGGAGCAGCCTGGGAAGAAGTCAGTGGCAGGCTGGCCCCGCAAAGGAGTCCCACAAATGGTAAGAAGATCTTGGCCCACATTTTCGGATTCAGTGTGAATGGCATGTGGGCCACCAGGCCTGCTTATATAGCATCCTTCCGGAAACTTGATTGTAATTGGGATTTGTGGGGAATTCTAATAGCTATGGGGAAGTTTGCCTATTGTTATTATTTCATTTGTATGCCACCCTTCATTAGCAGATCACAGGTGAGGATATTTCACCCCTCCCATTGAAAGCATCTGCTGACAATGTTTCAGAAAGGAGGGGGCGGATTGTGTTCATTGCTTCTTCCGCTCCAGCCTGTGAGAGTCTGAGTGTTATCTGTATATAAATAAGGTGACTGCTCAAGCAGCTGTAACACTCATGCAGTCCAGCGTCTCTGATTAGTCTTTAGTTAGTTTATGCAGTAGCTGTAGATAATAAAAGAAGTTATACTTCAGAGCTGTCGTTCGTGTGGTTCATACTCTGCTGTGTTCCGCTGACTTTTGGAACTGAGTTTGGTGCGCCCCACTAGACTCCCGTGCGTAGCTCACTGTCAGCGTCCTTCAGCAGAGTCTCCACAGCGGAAGAAAACTGTTGCAATGTGTGTGTAATAAATCAGACTGCACACAGGTTTCTTGCTTATCTCCAACAGTCTTTAATCGTGTAGAAAAACATCATAAATCAGCCCGGTGAAAGAGCACACATCTTTCGCCTCTCGGTCAAAACCGAAAGAGAAATCACACACGGAGAACGTTCCCGTATGTGAACATAACCACGCCTCAGAATGTGAGACGTCACTCAGAACTGTTTAACTCTGTAAGTTCTGATTCTCTTCACAGTTTAGTCATGTCCAACTCTTCGTGACCCCATGGACCAGAGCACGCCAGGCACTCCTGTCTTCCACTGCCTCCCGCAGTTTGGTCAAACTCATATTGGTAGCTTCGAGAACACCCTAAATTAGCTATTTAGGGAGGTCTTGAAATGTGTGGACTGGGCCACCAGGGCAAGTGTCTGAACCTTCATCTGACAGGAAATGTTTTGCAGGAGTGGGCAACAGATAAAAAATGTGACATTGAGGAGGATCGTATGGCGGAGGGAGTGAGAGTGAGAGATGTCCTTATTTTCAAATGAGGAATGTTGGAGAGTATGCATACAGTGTACTCTGCCTGCCCATTTTATCCTCAAAAAACCCTGGTGAGGTGGGTTATGTGGATAGACAGTGACTAGCCAAAAGCATTCTAGTGAACTTCATGGTTATGTGCTAAACACACTTTGCTTCTACAATAATCAAACTTCAACACGATTTTGCAGGGAGATTAATCCGTTCCCCACTTCTTTCCAGAACCCACTCACCACCTCAGTCAAGTGATCACATCAAGAGATATCTGCGGGTTTGCTCACTTTTATTCAGCCTTAGGCTACCTAATTACATGGATATTATTGAATCTGGGATAGGCTGCGGAGGGAAAACTGAGATAGGTTGAGAAACGGGTTTGCATCACTTTTCACCCTGGGATTTCTCCTCAGGCCTCGGGGTGGGCTCCACGGTGCCTGCTGTGCGGGTAAACGTACAGGAGTATGAAGTGCCGTTGTTCCAGTCAGAGTAGGGGACTACCACCTGGCTGAAGGCCAAGAGGGAGTCCTTGATGCTGCCCTTCAAGACTCGGGGATTCACATGGTGACCTTCAAGGAGGGAAGTCTTCACCCACTGGACAGAAATTTCACTTGCCTTGGGCCCTATGACCATGCCGGTGAGGATTGTCTGTGCTTGCTGAAGGCTTTTTTTTTTACGGTTGGTGCGATAGAGGTTCTCACGGAGACCGGTCCCTTTGTCTTTTTAAGTTTTGGGGTGGGGAAAGTATGAGAGAAAGGGAGAGGCAACAGCTATTAATTTTAGACATAATTGATGGATAACATTTATGACACCATTTAGTGCTGCTTATTTTCTGCTGGATTCTCTGACAAACATTTTTAATCTGTAGATAGAGGGTGTAAATCCTTAATGAAAGCTTTAAGGAGCAAAGGGGATTTAACGGAAGTTCTCGTGTGTGTGGACCTGAGTAGGAAGATCTGTGGCACATACATGGGGCTTCCTTGAGCTGGATGAGGACACGGTGGGATAGTGGAGATTCCAAGAATATTTACACAGCTCCTTTCCCCAACATATATAAAGAAAGCGTCCAGCACAGAAAGTATCTCAGCCTTCCCAGAGAAGGTATTGTTGTATAGGCTGGGTTTGAAAACCAAGGATAGCTAAAAAAATCCCATATCCAATGATACCATCTCTGCACAGTTGCTCCTGGAAACAATCACCCCGCTCCCAAACCATGCTTTTCAAAGGAAAACTAAGTCCCAACTGTGTCAAGAGTTTTTACCTTCAGGTTCATTGACTTCTGTTTGGGACTCAGGGACTGATAAGAGATAAGAGGAGAATTACAGTTCGGACCTCCACCAGACTGATTGCAGTTTCAAGTTGTGTCTCTAGTCAATATTAGCACCAATATCATGGCAACTGGTGGGGAAAGTCTTATCTCAACAGGCCATAATGGAAAGCAGAAATAAATTTCTGAATTAAGGAGGAACCAGTCTTAAAATGGTCAGTCCCTGAGAGGATCTTAAGCAATCAGGAAACAATTATCCCACTCCCAAACCATGCTTTTCAAAGGAAAACTAAGTCCCAGCTGTGTCGAGAATTTTTACCTTCAGGTTCATTGACTTTTGTTTCAGACTCAGGGAGGGATACTCGACAGACGAAAAGGGCACCCTCTGAATCGTCTAGTGATTTAAGGCTGAAGTGTTCTGTGTTACCACTTATGATGCCGGAGGTGTTATCTGATTGGCCACCTTCCTCCCACGTAATCGTCATGTCTGCGGGGACAAAGCCAGAGATAGTGCACACCAATATTGGACCTAAGGGAACAAAATGGATAGACAGACAGACAGACAGATGAAATTTCTGGTTTTTTAATGACTTTATATTGCTGTTTTTATGGTTCTTCTGATATTGCTTTACAGTTTTTATGTTCCTTAGTGCACTATTTAAGATTTAAGCAGCTTAGAAACCTCTACTTTTCATCTCAGTCCTTCCAGCCGTGCTTTTGTCTGCCATCTGTTCTTCTCTGCACCCCTGTGATTTTCCTTCTCTCTGACCCTCTTTCCCATGCATATTCTCTTTTCGTGGAATCATAGAATTCCAGATTTGGAAGGGACCCCAGTGCTCATCTAGTCCAACCCCCTGTAATGCTTACTTACTTACTTCATCAAAACTTTTCTAGGCATTACAAATATAGGGCATCCTAAAACATTTAAAATATATACAAATAAACAGCCATGTAAAATATATAATGATGAGGAATTTCATTGGGATTTCTTCCTGCTAAATAGTGCCATTTAGCACTCCAAGAGATACTATTAACAAAACCTCAGCCCCCCTTGCAGTTAATTCCGCGTTAATGTCAGACAGATAGAATCAGATATTTTCATTGTGCCGTGATGGTAGACTACCCAAAAAGGGGGGTGGGGTGGTAGGATGCGTTTGCGTAGCAGGTAGTAAAATGGACAGTAGAAAAGGATATGTTCTACAGTGTCTGGCACATTCAAAGAAAATCCACAATGTCTATCATTTCTGGGGATGTTTAAAAATCTGCCCTTGACAAAAGTTGAAGGAAAAACATTCAGTCGGGCTAAGATAAAGGTCCTGGGTTGGACAGAAATTATTATTTTTGAGAAATGTGACCCTGTTATCTTGGGAGAGCAGATTATATTTACACCTGGCTTGATGCTGCCCTCCCCCAATGTACCTTAATCTGTTTTGACTATTTCAATAAATATATTGCTCACTCAAATTATACAAGGGTTTCAAAATCTGATTTGAATACCAATAGATCTGATTTTCCTATGTAAGAGTTGGAACTTCTGGATTTATCAGAGTCCGTAAGTAGGTCAGAGAGTAGACTCAAAGGTTGGCAACAAAATGGAAATGCAATCAGTATTTTATAGTGCTAGCCCACAACCAATATTCCACCGTGTGTATACCTAGTTCTGCACACATTGTCTCATACATGATTGAACTTGGGAGCCCCAGGAGACGTCTCAAGACGGATGTGAGGGTGATCCGACTGAGACATCTGTCACCCCATTGATCGCCAGGGCTGATCTGGCTGGCGTGGCTGGCTAGGCAGGTGTCCCCCTGTTTCATGTGTGTCCCTCCCTAAGCTGCACGCTCGGTGGAAGAGGAAGACCATCCCAGGTAGGAGTGTACTGGTTCTTCGGTCAAGGCTTGATGATAGCTGCGGTCCCTGTATAGATAGAACCTCCCTGATAGAACCTCCCTCTGTAATGCACGAATCTCAGCTGAATAATATCAGCTACATAGTTTGTGAGAGCCCTGCCTTCTTTGCCCCTATCAGAAGAATGTCTCTTCTGTCCCCTAAACCTACAAAGATCTCAGCACAAAGAAGCAGGCACTTACAAATGTTAATAAAAGGGTATTTGTTTTGGAACCATGGGATCTGTCGCTTTGGAATGACAAAGAAGCAAACAAGTCGGAGTAAGAGAATCCAAGGGTTGTTATTGCTCTGTTTCCAAGGGTGTTTCCAGATGCCCAGATTTCAGGTACATGTATGAGAAGGCTGAAAAGAGGAATGAAAGAGCAGACTCACGTGTAGCAGCCTGGGAAGAAGTCAGTGGCAGGCTGGCCCCGCAAAGGAGTCCCACAAATGGTAAGAAGATCTTGACCCACATTTTAGGATTCAGTGTGAATGGCATGTGGGCCACCAGGCCTGTTTATATACCATCCTCCCGGAAACTTGCATGTAATTGGGATCTGTGGCATATTCTAATAGCTATGGGGAAGTTTGCCTATTGTTATTATTTCATTTGTATGCCACCCTTCATTAGCAGATCACAGGTGAGGATATTTCACCCCTCCCATTGAAAGCATTTGCTGACAATGTTTCAGAAAGGAGGGGGCGGATTTTGTTCATTGCTTCTTCCGCTCCAGCCTGTGGAAGTCTGAGTGTTATCTGTATATAAATAAGGTGACTGCTCAAGCAGCTGTAGCACTCATGCAGTCCAGCGTCTCCAATTAGTCTTTAGTTAGTTTATGCAGTAGCTGTAGATAATAAAAGAAGTTATACTTCAGAGCTGTCGTTCGTGTGGTTCATACTCTGCTGTGCTCTGCTGACTTTTGGAACTGAGTTTGGTGCTCACAGCTCTAAGTTGTCAGTACACAGCACTTAGACCTGCTCCCTGCAGTGGAAGGTCTCTGGAAGTGCTTTCCCAGCTCGCCTGGCCCAGTCGGGGCTGAAGAGGTTGAGCCCAGTCGTTGGCACTGGCTCAAAGGCGAAGCTGACATCGGTTATGGGCCCAGTGGCTTCTGACGCTGATGCCGGACGCAGAACAGAAGCTGCATGTTGGATTTATTTGCAGTGCCTAGAAGCAGAGTTTCTGGAGCTGTTTTCCATGCTGCTACTGTTGCTTGATTTATGGAGGTATGTTGCTGGATGCCAAGGAAAGAAGATAGCATCCCTGTTTGCCTGTTAATTGTGCTCTGAGTGGGAGAGAGAGTGGCTGAAGGAGTCCAAGGCTTTATTTGATGTTGCACGTAGGGAAGTGTCTTGCTTTAATTAATAGCAGACATGGCCTGTGCACATTCCGGCCAGATGGCTCTATCCTTTCCTCTCCTCATGCCTGAGACCTATCCAACGTGGCAGGTGAAAATGAAAGTGCTTTTACAGAGGGAAAAGCTAATCTCAGTCCTGGAGGTGCTCTTGAACATGATTAGGGAGGACCGGTTGGTACAAGGAATACTGGTCGGAGTGAAACAATATAAACTGAAAGCTTTTGCAGATGACTTGGTTTTAACATTACAGGAGCCAGAATCTAGTACAAAAAGAGCCTTAGAATTGATTCATGAGTTTGGTCGGGTGGCGGGATTTAAGTTGAATAAGCAAAAAACTAAGGTTTTGGGAAAAAATTTGACATCTTCAGAAACAGATGGGTTTCAGAAAGGGACAGAATTAAGTGTGGTAAAAAAAGTGAAATACCTAGGGGTTCATTTGTCTGCTAAAAACTTGAATTTATTTAAAGACAATTATGAAAAATGTTGGTCGGAAATCAAAAAAGATTTGGAAATTTGGTCAAGACTGAAACTTTCCTTGTTGGGTAGAATCGCAGCCATAAAGATGAATGTATTGCCGAAAATGTTATTTTTGTTTCAAGCCCTACAGATTGTGGACAGAGTGGAATGTTTTTGAAGGTGGCAGAAGGATATATCAAAGTTTGTTTGGCAGGGCAAAAAGCCCCGGATAAAGTTTAAAATATTAACCGATTCAAAAGAAAGAGGGGGGTTTGCCCTGCCAGACCTGAGATTATACTATGAAGCTGCGGCCTTCAGTTGGATGAAAGATTGGTTACTTCTTGAGAACACTGATGTCCTAGATCTGGAAGGGTTTGACAATGCTTTTGGTTGGCATGCATATTTGTGGTACGACAAGGCAAAGGCTCATAAAATGTTCAAAAATCATATTGTCAGAAAATCAATATTTATGGTCTGGACAAAATACAAGGACTTACTAGAAGGTAAGACTCCGAGGTGGCTATCACCAGCAGAGGCCAAGGCCTGGAAAAACCCCAATATGGAGGTTGGTTGGCTAAAATATGGGGAAATTAAAGAAAAAGTTGGAGAAACTTGGAGGCTGCAGAGTTTTGAAAAACTAAAGAACAAGGTGCAAAACTGGTTTCATTATGCTCAAATTCAAGAGGTCTTTAAGTTGGACAAAAAAATAGGTTTCCAGGTGGAAAAATCGAAACTAGAGACAGAATTGTTAGAACCAAAGACCAAGGTACTTTCGAGAATGTATAATTTGCTGCTTAAATGGAACACTCAGGACGAGACAGTCAAATCAGCAATGATAAAATGGGCTCAGGACATTGGGTACAACATTATGTTTGAAGACTGGGAAAGGTTATGGACCACTGGTATGAAATTCACGGCATGTAATGCCCTGAAAGAGAATATTATGAAAATGATATATAGGTGATACATGACCCCAGTCAAGCTTGCTAAGATATATCATTTGTCTGATAATAAATGTTGGAAATGTAAGGAGGCTGAAGGGACATTCTTTCACCTCTGGTGGACTTGTCCAAAAGTGAAGGCCTTCTGGGAAATGATTTACAATGAGTTAAAAAAGGTGTTTAAGTACACCTTTCCTAAGAAACCAGAGGCCTTCCTCCTGGGCATTGTTGGCCAGAAGGTGCTAAAGAAGGATAGAACTTTTTTTATGTATGCAACAACAGCAGCAAGAATTCTCATTGCAAAATACTGGAAGACACAAGATTTGCCCACACTGGAAGAGTGGCAGACGCAGTTATTGGACTACATGGAACTGGCTGAAATGACCGGCAGAATCCGAGATTTGGGAGAAGAAACAATGGAGGAGGATTGGAAAAAGTTTAAGGACTATTTACAAAAATATTACAAGTTATATGAATGTTAAAAATTTGCATGATTTGAAAAACCCAGCTTCAGCAACAAGATTTGGCGTTATGGGAAATTAGATTATAAATATGAAGGGACTAAGGTTTAAAACCCCTTCATGGATCACTGCCTTGCCGTGGCGAAGGGGCTTGAAGAACTCAGAGAAGCTATGAACTATGCCGAGCAGGGCACCCAAGATGAACAGGTCATAGTGGAGAGTTTTGACCAAACGTGATCCACCTGGAGTAGGAACCGGCAAGCCACTCCAGTATCCCTGCCAAGAAAACTCCATGGACAAAGACAACAGGCATATAAAAGTTATGACGCTGGAAGATGAGCCCCTCAGGTCGGAAGGTGTCCAACATGCTACTGGGGAAGAGCGGAGGACAAGTACAAGTAGATCCAGAGCTGATGAAGTGGCTGGGCCAAAGCCGAAAGGACGCTCAGTTGCGGATATGCATGGAAGCGAAAGGAAAGTCCAATGCTGTAAAGAAAAATATTGCATAGGAACCTGGAATGTAAGAACCATGAACCTGGGTAAGTTGGATGTGGTCAAAAATGAGATGGCGAGAATAAATATTGACATCCTGGGCATCAGTGAGCTAAAATGGACGGGAATGGGCGAATTCAGTTCGGATGACTATCATATCTACTACTGTGGGCAAGAAACCCGTAAAAGAAATGGAGTGGCCCTCATAGTCAACAAAAGAGTGGCGAAAGCTGTACTGGGATGCAGTCTCAAAAATGATAGAATGATCTCGATACGAATCCAAGGCAGACCTTTTAACATCACAGTAATCCAAGTTTATGCACCAACTACTGGTGCTGAAGAAACTGAAATTGACCAATTCTATGAAGAATTACAAGACCTTATAGAAGTGACACCAAAGAAGGATGTTCTGCTCATTATAGGGGATTGGAATGCTAAAGTAGGGAATCAAGAGATAAAAGGAACAACTGGCAAGTTTGGCCTTGGAGTTCAAAATGAAGCAGGGCAAAGGCTAATAGAGTTCTGCCAAGAGAACAAGCTGGTCATCACAAACACGCTTTTCCAACAACACAAGAGACGACTCTACACATGGACATCCCCAGATGGGCAACATCGAAATCAGATTGATTATATTCTCTGCAGCCAAAGATGGAGAAGCTCTATACAGTCAGCAAAAACAAGACCTGGGGCTGACTGTGGCTCAGATCATCAGCTTCTTATAGCAAAATTCAAGCTTAAACTGAAGAAAGTAGGAAAAACCACTGGACAGGTAAGATACAATCTAAACCAAATCCCTTATGAATACACAGTGGAAGTGAGGAACAGGTTTAAGGATTTAGATTTGCTGGACAGAGTGCCTGAAGAACTATGGGTGGAGGCTCACAACATTATACAGGAGGCAGCAACTAAAACCATCCCAATGAAAAAGAAATGCAAGAAAGCAAAGTGGCTGTCCAACGAGGCCTTACAAATAGCGGGGGAGAGAAGGCAAGCAAAATGCGAGGGAGATAATGAAAGATACAAGAAATTGAATGCAGATTTCCAAAGAATAGCAAGGAGAGACAAGAAGGCCTTCTTAAACGAGCAATGCAAAGAAATAGAGGAAAGCAACAGAATGGGAAGAACCAGAGATCTGTTCAAGAAAATCGGAAATATGAAAGGAACATTTCGTACAAAGATTACCATAATAAAGGACAAAAGTGGTAAAGACCTAACTGAAGCAGAAGACATCAAGAAGAGGTGGCAAGAATACACAGAGGAATTATACCAGAAAGATATGGATGTCTCGTACACCCCAGGTAGTGTGGTTGCTGACCTTGAGCCAGACATCCTGGAGAGTGAAGTCAAATGGGCCTTAGAAAGCACTGCAAATAACAAGGCCAGTGGAAGTGATGGTATTCCAGCTGAACTGTTTAAAATTTTAAAAGATGATGCTGTCAAGGTGCTACACTCAATATGCCAGCAAGTTTGGAAAACTCAGCAGTGGCCAGAGGATTGGAGAAGATCAGTCTACATCCCAATCCCAAAGAAAGGCAGTGCCAAAGAATGCTCCAACTACCGCACAATTGCACTCATTTCACATGCTAGCAAGGTTATGCTTAAAATTCTACAAGGAAGGCTCAAGCAGTATGTGGACCGAGAACTCCCAGAAGTGCAAGCTGGATTTAGAAGAGGCAGAGGAACCAGAGACCAAATTGCAAACATGCGCTGGATTATGGAGAAAGCTAGAGAGTTCCAGAAAGATATCTACTTCTGCTTCATTGACTATGCAAAAGCCTTTGACTGTGTTGACCACAGCAAACTATGGCAAGTTCTTAAAGAAATGGGAGTGCCTGATCACCTCATCTGTCTCCTGAGAAATCTCTATGTGGGACAAGAAGCTACAGTTAGAACTGGATATGGAACAACTGATTGGTTCAAAATTGGAAAAGGAGTACGGCAAGGCTGTATATTGTCTCCATGCTTATTTAACTTATATGCAGAATTCATCATGCGAAAGGCTGGGCTGGATGAATCCCAAGCCGGAATTAAGATTGCCGGAAGAAATATCAACAACCTCAGATATGCAGATGACACAACCTTGATGGCAGAAAGTGAAGAGGAATTAAAGAACCTTTTAATGAGGGTGAAAGAGGAGAGCGCAAAATATGGTCTGAAGCTCAACATCAAAAAAACAAAGATCATGGCCACTGGGCCCATCACCTCCTGGCAAATAGAAGGGGAAGAAATGGAGGCAGTGAGAGATTTTACCTTCTTGGGCTCCATGATCAGTGCAGATGGTGACAGCAGTCACGAAATTAAAAGACGCCTGCTCCTTGGGAGAAAGGCGATGGCAAACCTAGACAACATCTTAAAAAGCAGAGACATCACCTTGCCAACAAAGGTCCGTATAGTAAAAGCCATGGTTTTCCCAGTAGTGATGTATGGAAGTGAGAGCTGGACCATAAAGAAGGTTGATCGCCGAAGAATTGATGCTTTTGAATTATGGTGCTGGAGGAGACTCTTGAGAGTCCCATGGACTGCAAGAAGATCAAACCTCTCCATTCTGAAGGAAATCAGCCCTGAGCGCTCACTGGAAAGACAGATCGTGAAGCTGAGGCTCCAATACTTTGGCCACCTCATGAGAAGAGAAGACTCCCTGGAAAAGACCCTGATGTTGGGAAAGATGGAGGGCACAAGGAGAAGGGGACGACAGAGAATGAGATGGTTGGATGGTGTTCTTGAAGCTACCAGCATGAGTTTGATCAAACTGCGGGAGGCAGTGGAGGACAGAAGTGCCTGGCGTGCTCTGGTCCATGGGGTCACGAAGAGTCGGACACGACTAAACGACTAAACAACAACAAAGGTTTAAAATGACATTATATTTATATCAAGATAAAAGTAAATTGCCAATAAGTATTTTAAACCTAAAACATAACTATTTGAAAGTACAAAGCAATACACGAAACAAGATAATAATTTGTTGACATTTTTATTATAAAGAATGCAGGATGAGGGGGACGTGGGGAAGTCCGGTTGGTGATGAAAAAATGTTTTGAAAAGATGGATTCTTTTTCTTTCTTTCTTTTTCATTTTTCTTATTAATGTTATGTATCTGACTTTATTTCTGTACCTGAGAAAAGCAATAAAAAATATTTAAAAAAAAATACAGAGGGAAAAGCTATTCCACACCATAGAAGATGACCCTCCCCAGGAGGATGCAGATGAATGGCCTGAGTGGCATGTTGCAGACATGAGAGCGCGGGGACAATTGTTTTGAGTGTTTCAGACCACTTGTTGGTAAACTTAGAGGGTCAAGAGACTGCACGAGCTGTTTGGCATAAACTGAGAGATATGCATTTGAGACAAAATGCCAGTTCCAGTGTGATTTTCTTCACGAAGCTGTGCAGGCTGCAATTAAAGAAAGATGGTGATTTGCCCAGCCATCTGTCCCAATTAAAACGCCTCAGACAGGACCTTGTTCAGCGAGACGTGAATATTTCAGAGGCTGTGTTGCAATGTTAACGATAAATAGCCTAGATGATTCTTTTGACGGCGTAGCTGCTCAAATTTCTACCATGCCTTCTGACCGGCTAACAGAAGATTATGTGTCTAGCGTGCTCTTGAATGAGTGGGCTTGCAGACTGGCTGTTAGAGAAAGCCAGGACAATGCTGTTGAAAATGTGCCTAAGTCTCCAGCAGGGGAAAGTGAAAGTGCTGCTAAAGCTCTAAAATTGCGGTGTTGCTTTTCATGTGGATCTTAAGGCCATATGAGTTTCCAGTGTAAGAAAACTTCAAAGAAGAAGGGCAACTTCGAAGGCAGAGGGGGAGGATGAAATCCCCAAGGACCGGCTACATCATTGATCTCACGCTGCTCCAATCAACGTGGGTGGAGTTTTTTTTGTCATAGATTGTACCAACCACGTATCTAAAGATAAGGATCTCTTTGTTCATCTTGAGAAGCAGGAGAAAGCAATTCATTAAGCAGGTGGAACTGTTCTCAGAAGTTTGGCTCAAGGAACTGTGTTTTTAAAGAGCCTTAATGCAACAATTAAGAATGTCTTGTATGCTCCTCATCTTCAGGACTATCTTTTGAGTGTTTCTCAGCTTGATTATCAAGGGTTCAAAGTGGTTTTTGCTGGATCTCGTTGTGAAATTCGTCGAGATGGCAAGCTCATTCTGTATGCCAAATGTGTTAATGGTTTATATCAATTGCCTTTTGTTACAGGTACAGCTGCTGAAGCAACTGAGAAAACATGTTGTAACATTTCTGTAGATAAGAATGAGAAGCTGCATGATCAATGTATTCATGAGTACCACCGTCTTTATGGTCATTTGCATTTTCAGGCAGTGGCTAAAATGCCAGGAAAGGTTGAGGGCATGAAACTGAAAAAATGTCCTTACCATATGAAATGTGTTTCTTGCGCTGAAAATAAGGCTAGGCAAGCTCCCAAAGGTGTAAAATCTGGGAGAGAAGCCAAGAAACCTTATGAAGTCATACATGCTGACTTGGTGGGACCTCTAGCACTCTCTAGAGGCAACTCACACTGGACTCCCGTGCGTAGCTCACTGTCAGCGTCCTTCAGCAGAGTCTCCACAGCGGAAGAAAACTGTTGCAATGTGTGTATAATAAATCAGACTGCACGCAGCTTTCTTGCTTATCTCCAACATTCTTTAATCGTGTAGAAAAACATAATAAATCAGCCCGGCGAAAGAGCACACATCTTTCGCCTCTCGGTCAAAACCGAAAGAGAACTCACACACGGAGAACGTTCCCGTATGTGAACATAACCACGCCTCAGAATGTGAGACGTCACTCAGAACTGTTTAACCCTGTAAGTTCTGATTCTCTTCACAGTTTAGTCATGTCCAACTCTTCGTGACCCCATGGACCAGAGCACGCCAGGCACTCCTGTCTTCCACTGCCTCCCGCAGTTTGGTCAAACTCATATTGGTAGCTTCGAGAACACCCTAAATTAGCTATTTAGGGAGGTCTTGAAATGTGTGGACTGGGCCACCAGGGCAAGTGTCTGAACCTTCATCTGATAGGAAATGTTTTGCAGGAGTGGGCAACAGATAAAAAATGTGACATTGAGGAGGGTCATATGGCGGAGGGAGTGAGAGTGAGAAATGTCCTTATTTTCAAATGAGGAATGTTGGAGAGTATGCATACAGTGTACTCTGCCTCCCCATTTTATCCTCAAAAAACCCTGGTGAGGTGGGTTATGTGGATAGACAGTGACTAGCCAAAAGCATTCTAGTGAACTTCATGGTTATGTGCTAAATACACTTTGCTTCTACAATAATCAAACTTCAACACGATTTTGCAGGGAGATTAATCCGTTCCCCACTTCTTTCCAGAACCCACCCACCACCTCAATCAAGTGATCACATCAAGAGATATCTGTGGGTTTGCTCACTTTTATTCAGCCTTAGGCTACCTAATTACATGGATATTATTGAATCTGGGATAGGCTGAGGAGGGAAAACTGAGATAGGTTGAGAAAGGGGTGTGCATCACTTTTCACAATGGGGTTTCTCCTCAGGCCTCTGGGTGGGCTCCACGGTGCCTGCTGTGCGGGTAAACGTACAGAAGTATGAAGTGTCATTGTTCCAGTCAGAGTAGGGGACTACCACCTGGCTGAAGGCCAAGAGGGAATCCTTGATGCTGCCCTTCAAGACTCGGGGATTCACATGGCGACCTCCAAGGAGGGCATTCTTCACCCACTGGACAGAAACTTCACTTGCATTGAGCCCTATGACCATGCCGGTGAGGATTGTCTGTGCTCGCTGAAGGCTTCTTTTTTTACGGTTGGCGCGATAGAGGTTCTCACGGAGACCGTTACCTTTGTCTTTTTAAGTTTTGGGGTTGGGGAAAGTATGAGAGAAAGGGAGAGGCAACAGCTATTAATTTTAGACATAATTGATGGACAACATTTATGACACCATTTAGTGCTGATTATTTTCTGCTGGATTCTCTGACAAACATTTTTAATCTGTAGATAGAGGGTGTAAATCCTTAATGAAAGCTTTAAGGAGCAAAGGGGATTTAACTGAAGTTCTTGTGTGTGTGGACCTGAGTAGGAAGATCTGTGGCACATACATGGGGCTTCCTTGAGCTGGATGAGGTGGGATAGTGGAGATTCCAGGAATATTTACACAGCTCCTTTCCCCAACATATATAAAGAAAGCGCCCAGCACAAAAAGCACCCCAGCCTTCCCAGAGAAGGTATTGTTGTATAGGCTGGGTTTGAAAAAGAAGGATAGCTAAAAACATCCCATATCCAATGATACCATCTCTGCACAGTTGCTCCTGGAAACAATTATCCCGCTCCCAAACCATGCTTTTCAAAGGAAAACTAAGTCCCAACTGTGTCGAGAATTTTTACCTTCAGGTTCATTGACTTTTGTTTCAGACTCAGGGTGAGATACTCGACAGATGAAGCGGTCTACCCGCGAATTGCCTAGTGGTTTAAGGCTGAAGTGTGCTGTGTTACCAGTGCTTCCACTTATGATGCCGGAGGTGTTATCTGATTGGCCACCTTCCTCCCACTTAATCGTCATGCCTATGGGGACAAAGCCAGAGATAGTGCACACCAATATTGGACCTAAGGGAACAAAATAGACAGACAGACAGACAGACAGATGAAATTCCTGGTTTTTTAATGACTTTATATTGCTGTTTTTATGGTTCTTCTGATATTGCTTTACAGTTTTTATGTTGTTTAGTGCACTATTTAAGATTTAAGCAGCATAGAAACCTCTACTTTTCATCTCAGTCCTTCCAGCCGTGCTTTTGTCTGCCATTTGTTCTTCTCTACACCCCTGTGATTTTCCTTCTCTCTGACCCTCTTTCCCATGCATATTCTCTTTTCGTGGAATCATAGAATTCCAGAATTGGAAGGGACCCCAATGCTCATCTAGTCCAACCCCCTGTAATGCTTACTTACTTCATCAAAACTTTCCTAGGCATTACAAATATAGGGCATCCTAAAACATTTAAAATATATACAAATAAACGGCCATGTAAAATATATAATGATGAGGAATTTCATTGGGATTTCTTCCTGCTAAATAGTGCCATTTAGCACTCCAAGAGATACTATTAACAAAACCTCAGCCCCCCTTGCAGTTAATTCCAGGTTAATCGGATATTTTCATTGTGCCCAAAAAGGGGGAGTAGCATGCGTTTGCATAGCAGGTTGTAAAATGCACAGTAGAAAAGGATATGTTCTGTAGTGTCCGGCACATTCAAAGAACATCCATGTCTTTCATTTCTGGGGATGTTTAAAAATCTGCCCTTGACAAAAGCTGAAGGAAAAACATTCAGTCGGGCTAAGATAAAGGTCCTGAGTTGGACAGAAATTATTAATTTTGAGATATGTGACCCTGTTATCTTGGGGGAGCAAATTATATTTACACCTGGCTTGATGTTTTTGTTTTTTTTAAAAAGATATTTATTGGGATTTTCAAAATATTACAAAAAGGAAAAAAATAAAATAAAGGCAGAAGAGCATACAAAGGATAAAAATAGTTTTTTTTTAAAAAAGAAAAATTCCAAATAAGAGAAAAAAACAGAAAAAAAGAAGAATGCAAAAATCACAAAATTATAAAAACATTTAAAAACAAATTCATTATTTTCAAATCCTTAACTGTCATTGCCTTCTTTCCAAACCGAACCAAACTTTTCCTTTCCAGATATGGTTTTTTCCAAGTTCCTTTGTCAAATCCAAAAAATCATATTCCTATTGGGCCTGTTCTGTCAAAACACACTCCTGATTTAATGTCAAAAACTCCTGTTCTGTCAAGACGCACTCCTGATTTAAATCCTGAGTGGGCTCCACATATACTGGCTTGATGTTGTTATCCCCCCCCCATGTACCTTAATCTGTTTTGACTATTGCAATAAATATATTGCTCACTCGACTTATACAAGGGTTTCAAAATCTGATTTGAATACCAATAGATCTGATTTTCCTATGTAAGAGTTGGAACTTCTGGATTTATCAGAGTCCGTAAGTAGGTCAGAGAGTAGACTCAAGGGTTGGCAACAAAATGGAAATGCAAGCCGTATTTTATAGTGCTAGCCCACACGCAATATTCCATCGTGTATATTCCTAGTTCTGCACACATTGTCTCATACATGATTGAACTTGGGAGCCCCAGGAGACATCTCAAGACGGATGTGAGGGTGAACCGACTGAGACATCTGTCACCCCATTGATCGCCAGGGCTCATCTGGCTGACCTGGCTGGCTAGGCAGGTGTCCCCCTGTTTCATGTGCGTCCCTCCCTAAGCTGCACGCTCGGTGGAAGAAGAAGACCATACCAGGTAGAAGGAGTGTACCGTTCTTCGGTCAAGGCTTGATGATAGCTGCCCTCCCTGTATAGATAGAACCTCCCTGATATCACCTCCCTCTGTAATGCAGGAATCTCAGCTAAATAATTTCAGCTGCATAGTTTGTGAGAGCCCTGCCTTCTTTGCCCCTATCAGAAGAATGTATCTTCTGTCCCCTAAACCTACAAAGACCTCAGCACACAGAAACAGGCACTTACAAATGTTAATAAAAGGGTATTTGTTTTGGAACCATGGGATCTGTCCCTTTGGAATGACTATCCCGTTTACTGCTGGCAAATAAGCAGAAAAGTTGGAGGAAGAGAATCCAAGGGTTGTTATTGCTCTGTTTCTATGGGTGGTTTCAGATGCCCAGATTTCAGGTACATGCATGAGAAGGCTGCAAAGAGGAGGGAAAGAGAAGCAAACTCACCTGTATCAGCCTGGGAAGAAGTCAGTGGCAGGCTGGCCCCGCAAAGGAGTCCCACATATGGTAAGAAGATCTTGGCCCACATTTTAGGATTCAGTGTGAATGGCATGTGGGCCACCAGGCCTGCTTATATAGCATCCTGGGAGACTGCGGTGAGATATGTTTTCCATCAGTAGCTCCACCTAGACAATCCAAGAAGAGGCTTTCTGTGAGGTTCTCAGAAAGTCCTTCCAGAAATTTGAGTGTAATTGGGATTTGTGGGACATCCTAATAGCTATGGGGAAGTTCTCCTTTCGTTATTATTTGTTAATTGTTATTGTTATTATTATTTGTATACCACTCTTCATTAGTAGATCACAGGCAGTTCAGAACATAAAAGTACAACATGAGAACACAATATATATAATCATCTTCTTTAGAGGACAAGATGCAGAATTAGCAAAATGGTGAAGGAACACTGTGACCTTAATTCTCTGCTGCCTTGTGACTATTCTCATTAGTGAGAGGGGTTTTCACGGTAAACCTCAAGGAGTAACATACACCTCAACTGCCTTTAATTTTCTGGGACTGCCAGGGAAGCCATTAACCCACCACAGATTCTTCATATGTCTGGAAATTTCCAGATTTAAGCTGATGTTAAAGGGTCAATTGGTTTGCAGCTACCTCTCACTTTTAGCATAGCAGCAATATTGCCCATGCCCCTTGTAAAAGTCCCTTGGCTCCCCATCTTCCATATGCACCAACCAGTCATTGAGATGGGGGGGGAGGGGGTCTGGCTTGCATCACAAGTCAATTGTGGTCACCCCTTGCCACCCTCAACGGGGAGCAAGGAGGTTCGGGCAGGGGAAAACCAGGATTTATGAGGCAAAGATTCTGGCAATGTTCCCCATTAGGGTCTGTAGAGTTCACTGCATCCCGCTGTGCCACTCAAGTCTATGTCTGCTAACTTGAAGGGCAGAATGGGTGTGTCCTGGGAGTGTGTCCCTGGCATGGACGTGTCTCAGTCTCTGGCATGATTTGTGCTGGGTTCCTCAATCTGTGTCAGGTTTCCGTGAATTCTGACCCTCCCTCCTCTGATAGGAGACAGCCAAGGTTGAATGGACTTTATTTCAAATTATTTTTGGACCAGACGAGGAGTGTGATGGAGCAATACAGAGCAAGAAGAATGAACGGCTGCCGAATAGATCTGGCAAGAAGCTGAATTTGAGAAAAGATTTTGTGTGCCGAGGAAGAACTCCAGAGCGGAATTTTAATGGCGGAGACTGGACATGTACTCTGTGAGTTACTTATGGTTGCAGTTTGTACGCTAGTCAGTAAATAGTGGAAGGAATGGAATGTGACCTTGTACCATCCAGATAAACACTGCAAAGAACTGAACAATGGAAGATAGTTATTAACTCTCCTAGCACACCATGTCTGAAACAACAAGGTACTTTAAGGGTTACACATGTGAAATGCAACAGAGACGCTGTTTGTAAGGAGGAAACGTGGTCAGCTGCAAGAATGATGTAATGGAGAGTGACAGATGACAACTGGACACTAAAAAAGAAATGATGCACATATGGGAGGAAACGATTGACGTATGTTCGCAACAGGAGCAGGAAACCTGATTTTAAGAAATTGTATTAAATTAAAGTAATTTGGTAGGATTTGTAATAATTAGGAAAATTAATAAAAATTATTTTAAAGAGAGAAATGGGGGGATGGTCTTGACGTCACAACGCACACAAGTTGGTAGGAATCAGGGGCTGTGAATGAACTGCGTCTACAAGAGCACCTGCCAGATGCAGTGCAAGATCCATGACTCCCTGCTGGACCTTCCTGTGGACCTGCAGGTGGCCCACACCCTGGTGGTGGTCTCTATCACTATTCTGCCCTGGACCTCCTTGTGGCCATCTCATAAAATACATGAAAAAACAAAACAAAAACAACCTAATAACTGCCCACGCCCAACACATTTTAGAAGGGCATTGGATTGCAATCAACCAAATGTCTGGTTAAAGAGGGACATTTTTGCCAGGCGCATAAATGTGTATTATGATGACGCCAGGCAAACCTCTCTGGGGAGAACATACCTCGAACAGGAAGCTGCTGCAGAAAAGGCCCGTTCTGATGTTGCCACAAAGAAGTGCCTCAAAAGATGATTTCAGGGTCCATGTAGTTTCATATGGAAAGAGGTGGTGCTTGAGATCCTCGTCCTGAGCAATTTGAGGCTTTATAGGTCAAAACCAACAGTTTGAATTGGGCCCAAAAGCTAATTGGTAGCCAGTGCCGTCAAACCAGGTTCGGTGTAATATGCTCAGATTGTCTTGCCCTGGTGAGCAACCTGGCCGCTGAATTCTGCTCTAGCTGAAGTTTCTGAACCATCTTCAGAGGCAACCCTACATGTAATGTATTGCAGTAATCTAACCTTGAAGTTACGAGAGCATAGGCAACAGTAGTTAGGCTATCCCTGTCCCACTAAGCACGTAGCTGGTATATCAGTCGAAGCTTGATGGAAGGCACTTTGCGCCACTGAGGCCACCTGAGTAACAGGCACACATTTCCCCTATCTCTCCTGACAGAGGTCATTGTACAGGGCGACCAAAGCAGTTTCTGTGCCAAAATCGGACCTAAACCCTGACTGAAATGGATCTAGAAAAACAGTTTCCTCCAAGAGTGCCTGGATCAGGTCTGCGACCACTTGCTCCACAACGTTGCTCAGGAAAGGGAGATTAACAACTGGCTGGAAGTTGGTTAGATTTTCTTCAGCCTCTTGGAGTTGTCACCCATGGCAAAGGTGAAGACCAGGAGTGTTTTCCGAGGCTGCAGAACCTGGCAGGACAGGAGAGGGGAGAGAGCACTTTCAAAATATGAGTCTACCCTGCTGTGAGGCTGGAAGTGGTGTGGCTCTCTGCCCTTCCCTTCATATTCCCTCTCCAAATTCCTCCCCATACTGCATTTTTGTACCTCCTGGCAAACTGGGAATATCCCCTCATGGTTGCAGTTTAGGACATTCCATGCCTTTGCTCAGCAGAGTTTCTTTTTCAATGAGAAAAAAATAAGTGGCTCACGTAAACAACAACAACTTAACAACAACAACATATTATTTATACCCCCCCCCCCAATCTGGCTGGGCTTCTGCATTTCCGACTTTACTTTTTCTGCCTCTTCTGCTGGTGCAGATTTTTCAATTGTTGCTCACAAATCCTTTTTCACCAGCTCATTCTTCACCGAAATCTCCATAAAGGATAGTTGCTTGAAGTGAGTGTCATGAGACAAAGGTTCCTGAGAGCAGAAGCAGGCAAGGCCTAGGCAGTGCGGCCTACGAGGCCTACACAAATCTTTCAAGCCTAACTGTTAGCAGTAGAATGCTGTGTCGCTGTGACTCATGACTCATTTCCCCTATAAATGTAACCAGCCATCTCTGTGGGCCGCAGGGTAGTGTGTGTGTGTGTCTCAGGCAGTATGTTGTGTTGTTGCAGACAGAGTGGCTCCAGGACTACAGTTAATCAGTAATCAAGATCTGTGCCTCTTTGAAGACTAAGCTAGCTATTATGAGCACTCTGTGTATGCTTTTGACTATGCTGTTTATGAGCAAGTTTATTTTCTTCAGTAAAGTTTTATTGTGCTTATGAAGAAGACTCTGCTTGATTAATGTACCGCTGTGCAACAGTGAGAACAGGGACAGCAGGCTCAAGGGCTTTCAAAGCTTTTATATACATGGCCATAATTTTTTCTCTCTCTATGTCAGACTGTGCTCATCACCCAATTGTTTTGGAGGTGGGGGATGTTTTACAAAATGAATCCTCCTGGCACACTGGGAATATCCCCTCACACAGTTTAGGACATTCAACACTTTTCCTCAGCAGAGTTTCCTTTGCTATGAGAAAATAATAAGTGGCTCACATGAATGTAAACTAAGCTTTAATGATAAAGAAAACTGTCATAATGAGCGAAACTAGGTACAACAACATGAGGCATGTCTGAGGCAAGAAAACAAGAAGAGGCAGTTGGTCCCTTTAGCTGACACTCTTAACTGAACAATAATGAAACCCACTAAATCCAAGGAAGGAATAAATGCTAGGGTTTTGATTAATTGGGATATGAAGACTTCTGGGAGAAGATTTATAATGAATTGGAAAAAAAAATGTTGAAATATACATTTATTAAGAAACCAGAGGCCTTTCTTCTTGGAATAATAGGTTTGGAATTGCCCAAGAAAGATGTTAAATTATTTTTGTATGCCGCAACCGCTGCTCGAATTCTACTAGCTAAGAATTGGAAAACACAAGAATTTCCAACAGTGGAAGATTGGCAGATGAAGATGATGGACTTTTTGGAGCTAGCCAACCTGACTGGAAGAGTCCGTGACCAGAAGGAGGAGGATTACCAGGAAGAATGGATGAAATTTAAAGACTATTTAGTTAACTATGTTAAGTTAATTTAACTGGAAAAGCTTGCAAGTACCAGATAGGCTTAGGATTTAAATATGTAATGTGATGAATTAATATGTTTAATGCTGAATTGGAAAGAAAGAAAGATGTTAAGTGATTAAGATAATTTTCTCAGAATTTAGGTTTTGGAAACCCGTTAAAATGATGTACACTGAAATTCAACCAGGGGCATACGAGGAAGTCACTTAACAATGTTACTAAGTTTGGTTTAAATACAGTTGAGATTTATGTTTCTTTCTTTCTTTCTTTGTTTAAAAAATTATGGAAAATTAATAATTTTTTTGTAAAAAAAATACAAGATGCAGAGCTGTGCCAGACTGTGAATTCCTGGGCTGGCTTATGCAAACCAACCTGTCTGAGCTATGGCTATAAAAAGAACAATGGAGGGCCATTAACAATGCAAGAGGACTGCTTCCCCTTGCCCTGAGGTGTGTACAGAGACCAGTTTCAGGTGATGAGAGTTGTTTGAGGAGACAGGAAAAGGCAGTTTTTGAGCAAGGTTTGCTGGGAAGAAGCAGCAGGAGAGGAGCTGAGCTCCATCTCGGGCAGGCAGGCTAAAGGATGCCTGCGCTGCTGCCTTGTGAAATGACCATGCCGTAAGATCTGGACTCCTACTATGCAGACTGAAGGTGTAAATAGGTGAATAAAGCATATTTCTTAAAGCTACAGCAGTCTCCACAGTGCTTTCTATTCTCCAAAGGGACTAGGTTGACATCTCAACTGAGATATCTACCACAACCTCAGGGTCACATTCAACGTCAGTCACCACCAGTTCATACCTTACAAGCGTCTATGTGAAATTAAGCGTTCTTTCTCAGTCATGTCTCTTGTTACTCTTGTTTACACAGAATTGCATTTGCCATTTTACTGCTCATTCACTCACTTTGGAGAGGTAAATTTAGAAGTCAGTGGTATGTGTGTGCATGTAATATTATGCAGAGGATCCTTTTCTTCTGTTGTCATTGAAGACTATGCAACAGGGATTTTGGAATGTGCTAGATGGGCCGCTCTCCTGCCGCGTTTTTGCCTGTAATACTGCTCGTTCACTCACTTTGCAAAGGTCCTTTTGGAACTGTTTGTGATCGCTTTTAGTTTAACTGACCTTGAACAATTTAGTGTCATCTGCAGACTTGGTCATCTCACAGGAGACCCACAACTGCAGGCCTCACAAGCTGAAGCTGGGCAGTTAGGAGTCTGAACCATAATTTCTGCCTCCATTTCCAAGTTTCCGTGGCTTGGGAGACACGGCCATTTCACATTGCGTGGCGAGTTCCCGCCCCCCACCAGGATAAATAAAGACACGAGACACCATAATATAAGGTTAATTGGGCGAATTAGGCCACAACTTTATTGAATTCAGGAATGAGAGGCATTGGCTTAGGCATTGGTCCTAACGACTATCCGGCTCCAGCCCATTTGCTGGAGACACGGGGAAGGGTTAACACTAATCGGGGGAGTCTCCCGCCGAGGCACGTCGACTAGGAGCTCCCCCGGGTCACCGCTCTGGGGCGTGCCTTTGGCCCTCACCTCCATAGGCTTCGGACA
Source organism: Podarcis bocagei (assembly GCF_964188305.1). Lineage (NCBI taxonomy): Eukaryota > Metazoa > Chordata > Lepidosauria > Squamata > Lacertidae > Podarcis > Podarcis bocagei. Next base: position 50,619,701 of record NC_138138.1, on the reverse strand, counting down.
GGGCCACGCCC